>NW_026915780.1:1170000-1470000 GCF_034315485.1 Pezoporus occidentalis
TTCTGTTTTATTCAGTGAAGACACTTGAGCAGGGCTGATTTCTCGCATAACAATTAAATGTTTGGATAGAGAAACGAGCAGAGACCTGTAGCTAAGAAATAACAAAAATGCACCTCGACTCATGAGGCACAAACCACCATTTCCACCCTACCTCCTGCTTGTTTCAAGGTTCCCAGACTTGCTCACCTGTGCAGCAGCATCACCAAAGCCCCAGTCTTATTTCTTTTCCATGTCTAAATATGTTTAATCACAGTTACTTTAAATGTTAGTAAAACATGAAATTATCTCGAACAACTTTGTAAACTAAGCCATGGTCTATTGTAGATCTCATGTAATTTTAAAGTACCCATTGAACTATACTTACCCTAATATAATTTTTTTCTTTTCCAATAAATAAGGCAGTTAATTTTATATACCCAATCCTACTACAAACTTTTAACACAATTATTGCAGCTAGGAAGTAATAAAACCACTTTTCTAACCTGTTTTCTGTATCACTAAGTAAAATCACAAAGACATATCCTACCTATGCTTATTGAAGGTGTAGGGCAAAACACTGCTTTGCATCTATAACTCATATTTCATAGAATCACAGAATCCCAGACTGGTTTAAGGTTGGAAAGGACCTCAAAGATCATCCAGCTCCAACCCCCCTGTCCCTACAGGCCTGTGTCCAAAGCCCCTCTCCAACCTTTAAAAAAATATATTTGTTATATATCAATAACAAATGATGGGTAATTCACCTGTTACCTATTGTTGGAAGGGGCCACCAACAGAAAGCCTGCTGTGCATCACTCATAGGTAAATCAGAGAGTCCAGGGACCTGGGTTTTATTTGACACGTGTCAATAGAAAGTCACTTAAATATTTCCTTGGCCAGACTGATCTTCATTTTTCCATTTTGAGTTGGGGGGGGAGGGTTTATTTAGCCATTTTCAGGGATCCCCTTCCCTTTCTCTATGATCCAAATCATAGGGTGAGCGTGGCCCCAGCAGAGAAATGCAAGAAAAACCTCAGGGAGGGAAGTAGGTGCCCTCATCAAGCCAAAACACATCACACCATCTTTCCATCTTCATTTCTCCCAGTTTATCTTTCCTTCCCTCGGAAAAAAAGAAACCCAAACACCACAATTTAACACAATAAAGCCATGATTCTTATCTGGAATCTTTAGTCATAAATTAGTGCCTTTATCCTCAGCATTTGATATATATGTGTGTGGCTAAACAGCTATAAACATTGTGGTTTAAGCAGCAGTTATGTGAACCAAAGGCACATGAATCGCATCAATGGACTGGCACAACTGGTCATTGGTCCTTCAGTGCTCTTTAGTGCAGGAACTTAAAGTGTTGGTGCCCCATGGTGGCTGTAAAAACAAATACTTTCTTCTGATGCAAACCCTCCTCAGCTGCCAGAGAGCACATAATTCAAGTAAAAAAAAAGGAAGACAAGGAAAAAAAATAAAGTAATAATAATGGTATATAGTGATATGATTATTTCCAGTTCCATAATTGTTGCCGTGCCAACTCTGTGCACATTTCTGTTCAATGGAAAGATGAGATTTTGCACCCCTTTTTAGTGTTGCAAGAAAAGGGGATTGAGCACCACCTGAGTTTATCCCACAGAGGTACCAGCCAGGCAGGAGATGACCCCAAAATGCCCTCCCTTGGCCCTTCCATCCCCATTCATGCTGCCATCTCCTTCCCTGCCTGGGACAGAGCTGCCCAAAACCTCTCATAGCTGATTCAAAACCCTGTTTCTCACATAGGTTTCCCCAGCTGCCTACATGGTGGTCTACCAGGGGTTAACATCGTTCTGGGTTATAGCAACTCCTAATTCAAACCTATTCCCCTTTCAAACAAAAGTATTATAATCATTGGATTGAACTGGGGTAAGAAACAGTGATGAAAACATTCCACCTTAAAATTAGAAATTAAAAAACCTAAACAGATTGGGTTTGGAATACCCCGTGATGGAAACCACATTAAAATGAGGAAAAGCACTGTGAATTTCTATGCTGGTGATGGCTTTACACAAGATGAATTCTGTGAAGTTTTCCTAGTTCTACACAGCACATCTGAGAGCAGCCCTAGATATTTCCTTTCCTATTTCCTGTCCTATTTGTTTCCCATCAGATGCCTTCTGTCTGCTTAGGGGGTGGACACTCACAGCTGCTATTGATGTTAGTTGAAGTTTTCTCGTTGCTCTGAACATCAGACCATGTTGTCAGCTGTGTGAACATCCTTTTCTGTGCCAAGCTCTAGCACCACGGTGGGCATCCCAGTCGAGGACTTGCTGCGTGCTCCAAGATGAGGCTGTTCCGCAGCCAAGCCAAGCAAAGACCTATTGTTGTTTCATCATATTATTACTGCATTATTCTGACAGCTTTACTGTCTTAAATCAATAAAAAGAGGTGTTTAGGCATCAATGGGCAATGGAGTAATACAGCCAGCTGAAATTAAAACAAAACAAATTGAGAGTGTTGGTGAACACAGACATTAAGAGGAAGAAAATCGAATGGGCCTGGGGAACAGTTCCCCCATGAGCAGATGTCCTTTCCCATTTCTCTGCATGCAACACAAAACCATGGTTATTGTCAGGGCAGACTCTGCCTGAACCAGTTCTGAGTCCAGAAATGAAATCTCTCATTTCAAGAGGCTCCCGGGCTGCTGGCACTGGCTCTGCAATGAGCAGGAACACAACATTAAGCACTATATGAGTTTTGCTACAGTCAACACATCAACCAGAGAAGCATTCAGATGTTCTATTACAAATATCTGCAGGTAAAATGTAATCTCCCAAAACAGTTTGGTCTTCAGATGCAAAATGAAGACGACACGCTGGGATGCTTTAATGATGGTAGTTTCTTTCTGATGTTAAAAAAGCCCATCACAGAGCTTTACTTTCACAGTAGCTGATATCAGAGTCCATACAAAAATTGGAGCATGCAGTCGAAACACAGGTAAACACACATGGTATTTGCGTGATGAGTAAAAGCATCTTTTGAACTGAAATAACCAAGTTTCCTTCCTGAAAGTTTCCCTTTTAAAGAACTGTGCTTTTAAGGAGAAAAAAAGCTGATTTCCATTTGTGTGTGTGTGTTGCAATTGCTTAAACTTATTTCTCATACAACATATAGAAGAGAGAAAGTAGTTTTCTAATAAGGGGAAACCTGAATTCAAAGGTGGCCACAACCACCCTGGAAAGGGGCATTTGGAGTACAGAAGCCCCCAGTATTTGCTTTAAAAATGATAATGTTCAGACTGGGGAACTCATTCTCTTCCTTAGCGCTGTGCTTGAGCTACCAAGCTTCTTCAGAGAGTTTCTGCATTGATAACCAGGTGAGAAGAAGTAAACAAGTCAGAAATGCTCACAGTCATACCCGTGAGTAGACAGAATTAATACCATTTTGTACCTTTTAGATAATGGCCTTTTTCTTAATGCTGGTTTAATGTAGCCTGGAGGTCACACGCTTCCATTTCCACTAACTTTTTTCTATTGTAGAGCATAAAAATGATCTATAGACTTTGCACATTGTCAGGTCTAAGTTTCAGGGCTAATGGCACATTGATGAATCGTTAACACTTTTTCTATTGTCATCTTGACAGTTCCCCAAGAGTTGTTTTCAATGTCAAGCTTTCACTGGCTTCGGTGAAATATCCTTATCCCCTGTTAAGAAGATGCATTGCATCCTGTTATTGCCATCCATTACGCAGGCACTGTTCCCACACAGTAAGAATACTATTTATTTTGTGTACCACTAATAATCAGGGATTACCTGAGAGGTCAAGGTAATGTGCTTTAAAATCCACGAAAACCAGTTCATGAACAAAAGCAATGTGAATGTACGTTTTCTAAGGACGGCCCAGAGAAGTGCAGAGATTTTAGCCAAAATAAGAAGTGTTGGTGCTTTAAGAAAAGGCAGAATACATTACTTCTGTTCAGGCACTGTATGAAGACTTGTAAGAATGGGAGTACTTGAGCTGCAGCTGGTTAGGAAGCACAGTGTTTTACTTTGTCCATAAGAATAGAGTGCATACAACAGACACTGAAGCTGTCATTAAAGCTGTAGTGCCAATTAAACTAATCACACACATAAGGCTGGCAAACTGCTGGAACCACAAAGTAAAAAGAGCCTCACATCATTCAAAAGGGTGATGATTATTTTTTAAGCATAAAATTGTTGGGCAAAGATATGTAAATGGACTGTAACAACCCATTAGCGAAAAATTATCCCCTTCCTTCACTTAATACAAGGGTTGTTTTAATGTCAGGATGGTAATTTTTCAGTTGTATGAAAAGAAACATAAATGTTGCACTAGAAACATTTGAGTTCATAAACACCTCTTTACCAACCTATTATTATTCCCTTACATTTGGGATACTGATAACTGCTGCCTTGCTTGACAAGAGCAAGTCCTCCTTTGGTGAGTGGGAGATTTCTAGATTATATGGTACTAGGCAAGATGTACAATAACAAACAATATTGCTAAAGAGAGAGATGTGTTTGGAAGAAGTATGTTAGTTACACATACCAAAAACTGGGAAAAAATAGAAATATGTATTCTTTATTTATTTCTGCTGCTACACACCATTTAGTTCATCTCTCTCTGCAGTAAGGGACCTTGCCTGGGTAACATTATCATAAGTACCTGAGAACTTGGTTTTGCTCCTCTGTGATAACTGTAATGAGTGAGCACTGCCACTGGTCATAGGATCACAGGATCCCAGCCTGGTTTGTGTTGGAAGGGACCTCAAAGCTCCTCCAGCTCCAACCCCTGCCACGGGCAGGGACCCCTTCCACTAGAGCAGCTTGCTCCAAGCCCCTGTGTCCAACCTGGCCTTGAGCACTGCCAGGGATGGGGCAGCCACAGCTTCTCTGGGCACCCTGTGCCAGCGCCTCAGCACCCTCACAGGGAAGAGCTTCTGCCTAAGAGCTCAGCTCAGTCTCCCCTCGGGCAGGTTAAAGCCATTCCCCTTGGCCTGTCCCTACATCCCTTGTCCCAAGCCCCTCTCCAGCTTTCCTGCAGCCCCTTCAGGCACTGGAGCTGCTCTCAGGTCTCCCCTTCAGGAGCCTTCTCTTCTCCAGGCTGCCCCAGCCCAGCTCTCTCAGCCTGGCTCCAGAGCAGAGCTGCTCCAGCCCTCTGTGAAGCTACAAAACCCCCTACTTCTGGGTAGACTCTTTTAGCACAACCCCATCTCTTACCGTGCTGTTGATGAATTACAGTCACAGCATGCCCAGAAATTATTCTCCCACAGAGTAGCTCCATCAGTTACAAAACCCAATTCACCTGTTTCCCCTCAGTTCTCTTAGTTCAAGCACACCCTCATTGCACTACAATTAATGTCAACGTTATATATTCCTTAAAGACTGTGATGTATTAGTTTTCCCTGTATAACAGCAGCACATTTGTTTTTTTCAAACAGTGTAGTTTTACACCAAGTATTTTATATTCATAAATGTATATCACTTCCATTTATTTTGCACAGAGGAAATTTCCATTTTGTTACTGTTAACAAGCTGGTTTCTGTTTAGAAGAACATCTGTAAAGGAAGCTGGCGTTAAAAATAACCTTGCAGAGCTTAGAAAAACTTGAAACTGGTTTTCTATCCATTCCCACTTATTTGTACTTACTGTGTATCAGATCTCCACAGTTGAAGAGACAGCTCCAGGGCAGCTCAGATGTAAAACTGGCAGATTGCTGCCCGTCAAGTGGCTCTGGAAGAAGAGGGGATTCCTCGCCAAGAGAAGGATGGGGAAAGCGGGCAGCAAAACATGATGCTTACAACAGCTTCTTCATTGGTGAAAGCGTGCTGGGACCAGAGGGTTTGGAGAGACGCAATAAGTATAGTAGTAACATTATTATTATTATTAGACATTAGGCAGAAGCTCTTCCCTGTGAGGGTGCTGAGGCGCTGGCACAGGGTGCCCAGAGAAGCTGTGGCTGCCCCATCCCTGGCAGTGCCCAAGGCCAGGTTGGACACAGGGGCTTGGAGCAAGCTGCTCTAGTGGAAGGTGTCCCTGCCCGTGGCAGGGGTTGGAGCTGGAGGAGCTTTGAGGTCCCTTCCAACACAAACCAGGCTGGGGTTCTGTGATTGTCTCCTTCAAGAGGGAGCTCTGGAAGCGAATTTAGCATGAATATTTACAATTTTAGTGTCAAAGTGCATAGTAAAGCCAGAGAAACATGGCTTGGAAGTCAGCCGTGGCGTTTGGCACCGCAGGTGCAATCACAGTACTTCAAAGTCATGCTTCATGCTATGAACTAGAAAAACTGTTGTGTTAAGCACTAACTCAGGTCCTCAGAGACCGGACAATTATTTTCCAGCAGTGTAAAGTCTGACAGCTTTAGCATTGGTGCTGTATTCCAGAGTTGTAATCAAAGGCCCATCAAGAACCTTTGTGTGTGTAGGAGGTGAAGGTACAAGTAAGGCTGCCTCTGTTCAATTAGGCACTGACGGGTTGATAATGAGGTGAGATGTGCCTTTCCCACCTACTTTGCACATTACATTGACTCCCAGACAGGGAGGCTGCAACACCGCTTGTACCCCAGATGTGAGCTCCTTACCTTGAAATACAAGCCCTTGCTTGAAGAATATGGAATGGAATTCAATCTGCTCACATGAAACAAACCTGCTCCCGCCTGTAATTTCCACACAAAGTTTCACCCTGGGCAAAGGTATCAGACAAATTATTATCAGCTGGAAAAGAAAGGAGGGGAAATGATGGAAAAGCTGATAGACCCCTAAAATAATTGTAACAGCACCGCCGAGCCTCACCATAATGATCCCTACACTTGCAGGCTGTATTTTTCCCCTCCTTTTCCCGGTGATGCATTGGGTTAAGCACAGTGTAGATGACACTCAACAGTTTTCAGAGAGACAAATAAACAAAAAATCCCTTGTAGCCAATTTTTCCTTTTCCTCTCAGAGAAGGCAAAGAGCAGGCAGTCTGCTGGAAACAGAATTTCATCCTGGGTATAGATGATTGTGAGAGTTTAAAGGTATTTTGTAGTTATAACTCTAGAAGAAATTGCCCTGCTATCTTTCCATTTCTCCCTGACACGCATCCAAAAGTACACCCATATTTCTGTTAAGACATTGCTAGACTTGACTGCTGTGATGCTGCTATTACTCTTCCCTTTCCTTTAATTATTTTCTTCTGTATATAGCAATTTGTTTTCCCCAACTGATAAATATCATCAATTTAAGGAATGTTACTATAACTCCATGAATATATTTAGCATATAGAAAGTGTGTTCTCCCTTCGTCATTATAATAGAAATACAACTTGATTTACAATATTATTCTCTCTTACAATCAATTCATTTTTTTCAGTGAAAAATCTCAGGTATTGAAAAGAGAACAGTATTTGCCAGAGGGGATTTTATATTTTCTTGTTTAAAGGTGCCTCCATGGCTCTTCTGAAAGGGTGAGGAGGGCTGGCAGTGAGGTACCCAACAGCCAACAGCCCTCACAGCCCAACCTCTGGATCCAGAGCAAGACTTAGAACCATAGAACCACAGACTGGTTTGCGTGAGCTCAAGGCTCCTCCAGCCCCAACCCCTGCCACGGGCAGGGACCCCTTCCACTAGAGCAGCTTGCTCCAAGCCCCTGTGTCCAACCTGGCCTTGAACACTGCCAGGGATGGGGCAGCCACAGCTTCTCTGGGCACCCTGTGCCAGCGCCTCAGCACCCTCACAGGGAAGAGCTTCTGCCTAAGAGCTCAGCTCAGTCTCCCCTCGGGCAGGTTCAAGCCATTCCCCTTGGCCTGTCCCTACAGGTTCTTGTCCAAAGCCCCTCTTGGGGTTTCTTGTAGGCCCCCTTTAGGTATTGGAAGACTGCTATAAGGTCTCCATTGAGACATTGTTCTTTAGTGCCTTGCTCCTAGTAGGGATGGGAGACACATCCAACATGCTCACAGGCCTGTGGATATGTGAGCATCATCGTGGGGCATTAGCAACCTTTTCCTTGTGGAGCAGTGGCAATGGGTGAGGAAATGCCCGTTTCCACCAACCATCCACTGGCATGCAGGAACCCACGTCTCCTGTTGCAGAGAAGATGGGATTAGCTCAAAACACTGCTGAACTCTGCTTTACTTCACAGAGAAACAGCTACAAGTGCTGCTGTGCCCCCCAGTCACTGAGCCTCAGCTGAGGGCTGGAAAGAGCCAAGAGACAATGACTTACATTCCTACATCTGTTCCACCACTGAGCTCCCAACTACTAATGTTCACATTTCAGGTGCTCTACAAGCAAGACCAAGCAATGGCATTATTCACCCTCCTGCTGCACGTTCCCCCTCATTTCCTGGGCTGGCACTTGTCAAAATGCCAGGGAACTACTTATAAAGCTTTTCACTGTCTGGCTGGACACAGGTAAATGTTGTTCCCCATCAAGGATGCACAAGTGTGGGTTGACATGAGGCGAAACCTGGGTCAGGAACTGGCTGAAAAACTCATCTACAAATCTGGGTGCATTTGTCTTTGCTGCTCAGAGAGCTTCTCATGCTGAGAAAATTTCTGTCCATCTCTAATGCTGCCTCTCACAAGACATTTTCCCTTTGCCAGTTCCCTCCATCAGCTGTGTTTTATTGCCAAAAGTCCCAATATTTGCAAATTCTCAATTGTACTTTTGGTTTTGTAACTCTTGTTACCTTTTCTTAAGTGGTTGCTCAGAAATAAGCACGATTTACACACACCCCCACGTTTAATACGTAAGGGAGGAATTTGATGAGATCTGGATGGATCTCAGCTGCCAGCTGGAAGTGGCACAGTGGGTTTGTACATTTCCCTCCCAAGATACGGCTTTCCAACCCACAGGTTGCATTGGCACACGCTGCTAAAGCCATCGTCTGAACTATAGACATCCCTGCATCCAGAATCTTCCAGTACTTCTAATATCCCTGGAGATGCTGAAAACTCAACAGCGCAGAGCCCTACATGACCTACTTACATTCACCTGCTCCAAGCAGGAGGTTGGACTGGCGAAGCTCTGGAGGCTTTTTTCCATCCGCATCATCCTGTGGTTCCATTTTTCCTTAACAAATGACAACATTTTTCTCCCAGCTAGTTGGGGTTTTTTTTTAGACACCGCAGATACTTCCATTTGCTTCATTTCAGCTCATTTTGAGCACTCAGAAGGGATTTAAAGTGCTGCTCAATGAGCATTTCTGTTGTTATTTCTTTACCAGAGGCCTTTTCACATTGACTCTATCCTGGCATAACAGGATATGATATGAGGCAGGGTACACATCAGGCAGAAGGTACTGCATGATGCTGTCAAATTGCATAAAGTACTTTTTGCTAAAGAAGAGCATCTCTTTGCATTTTTAATGCATCCTGGATCTATTTCCCTATAGAATAAGTATATCCCAGACATGATGTCTTCTTGCATAGAGATGCCCAGGGAAGCTCTCACTTGCTCCCTACCTGCCCATTTCCTCTCATTACCCTCTTGTTGTGCCCCAGGGGACAGTGCACAGCACCAAACTTCAGGTCTGGGGTAGGATGAAGGGCTGTAGCCTGACGGGTGTGACAACACCATGCAAACACCCCAGCCCAAGGCGACAGTCAGCATTAAAGGTGCTTTGGCTGTAGCAAGCGATGTGATTTAGAGTGGGTGTTGGGTGGCAACTCTTGCATTGTCTTGAAACTCCTGCTCTCCATCTATATAAAAATGAATCATGGCTCTAATGCTTCTCTTCTACACTCCCTTCTAATTAGGAATTACAACCAAATTATCCACCTACTTTGACCTTTTGATTTTTGTTCCAGCCTCTCCTATTCCCTGATTTATGTACTATCAGTTATTAAAAGATCCTTCCTTTTCTGATATAAATATTCACTAGTTGCAGTTTCTTTTGTCTGCACAATAAATATTACTGAGAGGCTCACCAGGAAATTAAAGCAGAGCCTGAAGCTGACTGTCCTTGGATGATGTACTGTGAATAAACTGTGTCCTATGGGGATTATTCCAGTCCCCAAACATCATGCTTCTTGTATCGAAACATCAAAATATGTTTTCTTCCAGCTTCCAAACAGCAGCACACATATAAATTTCCTAATGGATTTTCTGTTGAGCTGTCACTTTAGCTGATCCAGGAGCCAGAAATATAGCAGCAACATCCACTTATTTTAGAAGTACCTTAACATTCCCAAAGTTGCTTTGAATTTGAGTTGATAGACTGAGACTTTAAGTAACTTAGGAAACTGCATAATGAGCACTTACTTTTAAACTCCTTCCCATTTTCTGTTATGAGAATTATTAGTGCAGGCTGGGGGATTAAGAGAAGCCATCAAAATCTTTCTTCCAAGCTGGTTTATCAAATTCAGTGAGTACAAACCCTTGCAGCTGGAGGTGCTTTGCTCCCTTCTCTCTTGTTCTCTTCAACTGGGTCTGTGCCATCAATGGCCTGGAATTGCTGTTTTCTTCCTCTCAGATGAATTCTTTAGGAAGCTGTGGAAAACAAGGACAGGACGGGGATGTTGTGAATGCTCAGCACTTATTCTACTACTCTTCAAACAATACAGAAATTAAGTTGATATGTGGATAGACTCCACATCTCGTTAAAGTTGTAAAGTAGGTATGCTTTATTCAGCACTGAGGCGCATGGGGGATTGCTCCTCCAAAGGCATGCACACCTCAGCATTTTTTCCCTCTGCATTTATTCTCTAAAGTTGACATACGCATGAGGTTGCACAGCATGCCTATACATATTCATGTCCTATCCCCGCTCCGTATTATAATGAGCTAAAAGGTCCTTTGCGCTTGCGCAGTGCTTCCTGGTGGTAGTGGGCGAGGGTCTCAAGAAGAAGTCAACGAGTCTTCCTCGAGCCTGAACTTTTCACCTCTAGTCATTACCCATGCTCCCTGGAGGCTTGGTCATTGTCCAAACTGCAGAGCCCATTTCAGCTGGCCTGGGCATCCGAAGGCCGGGAACCAAGTCACAGTTCCTGCCTCCTATCAATAGCCATATCCTTACATCTTGTTCTAGCACACACGGCGAGTACAATAAGCATGGACAAGCAGTAACATTGTTAAGCAAGCCTCTTAACCTTATCCCCCCTGTACATCGGTTAACCCTTCGCATCACAGTATCGTAACTAATACATCCTTAGTTCACAACTGCAGCACCCACCTACAGACCCTGGTGCTGGGAGCTGTGAGATGATCGTTTCCTAAGACAGGGTTTAATTAACAGGTTTAGCACTGTATTGGACATGGGGTATTCAAGCCCTGCTGCTGGCCAGCAGGGGCTGGTACCGAATCCTGCTGAGTGCCATGGGCAGCCCGAGAAGCAGAAATGCAATTTTCTGCTACAGCTTCTTGGGAAACAAGCTCAAAATGAGGTAGTTTGTTCCTTAACACCTTGCCCTTACTCTCAGACAAGATGCTGGCACAGGCCTGAGTGGTTGAGAAGGATAAAAGGGGATGTCTGTTCTCCATCCATCAGTGGCTAAACTGCATTAATCAGTGTCATGAAAGCTGTTCCTGGCTTACATCCTGGCCCAAGTCCAGCTTGTGCTGGGACTGGTATATTGGTTTTGGATAGATTAGCTCTCACTCAGTCTTTAGCTGTCTTGCTGGGGAATTATTGTGCTATAATACAGTCTGTAATTACATGCTCACATGATATCTTTTCCATTGAATGCACAGGATAGAAATGTATGAAGAAGCATTAAGGTTGCAGGGACAAATATGAATTTGACCTTCAAGTGCTTGCCTTTGCAATCTAAAAAACTTCCTTTCATTTGTACGTGCCTCTTTTCACACTCCTTTATCACATGCACCCAAAGCTTCATCCCACTTACAACAAACACTACAGAAGTGTTCTCTGGGGATGAGACAGACCTGGTGTGATGTGGTAGCATGCCAAGGTGCATCCTGTACTTGATGAGGTGCAAGAAGATGATGAGATGCACAGCCAGCACTTAGAGACACTAGAGATGGCCCTGAGGAAATCACAGGATCCCAGACTGGTTTGTGTTGGAAGGGACCTCAAAGCTCCTCCAGCTTCAACCCCAGCACACAGGGAGGCTCTGGGCCCCAGAGCACACTGAAGCAGGGTCAAGGGGAGACTCTCTTCACCCAACACCCCCAATCCCTTATTTCAGAGTATGCAATTACTTGCTTAGCCACAAAATGTCCTTTTCACTGATTCAGAGGTGGTCTGGACAAGCACTGGAACACCAGCAGCATGGGGTGACTCTGCCTCCCTGCAGCCCAATGCACCCGACCTCTTCAGCAAACAGAGTTGGAAGTAAAACAAGAGGATATGATGCTGCTATAGCTCATTATGCTGAAAACCCATTTTAGATGCCATTATCTTCAGTTTTATTGTTCAAAGATTATTATAGCCAGTTTCAGGTTTTAGTGTCCAACTGGGAAAACAAACTGTGGCAACGAAAGCCATAGCAGAAATATTCGGTAGGGCTTCGCAAGGATGGACATTAGCATGTCTGACTTTTCCATGTTCCATCCATGTGCAATAATTCACTGCTGAGACTACTGATAAAGCTTTAAATGTGTCATAAATAACAAGAGGCTGAGGTTTGTAACATTTCTGTTGCTGAGGGAGGAAGCAATTAAACCATCCACTGGAAACTGTTCAGATGTTCCATAATTATCAGCAGACAGTTAAGCGATGCCATTTCTTTACCAGCATCTCAGCAGGTGTAATGCACCAGTGACACACACCACTGCTAAACCCACTCATGTAAAGTTTCACCAAGTAATTCTACTTTTTGAGTCAAGCAGAATTCATTTCTCACAGCATTAATTTTAGGATATTTTAAGAGTAAATTTAAACCCAGAGAAGCTGTGGCTGCCCCATCCCTGGCAGTGTTCAAGGCCAGGTTGGACACAGGGGCTTGGAGCAAGCTGCTCTAGTGGAAGGGGTCCCTGCCCGTGGCAGGGGTTGGAGCTGGATGAGGTTTAAGCTCCCAACACAAACCAGTCTGGGATTCTGTGATTTTATTTTATCCTTTCTGAGGCCTGCTGGTTCTTGTTTGTTTGATAGTTTATGGCTTTTTCCCTCATTTTTCAGTTTAAGCAAAAGCTAAATGATTTAATTCTGTTTAGCCAGTCATTACCTCCTACTCTGAATTACTGTGACAGCAGTTTTCATCTACAAGGTCTGCATCTGCTTTTTATTTACTCTCCATGATGAAGCCCCATTACTCGGCTCAGACATTGTCATAGTTACAAAGTGCATTTTTAGCTGTGCGCTGCAAGCTTGAGCAGAGAAAACATCAAAATGTGCGGCACATCCAGAGATGCCAATGGGATGGAAAGAATACATGGTAGCGCTCAATTGCCAAGTCACAGCCTGTTTCTGGGGAAAATAGATATAAAGTAGTTTTTGCATCTGTCTGGTGGGCAGTTTTCGGTAGAGCTATTCAAAACAGATTCACTTGCCATGGGAGAGACTTCCCTCAGGACTATTCCATCCCCTGGCATGTAACTCCTCTATTTCTAAGTCAATGAGGGCTAAAACACAACAAAACCCACTCCGGCTCTGATCCTCTGGGCCTTGAACGTGTGGAACATAAATGGATATGGGGAGGGAAGATGATGATGTTCTTATTCAATTTGGGTTTTTGACTTGCCATATCCAGCCAGGAGGGATTATCCATACACAGATGGATTTGTTGAACAGCATGGCTTACAGCAGTAGAGAAACATGTCTAAAAACCTGCTTTATAGACCTCCTTGTTTCCATAGCCTTGAACAATCAGTGTTCAGGGCTTGAACAAACCAGGGTCACAGTACCATGACTGGCACCTTTCCCCTTCTAATTGCTCAGAACATATAGATAAGAAAGTGCCTGCAAAGCACAATTTAGCCTCTTGGATATAGAGCAGAGGCTCTGACACTCATGGGTGGTGTTTGTAGCGATGCAGAGGGATCCCATACTCTCTGCTTCAAATCACCCTGCAAAGCACAGAGGACTGGTTTCTATGGTTAGAGACATCAAGGGAAAATACACCTCTAGAAGCAGTGACATTAACATAGTAGAGAAAGGGGTTTGGTTGTTTTAGTGCAACATGAACAAAAGCAACCATAGCAATTGTGTAAACCTATTAGTGGATGGGGCTTACAACAAATGGTAACAATGATGGGCAGAAATTAAGGCTATTCAATGAATATCTTCTTTCTGAATATATGAAGAGGCAGAATGACATCCTTGGGGTCTAAGAGGAAGCTGAAGTGTTTTCTAGTTTGTTCAGCAGCAGCCAAAAGAGTAATATCCATCTGCCAAGGAAACAATGAGCCAGGACAGCTTGTGCTCAGTGATATACAAGGTCTCTGCTCCACAGAGGCTCCTTTCTAACAAACCACCGAGTCAAGGCCCTTGACCTCTTCTTTTACTCCTCAGACCTCGAGGTCTCTCACATTTCTGAAGTCAATTAGTTTCATGAGACACGTGTTTCTTCCTGACAAGCAATTACTGCTTGTCACTCACCATGGTGTTAAGTCCCGTTGTGCCTGCACCTCATTGCGTGCAATGGCATCAGTCGAAAGCAGCTCCTGGCAGAGTGTAGACAACGGTCTTGAAGAAGCAGAAGCCTCACTCCATATCCCAGACTGTGCCCTCTACAAGCAGAAAGCAATCTCGAGTGAATTGTTAACACATCTGATTATAAAGCTCAGAGTAGTTGGTAAAAATGGCTCAATGTTTTCTGTGTGATTCTCATGTAGATTTGTCATTTAAATTTATCTTCCATTTTCCTATATAATGACTTTGTTAATGTTAGCTAATATGATTCATGTCAGATGGAAGTTGAGATTATAGAAATACTTAAAGGTCCCTTGTGATAGAAATTTTTAGATAAGACACAGTGAAATGGAAGAAATACCTGAAATAATTTGCTTGACATTTCCCTGCACTTCATCTCCTTCATTTTCATTTTACTGGTGTCTCATTTTCCCTGCAAATTCTCCCATCCAGGCTGTAAATCCTGCTAACTGTGATAGCAGCCAAGGGTGACCCTTTCAAAACCATGGAGGCGACACAGGAGCCCAAGACTTGGTTTCAGAAATGAGTTACAACTCCTCATTGAAAGTCAGTTCAGGTTTCTAAGCTGGCTGATCTTGTCAGAAGTTTTTGCCCAGCAACCTTGCTTTCCCACTTATGTTTTGCCAGCACTCTGACCTCCTCTGTCTTTTGAACTCCTCCTTGTACACAGTCACAGGGTAGGAAGAGCTTGCATGTGTCTGAGACACTCAACAGCACAGCAGTTTCGTAGGTGATGCAACACTGGGAGGAATGACAGGGACCTGGACCAGCTGGAGACATAGGATGGCAGGAACCTCATGAAGCTCAACAAATGAGCTTCATATGTCAAGTCTTGCCCCAGGAGGAAACCCTCCACACGCACCGGGATGTGGTGGTAAATGACTGGCTGGGAAGCAGCTCTGCAGAAACCAACCTGGGGGTCTCAGTGGGTAAGAGGTTCAACAGGAACCTCAACAAAGGACAAGCACAAGGTCTTGCACCTCAGTAAACACAATCCAGGCGTGCAGCCCAGGCTGGGGTCTGACTGGTTGCCAGCAGCTCTGTGGCAGGGGACTTGGGTCCTGGTGGACACAGGCTCAATAGGAGTGAACAATGCGCTGCTGCAGCAAAGAAAGCCAACAGGTGCTGGGGAACATCAACAAGAGCATCACCAGCAGAGATAAAGATGCTATTGTCAGGCCATACGTGGAATGCTGTGTTCAGTTTTGTCCCTGTTATACACCCAAAAAGATGTGGACAGCCTGGAGAGGGCCCAGAGAAAGGCCACAAGGATGATCCAAGGACCGGGAAGCCATGTGAGGAAAAGCTGAGAGAGCTGGGACTGTTCAGCCTGGAGAAAAGGAGGCTTATGGAAACTTTATCACCATGTTCCAGTAGTTAAAGGGTGTCCACAAAGATGATGGAGACTTTTTTACAAGGAGTCCCAAGGAACAGACGAGGGGTGATGGGCACAGGTTACTCCTGAACAGGGTGCTGACTCCCCAGGACAAGAGGCAAGGATTAACTGGAGTTAGTCTGGCAAAGGACCATGGAGATGATAAAAGGACTGGAGCAGGGAGATAGCTCAGATGGTGCAGCCTGGAAAAGGGGTGGCTCAGGCAGATCTGATCTCTGTCTATGAATACCTGATGGGGGAGCATAAAGAGCATGGAGCCAGTCTCGTTGGCTCCCAATGATAGTCCAGAAGGCACAAATTCAATTCCTAAAAAAGCTTAAATGTAAGTAAAACTTTTGGCTGTGAGGGTGGTCAAACACTGAAGCAGGCATCCCAGAGTGCTCACAGAGTCTCCATCCTTGAGATGCGCAAACCTGCCTGGGCACGTTCTATATTGGTACAGAGACCCCCCCAGCTGCATACCCACAGGGGTATGTGGTTTTACAGTTCCACAGACAATTGATTGATAGACAAATCAAGTTAAACTTGGTCCTTCAAGCCAGAACATTAAAAATATATCCACAGACTCAGCATGAAAAATTCATGTCCACCCAGGAACCTGCTTCAGAAAGTAATTCCCATTATCAAATACTCAGAGACATAATGCATCAGAGTTTGCAACTCTTCTCTCCCCCAGGTGAACTAAGCACACAAACTGGCCCTGTAAAAGCTTCTTCCAAAACCACGTAATTTTTTGCTCATCACCAAATTACCCTGAACTATGACAAATAAGACCATATCTGGATATCCGTAGCACATAAGCAATTTCTAATTGCTCCTGGAAGATGGGAAGCAAACTGATGTTACCCTTGACTTTGTGCTTTTAGTTTTCTACGCAGCATTTGCCTTTTCCATTTAATAGAAACAAAATTGCAGGAGGGGAAATAAAAAGCAAACCAACAAAGGGCAGAATAAAAACAAAGTGGAAATCAGTGCAGTCCAGTCAGTTATAATTTCCAGAGAGTAGGTTTGAGTGGGGAATTTCTCAATAGATTGTAGATTCTTTTGAATAGGAATGAGTCCTGCATGTTGGCCTGAACTCAATGAAGGACAATCTCCCCTCACTCAGCCCACAGCCAGTGCCAGAGGTGGAATTGTGTGCTTTTTCTCCCACTGCTAGAAAAGGATTTGCGTGCTTTTTCTGAGCTTTTTATAACTATCAGTATAAGCATTGCCCTTTGGAAGTGGTTACTCAGTGGTTCTCTGCTCTACAATGTGCCTACAATGTGCCATTGCCTACATTGCTCTCCAATGTGACACTGCCCCACAATGTGCCATTGCCCCACTGCCAAGAGAGATCTGGGGGGATGGGAATTCAGTCAAACCACAAACAAGCACTTCCTCATGGGGTGATTTCTGTTTTGCCTTGATAATCGATATTTCACACACAATGCACACGCCTTTTGTTGGAAAAGTTCCTTGCGATCCTATTAAGATAATCTTTAGCTTCGCAATAAGGCAAGGAGGAGAAATGTAAGCTTGAGTAGTTGGCTTCACATCATAATTTGATTATTTGTGCCTTAGATGGTTCTTAGAAGGCAAAATGCAACCGTGGCATTTCTGTCAGAACATCTGAGGTGTTGGCAAAGTTGGTTTCTATATTAATCAAGACCAAGGTTAACAAACACTAATAATAACATAACTGTGGTAATAAACTAACACATGGTGCTGAGAGCCTGACAAGAAGATAAATTAGCAATTCATAGAGTCAATATGAATATGTATTTATTGATGGTAAAAGGTGTCTAGTAGTGAAGAAAAGTTTGGGAAAGTAAAAAGAGACAAAACTATTAAAGGAGATAGGAGAGGGGTTCTTTGGAAATGTTCCTGTGATCTTTTGAACATCATCTTTATAAATGTAGCATAAATTTGAATTTTGCTGAAATATGAAGGTGATTTTCTGTGATAATCTCATGTGGGTGTGATTTAAGGGAAAGAATGAATATTGTGTCATCTAAACTTAGTCTAATGTTACAAACTTGGGTTTATTTTGAAAACAAACAAAAATCAATTACAAGTGGTTTTGATCAGTAATTTTTAGTCCAAATTGCTGGTGGCACATTAGTATGAATTTATATTTCCTCCCTCTGTTTTCACTCTCGTAAACCATCTGATTCCATCCCAGACTTCTTCACCCAGTGCTATTTTTCCACCCAGTGAATGTGAGATTTGTGCACTGGATGAGAAGAAAATGAACCGATGGAAATCTCCTCTTCCTTAACAAACATGAGAGCCTTTCAGATTACAGAAGCTGAGATCCCCAGACTACAAACCCATCCCTTTGTTTGCTGTGGCATCTTTCCAGCACATTACAAGATCTCTCGCCTACATCCGCAATTATTTCTCCTCCTGGACTACTGCAGCAGATGGGTGTATTAAATATCAACATAAAGCTCAGTTCACACTGCCACAGTTGTGATGCTTGTTGGAGAAGATTAAAATCAGGGATGGAAATAATGGGGATTTTCCCTCATTTTCTGTGTGTACCTAACTTGAGACTTGGGGGCTGGTTTGCAGGTGGGGCTGGTGCTCATCTGGATATAAAATTAGCTAAAGGGCAGTGCAGGTAATGCTGACAAAGCCATACTGCACCTCTAAGAGGGTTTTGGCAAGGGCTGCTGAGGCTGCTATAGTTCAAGATGCTCACGTTGCACAATATTAGATGCATTCCAGAAGATGTTCTTTGTTCAGAGAGCGTCCCCACATTAACAACCAGGACTGCAGCTGGAACTGCAAATATCTCAGAAACAGTTTCTGGGTAAATCCAAGGTTCACAAGCTCTGGTGAAATCAGTATTTGGATGCTGGAGAGAGACTCTTCATCAGGGACTACAGCGATAGGACAAGGGGTAATGGGTTTAAACTTAAACAGAGGAAATTCACGTTACATCTAAGGCAGAAATTCTTCCCTGTGAGGGTGCTGAGGCGCTGGCACAGGGTGCCCAGAGAAGCTGTGGCTGCCCCATCCCTGGCAGTGTTCAAGGCCAGGTTGGACACAGGGGCTTGGAGCAAGCTGCTCTGGTGGAAGGGGTCCCTGCCTGTGGCAGGGGTTGGAGCTGGAGGAGCTTTGAGGTCCCTTGCAACACAAACCAGGCTGGGATTCAATGAAAAGCCTCAGTGGGGAAGGCCAGTCCTGTCCCCACGCTGGGCTCTCGTGAGCACAGAGCGCTTGTGTCAACCATGCACCAGAACTCCCAAATCAACCAAAGCCAATGTCAGGCAGAGTTTTGCTGCCTCCATGCTCTCTAATGATAGAACCACAGAATTGTTTAGGCTAGAAAAGACCTTTAACATCATCAAGTCCAGCTGTTAAGCCAGCACTGCCAAGGCCACCACTAAACCATGTCCCTAAGTGCCACATCTACACAGATTTTAAACACCTCCAGGGATGGTGATTTCACCACGTCCCTGGGCAGCCTGGTCCAGTGTTTGACAACCCTTTGGGTGAAGAAATCATTCCTGATTGTGGTGGTTGTCCCTGGCTGGATGTCCAGTGCCCCCTCCTCAGCTGAACAGTGGAGAGAAAATATATGAAAAGGCTTGTAGGTCAAGAAAGGACAAGGAGATCACTCACCCATTATCATCACAGGCAAAGCAGACTCAACCTGGGGAGAGATGCCCCTGAAACACCCTGAAAAGTAAATGAATATCTGTTTATGAGGGACTGAAGAATAAATCTCAGACTGGTTTGCTTTGGAAGGAACCACAAAACTCACCCAGTTCCAACCCCCTGCCACGAGCAGGGGCACCTTCCACTACACCAGGTTGTTCAAACATGCAGTAACATGTTGGCCTATAACTCACCAGAAATTAATTGTAAATTTAGGAAAAAATGCTTTTGGACATGCTCAGGAAACAATCCATTATTCCAGAGCACTTAACACTGCTCCATCTTTGCTGTCTTTTTCTTTTATCAATTCTCTGCCAAATCAAGCAGTCTTTTGGTGTACTATCCTTGCTGCCACCTGCCCCAGCCTCAGGCCGTAGGGCTGCTCCTGCAAGTGCTGCCCTGGCAGTCCCATATACGCTCATATTTCACAAACATCTAACAACTTCAGTTCAGAGAACACTTTCCATGAGCAGAATGCACTGCATTTGCTAATACAGCAAAAAAAAACTACACCAATTGGAAAAAAAAGACATACTTGTCTTGACATAGAACGGATTACCAAGGGTTTGATCTTCCTATCGAGCAACAGCTGCGGTGCAACAGGGCCCAGTTATGGCATGAAGAGTGTCTACCTACACCAGCAGCTCATACAGAGCCCCCACAATATGTGGGAAAAGCCTCAGTTGCTCATAGACAAGGCATTTCCCAAATACAGGTACATTAACGACAGCCAAACCCAAACCAGCGAGTTAGTAGACACCTATTAAACACGAGGGGCTCAGGATGATCAAGGTCTAAACGCCTGTAAGAAATCATTCGAGTAGCTTTACTTTTTATGATTCCCTTCTCCTCATTACTACTTGCAAGCTTTCCATCAGCTTTAATTGCAGCTATTGAACCTTCAGCAGTCATACAGTATTTATCAATCTTGCTGCAATGACCCCTAGATGTTTTTCCAGAGATACGGCTAATTTTAGATAGCACTGGAACCAAATAAAGTGCTTTTTCTGTAGAAGAAAAGCTTTAAAAGATGCAGAAGTGAGTAACTGAACAATAAACACATTTCTAAAACTCTTCATCAGCTTTGTGTTAACACCAGCAAGCTGCTGTGCACCAAACAAAGCCCTCTTCAGTCCTCCTCAATGCCTTGCATGACAATAGGTGCTTGAAAACACAAAGAAGGCAATATTTAGCTCAACTTGTGCTTTGTCTGTCTGTCTGTGGGTATTAATCAACTCTAACTCCATTCCTGTTTTGCTGCACCTCTCCAGGAGGTTTGTGGAGATCCCATGGAGTCCCAGCACTCCCACTTAGAGAAGTGCTACCCGCGGGTATCAGCACTTGGAATAAGATGCACAGGACAGGGATGACAGCAACTGGCACAGTGATGAAGGAAATAAACAGTGCACGTAATGGGAGCCCCTGTTTGGTTTCTCAGTGGATAGCCTCTTTAAGCAGTGCTTGAAGACAAATCTGCTCCTCCACTATACAGTCAACATATGCTGCCAAGAAAAATGAGTATTCCGTTAGCATCCCACCTTCAATGAGAAATGAGTGAATATGATGTAGATTACCCTAATTATTTAACCCTATGTGTTCTATCTACATGTTTCCCTATAGATGCTCCTCATCTTTTGCAGAGCCAGGACATGGGAGCACCCTCCTGAAGCAGGAAGGTGAACATGCAAGTGAAGCACACAGACCCATCTCATGCAAATTCTGCCCCACATGAAGCTATCTCAACTCATTGAATACCAAACTCTTTAATAAGACCCCGCTTCCCAGCTCATTTTCTCACAAGAGGCTCAAGGGAACACTCTTTTCCAATAAAAGAATCCCAAAGAAGAAATGCCTGCAGA
Source organism: Pezoporus occidentalis (assembly GCF_034315485.1). Lineage (NCBI taxonomy): Eukaryota > Metazoa > Chordata > Aves > Psittaciformes > Psittacidae > Pezoporus > Pezoporus occidentalis. The sequence continues at coordinate 1,191,417 of NW_026915780.1, forward strand.
GACCTTAAGGGTTTATTCCAGAAATGCTGATAAGCACTGTAAATGATTCCTGTATTTGGTTTTTACACTTAAGAGCATATATCATAGGTAGGAGTTTTAATAGCCTTTATTAAAATGCTCTTATATCTATCAGTGGGTTTTTAGTGGTAGGTACTATACAAATAAGAAAACATTTATGATGTACACAACAATTACTTCACATAAAAGCTGATCTTTTTAATTTATCTACTAGAATATATCCTTTTTCGTTCTTTCGCAGCCTTTTTTCTAGCCTACTGAAGAACCTCATACTCACTGAAATTACCACTGTCTACCTTTAAATCAGTTGGCTTAGTTCATCATGTTCCTGCTGCAAATTCATCAATGTTTAGTGCATGCCTACTGTGGTTAGGTCCTGAAACAAACCCAACCTGCATGGCTGGTAGATCAGGCACTTCAACCCTGATTCTTTTGCTTGTTACCTGGAAGGAAATCCAGGCAAGACATCAAGCAGACACCCTTCTCCCTGGGAAGGCAATTGGATCTGGATTTCAGAGTGGATTTTAAGCCAAAATGCTCAGACTGGAGCATGTACAGAGAGACGCATCTTTTCCTGCCTTGAGTGAAAGCTTTTGCTGTTGCTAGTCCACCTTGATGGTTTCCAGCCCTTTTGTGGGAACTCAGATGTATTTGCTTACCTTCGTGACCAAAGTCAGTGCAATTGCTCTTGCAAATGATGTGCCCCCAGGTGGAACTACGCAGTTCCTCCATGACCAAGCAGACAGAGCTGGAAGACAAGGTAAATAATGGAATTCCATTTTCTATCAATGATAACTTATGAAAATACAATGTAAGTCAGTGGTGTTTTCTGTCTGTAGATTTAAACTAGGTGAGTACATAGGAGACTGAAGGTAAAGGAGGAGGTTATAGTAAGGGGGAAACCCTGAAGATAACAGGATTTCAGGGTCCAATAAGGATATTCTTCTGAGCTGTTGCTTCCTAATCATTGGGTACCACACAACCAGTGCAACCAGGAACCTGCTGGGTGAAAACACAGGCATATACTAAGCATTGCTAGAGATACCTCTCTCAATTCTTATTTCCAGCTACCTAAGACAACTTAGTGTAATTCTAAAGAATATATAGTACTGATCTCACACTCGCAGACATCAAAGGTTTTTTCCATCTGCAAAGCATGAAGTTTGCTGTATTGAAATGATTAAATCAGGTGAGAAAACAGATACATTTGATGTACTTGTTATTACCTCCTGCATTTGGTTTGCCCAGGGAAGTAAGATATGTATCGTAAGAAACCTCTATAAAACTTGTCTCTGGTATAGAGCATGACAGCCAAGCAGACACGGTTCATAAACATTTGTGATGTATTAATCAAACCAAGACAATCTTCCCCCCAAACATGCAGGTGACCATATAAACAACTTTGTCAGCATTGACATATAAATATGTGACTTAACTGTTATTAATGGGTGTGAACTGTCGTGTTTAAGTTGATTGTTGAGCACACAATGAATACAAGAAGTGCTTTGCCTGGATATGCCAGCTGCATCCCAGATAAAAATGCAATCCCATCAGATCAGTGCCATTTGTATAAGCAAGAATAAGAATAACACTGCCTGGTATCAGGAAGAAAAGCCATTAAGCATTATTGAAAGTCAGGATGTCCCTTCTAGCTATGAAAAGTTATTAGTCTGACAAATGCCAAGTGTTAATCTAGAACTAAGGGGATTTAATTTTATGAATTGTTTTCATAAATATTCCAAAATGTCTTCAGAGAGATATATCATAAACTTTCATATCCTTTGAATTCATAAAAAGACTTTGGCAGGGAATATGAGTAATTCATTACTATAATTCTATTTATACAGGGATATGATATTTTACCTGTCCGTGTGTTAAACCACAGTGTCTAGAGCTCTCTGTTTGCCAGAGCCCAGTCAAATACCTTGGAGAGGATGAGTGAGGTGGTGGCAGTCAAAATACTAATGCACAGAACCTCCTTAGGTAATAGACATCAGATGCTGTTACTTTATCTCTGTTGCGAGGCAGTGCTCAGGACTGTCGTTTCAGAAGATGATACATGCCTTTCTCTTCTCTTTTTTAGGGGTGCCAGGGAGGCAGTGTTTGATTTTCCATGCTCTCCATGCAAGTTGTTTGCTCTCAATGAGACGCTTCTCACTGTTCCCTTATCCTCCTTCCATCAGAAAAATAATGCTAGAAGGAAAGTATGGAAAGACATGAAAAGTGCTTTAGAAGGCACAGGAAGGGAAAGCAAGAGACTGGGACTCATTTATTTGATTTGTTTTATTCCTAAAATAGTTGGATAAAAATTGCATAATCCAGGTTGGAGGGGGCTTGGAGCAAGCTGCTCTAGTGGAATGTGTCCCTGCCCATGGCAGGGGTTGGAACTGGATGAGCTTTAAGCTCCCTTCCTACACAAACCATTCTATGATCCTATTATACTATTCTATGATGACATTTGAGGAGCAAGCCTCATCAAACCTGCACCCTCCTGCTTTGTGCTCTTCCCTAGGGAGAGGGCAGAGGGGGCTTTCAGCCTGGGCCTCTTCTGCTCCTCACAGAGATGAGTCCAAAAGATCTGAACCCATTGGTTTCTGCCCTGTAAATAAGTATACTGCACTATTTCTGTTTTTCCACTCTTCTTTATATGCCTTTGGAGACATACACCTCACCCTTCCCTACAAACTCAATGTTACCACTAAGGCTATAAAAGAGGCAGGATAAATGGTAAATCAATGAGCACTCGTTTTCCTTATTCTCCTACCAGATCTAATTCTACTTCACTTAAATAAAGTAGAATTTCACCACCCCCCTACCCCCCCCAGCTCCATGTCCCTGAGTCTCTGTCCCTGCCGGTCCAGGGGCACAATGCTGGTGGCACATCCTGGCTTGTGTCACCCTTCCCTAATTTCATCCTCTTGGTGATACCTGTTGATCTTTTTTCAAAGCTCCTGGGCGTGAAAAGCATTTCTGAGTGTGGAAATACTCAGATAGGGATTTATGTCTTAGTGGGGGTGGAGAGTGCATCTCTTACAGCAAGATTTTCAATCAGTTATTGCATCCTTATGAAAGCAACTTTAGACATTCTACAAGCAGTGAGGTATTTCAGCAGTAAATCAGATAGTGCTGGCCTGAATTTATTCCCTAGTATCAGCATGATCTGGAGTGTCATCTAAGTATTGAATTCCCACTCCTGCTCACCCTGCAAACTGCAGTGCAATGCTATTGTGGCATAATGGCATCTGTCAGCAGCACTGGCGTGCTGTCCACAGCCTCGGCTCCAAGCAATCTGTGCTCAAGTCCCCTCTTATTCCTGTCATAGGAAAAGAAAGACCAAAACATTTTACTCCTGGCAGATTAGCTCATGTTTTCTAAAGGGAAGAGCATGTTCTTCTATAACCGGATTAACTGCAAAGCCAGTTCTGCTTCCTGCCGACACTGCATTTAATTTTACACACAAAGAGGGACAGAACAAATACCATCATTATTAGCAGAGACAGTTTCTGCCATTTTGCTCTACCTCATTATAGAAGAGCAACGATGCTCCTGACAACATAAAAGATTAAGTGCCAAAAGTTCAAGAAACTACACTTTATAAAAAGGAAAGAACCACAGTAATCACCTTCTTCAACAAGTAAGAAATGTCTTCTAAGATTTGATCATATCAGGAAGGTCACGGTGATGCAGAAGCTTAGGTACCTATGAATTGTGATGCAAACATAAAGAGGTACTTTTCTGCCTGCATCATGGGTGCACAGGGACCTTCCCTTTAGGTAACCCTAAAAACTCAGCCATGTGTCAGGAAGGTTTGAATTCCTGCTCTTCATATTTCTAAAGCCTCTCCTGATGATTTGGGCACAAAATGCTTTTTGCAAGACAAAACTAGAAATCATTTTGGGCAACATGCTGGGACATCCAGTCTTGGTCATGGTTACCTAGAAAGGTTGGACCAGGTGATCCTTGAGGTCCCTTCAACCTGGGACTCTGCGATTCTATGACTTCCCTACCTGGAGAGGATGCAACAAACATCCCGATGCAGCTCAAAAGCTGAAATTCCACAGGTTATCCTTCCAGCTCATAAAGCAAGAATGTCCTTGCTGAGGGATGCGTTTCCTCATGAGAACACGACGTCTTAAATTGCTTTAAATTCAAATGTGGCAATGATGCGCAGGGTTAGTGCTTTCATTAATTATAAGGCCTTAAATGCACTTTTAAACTTTTGATCCTTCAGTCCTACCTGCACTGCCTCCACATTTGGACATTAACATATTGGTCATTGTGTAAAGAGAAGAAGGGCTTGACATTTCATTTTTATTACACCTATCTTATTTTCCAGGTGAAAATACCAATGCCTACTGACTGCACAGGAGTTACATACCCGCCATGGGAAAGATTAACACCAATCCTCAAAATCACCCCAAGAACCCCAAAAACCTTATGCCTTCAGCTGAACACACACAACGAAGAGGGCATCAGGAAGGGATGTGCTTGGCAGCTTGAAATGCTTGCCTGATTTCAGTTCCTTCGTACTTAAAGTGCGACTGTGCATATAAAAGGTGAAAAGCACCCAATGAGTGGTGGAATACATTAGCCCATGTTGCTTATTTGTCTTGATTTCACTGTTTTCCACTGACATATCAAAAAGAAGAGATGAAAAAATAACTGTACACCAACCAGAACAATATTCAGTCTTGACTTCCTAGATAAGTGATGCTGAAGAGCAGCTTTACCGGGGGAGCTATTGGAGCTGCCCTCCCCTCTCATCCCTCCTCTGCCAAATACAGGTGAACAATTTTATCAATATAGAACTTTCCCTACAAAAACTCTGATTTTGAATTCACAGAATCCCAGCCCGGTTTGTGTTGGAAGGGACCTTAAAGCTCACCCAGTTCCAACCCCTGCCATGGGCATGGACACCTTCCCCTAGAGCAGCTTGCTCCAAACCCTATCATTAATCAGCTTATTTCCCTAAAAGCTCATCCAAACCATCCCACACCACATCTGCATTTGTGAGTCGGTGTTTAAGCATCAGCCAACCCATGGTGGCTTTCTCCCTGTGCCAGAGATATTAACTCATACAAGAGCATGCACAGTGGAGTATTTCCTAAGATGTTCTACAAATCTCCTTCTGCATAAAACTCGTTTACTTCAAAAGTGTTAACTCCATAAAGACTGAAGCAGTAGTGTTCTCCTGCTGCCAGATGTATTAGCTCTGTCTACCACAGCGGAAACCTGTCCAACATCATCTCTTATCTATCACCCAGATGCAAGCTGAAGCTCCTCTGGGATGCTCCAGTTATCTGTCTCCGAGTAGTGGGGTGAGTGTGACACAAGGAAGTGATTTGTATAGATTGCTGGGCTTTAATGATAAGTATAAAGTGCTTCACCTCTTGAGGAATGTCACGGAAGAAATCAAGAGCTTAACATGATCTCTGTGGAAAGCAATTTGCAACGCAATTACAAACCTGCTGTACCTGCGTACACTGAGGCAGAGGTTTAATTCACAGTTGACTGGAGGTAGGGCACAATAACAGTTAAAGAGTTGGCTTTATAGCAAATAAATTATCATATCTTCAATAAAAGCTCAAAGATCACCTCCAAGTCAGTGAACCAGGACATGGAAAGAGTCAAATCACTGCTGATTTTTCTTTTTCCTTTCCAGGGCAGCTGGAATAACCATAACATGACTCTTTAAATAAAGTCTTAAATCTTTAATAAAGTATAAAAGCATCACTATAACATACATTTTCAATTATATTTTTAAAATATCAGAGAACTTGTTAAAGTACTATATTTAATTTACAAACTATTTTTCTTTATTAACTAACTGATTTATGTTGTCTGGCACAATCCCAACATGGTTTGTGTTGGAAGGGACCTTCAGGCTCCTCCAGCTCCAACCCCTGCCACGGGCAGGGACCCCTTCCACTGGAGCAGCTTGCTCCAAGCCCCTGTGTCCAACCTGGCCTTGAACACTGCCAGGGATGGGGCAGCCACAGCTTCTCTGGGCACCCTGTGCCAGCGCCTCAGCACCCTCACAGGGAAGAGCTTCTGCCTAAGAGCTCATCTCAGTCTCTCCTCGGGCAGGTTAAAGCCATTCCCCTTGGCCTGCTATAAGGCCTCATCTTAAGAACATTCTTTAGCAATAGTTACAAATCCTAACCAAGGAGAAACGTGCTCATTGCAGCACAAGTTCCAATGGTAGAAAATATCTCTTTAGGTGTACAGCAGGGAGGTATTTTGGCTTCTCTGAGTTGGGCAAACAAGCTTCTTTAAAAATAAAAGAAAGAATAAAAAACAGGGAATCTGGGTTATTCCAGACGGAGGGGAACCGCGCTTGGAATTCAAGGGATCCACAGTGAGCCTGTTGTGTCTTTCCCACTTGGGAGTGCAGCAGCAGCACCTCTGTGCTTTCACCTGTCAGCCAAGTGCTGAGAGCCCAAAATGGGGTAAATATGACAAATCCCAGATTCCCTCACATTTGACAAGGGCCTCCTGGGAATCTCCTCCATGAGGTCAAGCAGCACAGAACGCTGATCTGAGCACAGAAGGGAAAGTTGCATCAGATATCAGTTCTTAAGTCCAAATGTACTTTTCCCTTATTTTAAAGCTTGCCAGAGCATGAGCATTAAGGAAAAGAACTGAAAACAGTACAGGGAACTTTTTTGGGCAGCACAAGTTCTCTTCATGCTTTTATATTTGGCTGCTTTTCTTATTCAGGAACCCTTCAAGAGCAGCTCTGATGCACCAGAAACACCTGGACACGCTCTGATCTTCACAGGATCACTGAACAGCCCAACCCAGGTTGGAAGGGACCTCGAAAGATCACCTGGGCCAAACCTTCACTGGAAAGGGAGCCTACATAAGATCATCTTGTTATATCCTGGACTTCAATCTCATGATATTTAATGTTGTCTTTGCTTGGAAGGGGCAGGGAGAGTGCCAGAATTAATCATTGTGTCCTTTAATAAGTGGAGCACCTGAAATAGTAATAAATTATATCAAATAGTAATATATATTATGAGAATTTGAACCAAAACCCATCACTGCTGACTTACGAAAGATGCAACGTGCTGGACATTGAAGGCGTGAGCCGTCAGGTGCTCAAGTGCAAGTGTACTTTAATCCTGAAAAAGAGTCAGAGACACTTTCATTAAAGCCAAAACTACACAAAATTGATTTGAGAACTTCAGTGTTTCCTCTGCTCAAAAATATTCCCTTCTTGATAAAAAATATGATTTATTCTCAGTAACACACTGCTAGAGTTATAACAGAGAGCCAGAGGGAAGGGAACTGTTTGTATCATCTCGAGATGATGTAGCATCACTCACCCATGCTCCAGTCATTACAGGACTGTCCCAAACCACGACAAATAGATAGCAGTGGAATTTACTATTCATTCTCCTCCTCATAAAGGAACATAGATAAAATGTGCCAACCAAGAGGTTATCTATAGATAGATAATGAATCATCTTCCACTTTGTCACATCACTTCAGTTCCACCAAAGCACACCACTGTCATAGAATCACAGAATAGTTAGGGTTGGAAAGGACCTTAAGATCATCCAGTTCCAACCCCCCTGCCATGGGCAGGGACACCTCACACTAAACCATGGCACCCAAGGCTCTGTCCAACCTGGCCTTGAACACTGCCAGGGATGGAGCATTCACAACCTCCCTGGGCAACCCATTCCAGTGCCTCACCACCCTCACAGGAAAGAATTTCCTCCTTAGATCCATCCAAAGCAGGTACCAACTGCTGTGTTCAACCCAGGCAATGGTAGATGGTGTTGATTTAATCAAGGGGTCACGAAATCTCTGCTGACAAAGTGGGGTTCTGCCTGTGACAGTTCTGAGAATACACTAGATTTGGAAATGAGGAAAGAATTTAAACTATAATGTCTATGATTAATATAAAAAATTGCATTACCATGCGAGCATGGTCATTGCCTTGAACTTAAATTACATGTTGGATCAATGCTCATTATGAAAGTAATTGCACTTAATGCTGAAGTGGACAGCAAGCACTACATTTTATGAACTAGTCAACATTAACCTCCCAAATAACACAATGTGAGGTCACCAAGGATCTGCTACATAAGTGTTGTGTGAAATTCCTACACTGACTCTGACGTTCCTGGAAGCTCAGTAGGAGAACTAATAAAAGGCTCTGAAGTTCTTTTCCTGTGTTGTCAGCACATTGCCAGTTAATGACTTTTAGAGTAGGTCAACTGAAAAGTGGTTTCTTTCACAGGTCTGTGTTGCTATCAGGGTTTTATTTCCTTTGTCAGCTGTTAGTTCTAAAGTAAAGGGGTTATGGACATGATTTTTTATTTATTTGTTGTTAGAAATGGTTATTTTTTACTCACAATGCAGCTGATTTTCAAAAGTTGCTTTTTTTTATGACTGTCCTATCTCACATCGCAAACCCTATAGCAAAGGAAAGCTGCTTTCTGATTATAAAAACTATGTATGTTACATTACCAACTTCTATTAAATGTGCTTTTTCTCTCAAATGCATGAACCTGAAAATGTGTTCATGTATGAGCAGCCTTTTCAGGGAAATGGCTGTTATCCTGTTACCCTAAAAGAAGGATTGCATCCACTGGAGGCTGGCAGTGACTGCGATGAGGAGCAGCCATCAGAGAGGAGCCCACATGGTCTGAGGTCAGTATCCTGAATAGGGGCTCTATGAAGCCAGCTACATCAACAAAAAACAACTGGCTTTGGGTGGGAAAAAACAATAAAACAGTAAAAATCGAATTTATGGGTCAGACAGACATGGTGGGTAAAGAATCATGAGCAGAGATCAACAGGTTACACATACACAGAGCTAAATTACCAGGAATCCACCTCAAAAGAGAGAACAGATGGCACCAATCCCTTCCAGCCTGCTGGGTAAAGCCTAATTCTATCCCTTTTATGGCTTCCCGTCACTGTTCGAGGCCAGGTTGGACACAGGGGCTTGGAGCAAGCTGCTCTAGTGGCAGGTGGTTGGAACTGGATGAGCTTTAAGGTCTCTCCAACCCAAACCAGTCTGATTCTACAGTTCTTTTCTCAATTTGAACAAGCAAGAGCATGAACTGACAGCAAACACCTCAGCCCAGTACCACCAGCACTCCTGCCCCTGATGATGCCAATATTATTAGGCACCCGAGCTCTGGTTCTAAAAGAGCATCAGTAAAGCTGCTATAACCCACAGTCATTACAACAATTTCAAAAAGAAAAAGCCAAAACAAGCTGTAAACTCTTCTAGCAGTAACACACACAGGATACGTTTCCCGGCAAGAAACTGGAACAAAACTGAAATGAAGTTCCAGGGAAAGCTTAAAAGTTCTGGTTTTTCTGCATATAAGTAATGGCAGAACTTGGATCACTGTCTACACTTCTAAAAGCAAATATCTGAATAATGCATGGAAGGTAAGAATTAAATAGCTGTCTTCTCCAGGAGGAGACAGAGCTGCACTCACATATTCTTTTCATATCCTAATCATTAGATTTATAACCAGCTCCTCACTAGTTCATGAATATTAGAAGAATATGACAGTGAAATATATTGTAACTGAAAGAATATTAATTAGGGTTCATTTCATATTCCATGGCTCTCTGTAATATCAGCTGAAAAAGAGTCATCATACAAAGCTAGAAAGCCATGCTTTATTCAGGACAGTGTTATCTTTATAAGCAGATGTGAAGTTATTAATTTAAAGGAGTAAAACAGTTCAAAACCTGTATTCTTCATTGTTTCAGATATTAGGAAAAGCTGTTACTCATTTAAACCATTGAGATTTTACTTGTGTGATTTCCTTTTCAGTGAACTGGAAACCTGAGTCCTTTGTGATTATAACTTTCCTCCTAACAGATCAATGCAGAGAGCAGGACATGTAAATTGTATCTCCAATAGCCATTAGGCAAATGTCTGCATTGGTGTTTCTTACACTTTGCATCACAGCATCTCTGTTTTTCCTGGCAGTGCCAATACGCGCTTGCTGCAAATGAACACTGCTGGAAAAGCTGCATGATTCATTTCTTCTGACTCTCTTTGCTCATATATCCTTATTTAAATAGTCTAGAGATCACCTATTCAAACACATTAGAAAGGTCTCCAGCACGTTGTTTTCCAGGCCCATAGGGATACACTTTAGAGTGTCCTGGAGAAGGACTATTCATCAGGGGCTCTAGTGATAGGACAAGGGGTGATGGGTTCAAACTGCAACAGTTTGGGATATAAGGAAGGACCTAAGGCAGAAGCTGTTCCCTGTGAGGGTGCTGAGGCGCTGGCACAGGGTGCCCAGAGAAGCTGTGGCTGCCCCATCCCTGGCAGTGTTCAAGGCCAGGTTGGACACAGGGGCTTGGAGCACCTTTTTGAGATGTGATACAGAAAAAAGATACTTGGACATTTTCAATGATGAGTTGCCCATAAAAAACGTAACAAGCTGTGGTCCTTGGGCTATTTATCACATACTTTAAAGTAATTAATGTAAGGATGGTCCCTATCATTTGCTAAAAAAGCAGCTGGACACAGTTCTCTGTGGTAGAAGCAGCTTTAAGATTCAGCAGTCATCCCAGATCATATCTTTAAGAAAACCTGCAAAGGGTGGGATTAAATGTAGAACTTTGAAGAGAGCAGTTAGCAGCTGGGGAGGGTATTCAATGCAACACAAAAAGGAATTCTTTTCCTCTAGTCTATTCTATCATTTTGGTTGACAAAACACCAGTTTCCTGAAGTTAACATCGTGATAAATCTGTAGAGATTAAACCCAGAAATAAACACTCTATTTTCTTTACTTTTTTGATGCCACCCATCCCAGAAGGGCCATATCCCCATTCCTTCATTTTCCCTAAGCCACAGATATTGTGTATTAATTTTCAGACCCAATGGAGCTAAAAAGCCTAAAATCACTCTGACAACCAGTAATGTTCCAGGAACCAGAATGGTCAAGCCAAAAGGCAAGGTAAGGTTTCTACTTGTTGTTCAGAAAGAATACAACATAAAGCCAGGAAATAAAGGAAAACAGGTCCATCCTTTCATGGTAAAGACATGGAAAGATGCTGAAATCTACTGATATTCCATGACTCCTTTATTCAGCCTTCACCTCAGTTCTTAGGTTTGTTAAGATCCAATAGATTCAAACACTTTCACATCTGCATTTCTAATGCAGATGGAAAACAAATAAAATGCACCATATCCCACAGCCTCCCAAACAAACATGGAAAAAGTAAGTCTTTAAGAAAGCTCTGAAGCAGTTTTCTGTTCATTGAATTTTTCTCCAGATCAGGTTTTTCTGATGGGGAGAACTAACTCCACTGGACAAATTCTCCTGATTCAGAGGGATTCGTTGATCCCTGAGATAAAAAAGGGGATACAACTCTGAACAGAAAGATTTGGTTTGTTTTCCTATAGAAAAGACAGTATCATTAAAAACCAAACCCCCTTTTTTGCAGCTTGTGCGCTGCCTGCTACTCACATATCCTCTAGATCTCACAAGCCAACATGTATCAGTAAAGACTGTTCCAAAATAGCTCACATTTTGACAACACAAATATTATCACAACTTTTAGTGCTTCTACTACGTCTTTACTCCGATTTTATGTTACATAGAAGTATAGGATTTTGTTGAAAATGCATTATTTTAAAACAAATATTCTAGCATTAGAATCGGTCTGGATGTATTCTTCAAATTCTGCATATAACGTTTATTTAGCAGCAGCAATGTATTTGTTCAATAGGAAAGCTTCCCCTGAACTACAGCAGTGAATGTGTTTTCTTAGGCTGCAAAATTCACTTCACTGCTAATTCTGGTAACGTTCTAGGGATAATCATGAATTAATGGCCTATGAACTAAATAAATAAGTCTGGGTTTCCTAGCCTGTGAATAAATAACAGTCTATAATACCATCATCATCATCCCATTTTTAATGCAGTCTATTAAGTGCTGTCAGGGTTGAAAGAGCATAGAAACACTGAGATACTGCGATCTTTTGATTTATTCGCTCTGTTCTCCTGCTCTAAGTTGTTCCAAGGCCCACGCAAATTTGTAGTGAGATATCTGAGACCCTCCACCTTATTTTACTCAACTCCAGGCATGGTTTTCCTTACTGATTTCTAGCCAGTTTTACTTGGGTCCTTCTGCAAATCATTTGGGCTTCGCATTAATTCGAACAATTGCGTAAGGACAGAAACATGAGAAAATAACATGGCCACAAACTCCTAACTAATGTGGTTTATGCCCCCATATACCCATCCTACCTCCCTAACTAAGATAAATCCAGGGCACCTCCTGGTCCCACAAGTCAGACACTGCCAGATCCTGGAAATCTTTATAAATGTCCAGTAAAATATGGGACCTCAGCACATTCCCGTATGGAGCTAACAAAAGTTTGCTGGTGGCAAACCCATGCCAGTCTGCAAGGAGGGGTTCAAGGTAACACAGAGCAAGACCCCAACCTCCCAAGCATCAAACCGACGTGGCTGACAGCAGTTTTGGTACCTTGATATGAGCTGCAGCCACAGCAAGACTCAAACCAGACTTGCCCTTAGATTTATCAGGCTTATGGCATTGGCTGTGTTACAGCTTTATTAACTTCTGGCCCCTCTGTAGATAACCTTTCAGTGAAGTTGTCCTCAAATGAAAACATGAATGAGTCTGCCCAAGGACTCATCCACTTTTACAAGAAAGCTAACATTGAGAAACCATTAATCTTCGCTCTATTCCCATTTTTACTGCAATTCTCAACCACACGGAAGAGAAGCAGACAATTTCCCTGCAATCAGTTCACAATACTTTTAATTTCTGCTCCGTTTCTGGACAGTGATTCAACCTGCTTCACTTGCTTACCTGTAAATGCTTGACTTCCGAGTAATTTATTGCTTGCATGAAGAAGGGTCAAATACTAAATTGCCATTCAAAAATAACAGCGTCTTCAAAAGTTTTACAGTCATTCTTTAATTAAAGTGGAGAGATTGGGAAAGTGGTTTAAAAGCCCATCAGAATTCTCATGTTAGAGTATATAGATACAATTACTACCCACTTTAACATGCCCTGCAAGTAATGATCAAGTCTTAAATGTCTGAAGTTAAAGTTCAATTAAATCTGATGAAGAGAATGCTGAAAACTGGCCAACTTATTAAAACCCATCTAATTTGACAGTACACAGCAACTAGATGTGTTAACTGGAGTCAGAGTTGATGCTAATCATAATGCTGTTTCATCCGAGAACTGACAGACTCTGATCTCCCCAGTGACAACAGGAAACCAAAGGCAATCCCAGGAGCAGGCAAAAAACCAGCCACGAGCTGAGGGAAAAAGAAGAGCACAGGGCTGCAAATGGGGTAGGAATTCCTTAGCTTTTAAATTACTGGAACTGCAGACTGTGTTCTTTATCCTTCAGCCTCCACTGAGCAAACCAAAGGTTAAGGTGGATAATCGAGCATTGTACCTTCAGAACTGCTGAAATCTCCTAAACCAAAGTCCCAAATGTAGACAGCCTTTAAGCTCTGCTGTAGCAAAACATTACAGTACCTATTTTAGGTGCTTTTAGGAGCTTGCTGAAGCTCACTACAAAGAGACACAGCTGCTAAACTGATTCCAAGTGGGGTTTCAGAAGGATGAACAGTTTTGGAAAGAAAACTTCATAAAATCATAGAATCACAGAATAGTTCAGGTTGGGAAGCACCTTAAGATCATCAAGTTCCAACCCCCCTGCCATGGGCAGGGACACCTCACACTAACCCATATCACCCAAGGCCTCGTCCAACCTGGACTTGGTTCATCACAATAAATCACAGAACTTTATCCGTTTTTCTCACTAAGTTGTTAATGACAGTACTACCTTGCAGCATCCTACAGGGTGCTCCCCCCACTAAAGGGGGAGAAGGCAGGAACCAGCATCATTGTAAGGGGAGGAGATGGCCAAGCCAACACAGGGAGGGAGAGAAAAGATTCAACTGCAAGAGTGAAATGAAATTCTCTGTTTTCTATATCCAGGTGCCAAACAGTGCTCTGGGCAATTTGGCAAGACACAGTGAAAGAAAATTAGTGACAAACATCTTTAATGATGACAACAGCAATCTTAAACCCCCCTAAACTATTTACTTCTGCTCTTTGCTTTGTCTGGAGGATGTGTACTGGGTCTGTAGAATCACTGTTGTAAATGATGTATGAAATGAAACAATCCCTGTTCATCCATTGCAGAGAGAAACTGCAGAGAAGGCTTTTCAGTCACTTCTGAACTGGGCTATTTCTTGTATGGTCTTGAGCACAATTGCAGTAAAAAAGGCCACCAAACTTGCATGTGTGCACACATGCCCCAAGAAAGACACTGAGTGTATATGTGTTAAACACAGCAGCACTGTTTAGAAACCAAATGAAGTTTCAGCTTTTAGAAGGATTCTGATTTAAGGGAACTTTTGCTCTGATTGAAAGAAGTAAATTGCCTGCCTTCTGTTGTTTAGATGAGAATTTTATGGCAATGTGACCAAACTGACCGCTGTGAGTTATACTGCACATCTGTTTCGATCATAACTCCTTGCCTCCAATCAGCATGCATCTTTTTCATACTGCATCTCTGTCCAAAAGAAAATTAAAACTACAACCCTCAGGGCTGGTGTCTCAGAAGTCCTGGAGGGTTTTCACATCTTCTCCTCTCTCTTTTCAACCAGTCCCCTTAGTGTAACTGCAGAAAGTAGAGCAACAAATAGCAGCAAGTTGGGTCATAATCCCCCGTGACTTTCTTCTGGAGGTCATGAGCATTATAACGCAGGTATTTAGTTATTTTTGAATAGCAACATATACCTGTTTTACATAATTGATACTTCCTTTCCTGAATGCAGAGATTTAGGTCAAAGGAGCCCATGGTAGCACCCAGGTGAAGGGGCATTGCTACACTAAGAGGATACACTGGAGGACTTAGGGTTTTGCATGTAATAAAGACAAAGCAAGAGACTCTGATGGAGAAATTAGCTCTGCACAATTGCAACCACTGAAATAAAGCTGAGCTGCACTTGCAGGGGAACGTGGTCTTTTCCTTAGCTCACTTCAGGAGATCAAGTGTCTGGCATCTCTTTTCATACCTGAGGAAAGAGTTTTCTTTACATTGCGATGATTGCGGTGGAATAAGGGGCCAGAGGCTAATGGCCAGTTTGCAAATTAACGCAGCTGGGGAGCACATCTGCATCTTCCTGCCTCATGGCTGTTGTGATTTTAAGTTCTTTCATTCTACTATTTTTTCCTCTTACTTTCACCATGAAATATATCACAGATAAAGGGTTTTTTCTTGAATAGAAGCCCCAGATTTAATATTTTTGAATGTTCTTGAGGTTCTTTTGCTATGCTTAGAAAAAAAAACCAACCCTATGGGACAGCTCTTTTTAGAAAGATATAGATAGAAACATAGGATCTATGCAGACACATCCGCAAATAGGAAGCTGGAACACAGGTTTAAGACCTTTTGCTAAACAGCTCACTGTTAGGTACATAGAAGTAACAATCAGCCAGTAAAAACCCACAGATTTATGTAATTTTTTCTTTAATCTAATAGGAGGAAAAAGCCCTTTGTCCCACACCCATGCCTGCAGACATCCTTCAGTCCCAGGGAGGGCCTCTGACACAGTGCTGAAACACCAACACCACACACAAGGACCTTCACAGGGAAGAGCTTCTGCCTAAGAGCTCATCTCAGTCTCCCCTCGGGCAGGTTAAAGCCATTCCCCTTGGCCTGTCCCTACATCCCTTGTCCCAAGCCCCTCTCCAGCTTTCCTGCAGCCCCTTCAGGCACTGGAGCTGCTCTCAGGTCTCCCCTTCAGGAGCCTTCTCTTCTCCAGGCTGCCCCAGCCCAGCTCTCTCAGCCTGGCTCCAGAGCAGAGCTGCTCCAGCCCTCGCAGCATCTCTGTGGCCTCCGCTGGCCTCGCACCAAGAGGTTTTCACTGTTAGTGCTCAGAATTAACAAAAAATCACTGAGGAGTAAGAGCAGGAGAGATATCACAGATAACGGGTAAAGAAAACCATCTGATGATTTGTACTTGTAAATCTCTGTAACCAGAATCATAGAATAGTTAGGGTTGGAAAGGACCTTAAGATCATCCAGTTCCAACCCCCCTGCCATGGGCAGGGACACCTCACACTAAACCATGGCACCCAAGGCTCTGTCCAACCTGGTCTTGAACACTGCCAGGGATGGAGCATTCACAACCTCCCTGGGCAACCCATTCCAGTGCCTCACCACCCTCACAGGAAAGAATTTCCTCCTTAGATCCAATCTAAACTTCCCCTGTTTAAATTTTAACCCAGAACACACTGAGGACATTTCCAGGTGAAACCATGGCTCAACTAGTGATTCCGTACAGCCCTAGAAAATCAGGATGGGGACCCAAAAGGCAGCAAGGGGGCCAGCACTAAACGAAGCCAAGGACTCCTATACAAGAATTGCAGTCCCAGGGAAAACCTGCCTTTAGCTCTTCAAGAGTTCCAGATAAAAAGAACAAACCCTTGGAATTAAAGCCCACAATTGGAAGCTCCAACTTAGAACCCCCTTTTGCAAATTCAGCCCTGGGGACAGTACAAAGCGCAATGGCTGCTGAACACCGTGCCGAGCTGCAATGTGTCTTTCAAAAGCAGATTCTCAGAGCATGCGAACCAAAAACCCTATGAGCAAGTTGTGATCTACGCTTTCCCACAAGCAGCATCCACAGCCCAAACTCCACCTACTCATCATGGCTTCAGGATGAAAGAGGAGATTAAACACAGCTTCCTTACAGTCAGGGTTTCACCCCCCAGTTCTCAGATTAAAAAGGATTTTGCCTCTAAAGGCACCATTTAAATGAATGGAAGCAATTAGGAAGAACCAGGATAATCTCTGCTAATGAGGCTTTCTGATGAAGGTGTTACAGGGGCAACAAATCTCACTCCTGGTTTTTATTTGGTTTTGCATTTTGGTCAGCAGTGAGACATACAACAAAGCCAACACTGCGTTACCTCAGCGAGCTTCTGAACTACAACTCTTGCTAAGATAAAAGAGATGTTTGTACTTTTATTTTCTAATTAAGCACAAATCCCGGTTCTGTGGGTGTCTAAGCCAGTTACCAGCTTACTTTTGTTCCCATTTTGAATATTATCTTCTGTAGATCCCAGGGAAAAGCACCTGCTTGCCAAGTTGGGATCCTGGCCATGGGGACCAAGCTCAGCATCGCTCTCATGTCTCCTCCAGAGCCCTCCCAGGAGGAGCTCAAGGGGTTTATGGCCATCACAGATTTGGGCTAACACTTTCCCCTATGGGAAAACCTTCCTCACCTACCAAAATCCTCAGGAATTAGGGCTTTTTGACTTGCTTTAAATCTGGTTTTTATTCCTTATTAGCAGTAGCATTTTCTCAACTTCAGGGAACCTCTAAAATCCTAATGATGATTTTTGCTACCAGGAACCAACCTTTTGAGCTCTCATTTTTTTGTTCCAGATCTGGCCTCCCCCATTTCACTTTAATTTCCACGACAGATGGAGAACAATTAATACTGCGACAACAGCAACAGTATTTCATTTTCTTGTGTCTTTCCTTCTCCATAATTAACCCACCCAATGCAGGCCAGCAGTCTGTAATTAATCAATTAGGTAAAAGGCTTGCCAGTTAATTTAAATACATCAGGATATTTGATGCATATTCTCTTTTTCAGGTAGCACACCATTGACTATCATCTAGACAAGAGTCCTGTACAAACCTCTTGCTTGGGGCTTGTGATGCCTGAAGGTGACCAAGTTTTGCTCTCAGGCTTTCCACAGATAATTTTCCTTTTCCCATAAAAGAGTGTTTTATGCAGCACTGAGCAAACTATATCCAAATTTCTGTATTTTATAGGAGCAGAACAAGTAGTAAATTCATTCCTGATTGCAAAACACTCCTGCCTGGAATGACCTGGACCTCTGGGATATTCAGACACCATGCACCTATTTCAGTGGTTGCACAGCCTGGTCTTAGTGACCACCCCTGGGACCATCACCCACCTTTGCTGGTTCTGTAGAACAAAACCTCACCATGGACAAAGATTCTATAAAATGACTGCAAATCTTCCTAATTTCAGCCTTCAGTGGCATGTTTCTACTCTGACACAAAAGTGTTTTGGGTCCCTTTGGTATATTCACCCTCCTTAATGAATAACTGAATATTCTTATTAGCTGTATGAATATTTAATCCTTTTCGGATCTCCTTAAATCCTTAAGCTCAGTAATGTTATCATCGGTGACCTGCATGGTGTAGCTATGTTATGTGCAAGAAATGAAGGGCTTTATTCATTGTCTGGAATTAGACTTGAGTGGTCTCCATTTTTCTGTTCAGCAAGAACAACCAGAGGAGCTTCACTCCCCCCTCACTGCTCCCTTTGGAAGGAAAAAGCCACAAAAGCTGGATGGATTATTTCTTATTTCATTTTAGCAGTTCAATGCAGACCGGGTTTTGGGAAGACTCAAAGTCAGAAGCTATTCAGACGTGCAAAGGAACCATATGGCAGGATTCTGCCTCTTGGTTATCCTTCCATCCCTTTGAATCCATACATTTAGTAGTATGACACTGCTGCTGTGCTGACACAGCACTCACCCCTGCCAACCACATGAGAAAACCTTGTTTAAATGGGGAAGAAGCAATGTGAGCTTAAGAACTCTGCAGCCTCAAACCCTGACCATCGGCTAAAACTGGTTATTCAGACATTCATCTCCAGCATCTCTGCGGATGTTTTTTCCAAGTACATGGCACCAGAGCTGCTCTCAGAGACATCCATTTAGAGGAAAGCTGAAAACGTTCAATCTTCTTTGCTCTCAGTTTAGTGGAGGAACCCTCCTGTGAGAGGGGATGCTGAGGAACGGCGCCTTTGAAATGCAGCTCCCCAGGAGAGCCCTCAGCAGAGGATCACTGCCAGGTTTTAAAAGCACCCTCTAATGTAATTAACTCACTGGTAGACTTTAATGGTTTAATAGCTGCAACGTTAATATACCAGAGCACGTTCAGCAAAGGATGCTGAACTGCAGCATGGGAGAACAGCTCCAGGGAGGCTGCTCCCCGATGCCACATGGACTTCTGTACAAGGGGCCATTGGTCACGGAACAGCCTCCCTGGAGCCCTGCAGCTCATGTTCACCCCAGTCATCCAACAGTCCTCAAAAATCCCAGCCTGGTTTGTGCTGGAAGGGACCTCAAAGCTCACCCAGTTCCAAACCCCTGCTATGGGCAGGGACACCTTCCACTAGAGCAGGTTGTTCCAAGCCTCATCCAACCTGGCCTTCATAACTGTCTCTTTTATGGTCAAGTCCTTAGATACTGTTCAAGGACATTGAACATTGCCTTTCTGCACAGCGATGCTTAGCTTTGTCTGTAAGAACAATAGCTCAGAGAAATAAATGTAAAGTTACGTTTCCCCAGTCCTAACCCAAACCCTGCCATCCTTTCCTGCAGAAGCTGGCTGTGTATAGCAAAGCTTCCACCAAGCTTCTTGCTCTTACTTTCCCCTCTTTTAATAAAACTCTGTCTTAAAATACACTCAGCACTGAATGCACATCAGCAGTCAGTATGTAATTACTTCCAAAGAAAATACCATTTTGATGATGCCATCAATAAAAAAGATAAATTTAAAAAAATCAAAGTGTAATTTTAAGACCAATTAAAGGGATACAAAAAATTTATCAGCAGGGAAGGTTCTTTTATTCCATTCTAACAAAATACAGCAGCTTTAAGTTGTTTGTCATGACAGAACTCACTGTTAGACACTCATCTACAAGAGCCCATTCACCATGTTTTCCCCCTCAATACTACTTAAATACAATCTATCAGAAGTACAAAATTACCTTTGATCTAGAAATACAGTAGAAATTCTGGCAGAAAAAGAAACAAAAATACCTTTAACGTGTGCTACTTGTTCCATTGGAAAGCTAAAAGTGACAATAGCAATGTTAAATTAAGCTTTGTTGAACAAAATCACTCACTTTGTGTGAAGTGGGATTCATCAAGGGGCTCTGAACCTGCTGGAGCTCTGTGTAGGAAGTGGATGCCCACAGTCCAGGAGTGGAAATCCCAGCAGCAGCAACTGCGCCCCAGTTTTGGCGCTTAAGAAACCTGTGGAGAGCAAGAAGATTGCTTGGTTGTGGAAAACAACCCCCAGGAGCAGGGCTGGAAAGCACAGAGGAGTTTAGCAAGAAACAGTCAAGGCAACACAGGACAACAAGACCTTGTCCCCACAGTGACAGTGTTTTCCATGGGGTACCAAGGACCTCACCATTGACCAGATCCACTGCTCCACCACTGCTTCTCCACCTCCTACCTCAAGTACCCCAGATCTCTCTCCTCACCACATGGCTTCCATGCTAGGTTAAGATTCTCTCAAATCCTCTGTTTCTTTCCCTAAAACGTTCCTAACCCTATCATGGGGCTCTTCCTCCATCTTCTTTCTCCAGTTTCATTTCTGTGCCTGCCATCATTTGACCAAATCATCCTGTCAGAGTTCCTCTTTTTGTGTAGGTACATTACTTTTATTGCCCTGTTTCTCTCTGTCACTTTTAACCTCTACTCTTTCACTTCTTCCTTTCCTTCACTCGTCAATAACTTCCTTATCAGACAAACCGTAGACTTGCAAGAACAAGAAATCCTGCTTGTGAACTGTCATGTAACCCCATAGGGTGAAGTGTTTTGATCCAATGACTTCCCTGTTGTATGGGACCTGTTCTGCTTACACTGAAAAGAATTGTTTGCATGTAAACCTCACCAGAGTCTCTATATACGATCACTGATAAATCACCACAACTTTGTTCTTTGGTCTTTTTCTAGATACACTCATGAACATCATAAGACACATTTAATCCATGGTGATTCCAATATCTGTATGCTGAACTTGTATTTGATGTGGGTTAACTGTTGTTCTTTCATCTCAGTATAATATAGATTGAGTAATCCTTCCTCAGGCAAGGATCACACAGCTTCTCCAACCACCACCCTGCATCTTCACACTACAGGAAATCAATTGCATTCCTCCTGTGCCTGGCTATTCAATTAAATCTGCTCCACACAGGCAAGTACTGCAAGTAAATTTGGTCTACAGCTAATGCACACACAAAAAGTAGCCACACTCATGATAAGGAAGGGTTAGCGTGTGGTTTGGAGGTACATGAGAAGCGCTCATTGATAAAATCTGCCATTCCCTTTGAAGATGCTTTTAGCACCTTGTGATCTTCTCACTTCATGAAAGAACAATGCACCAGTTGTTGGAAACACTGCATCTTCCTGGGTGTTTTTAATCCTGATAGGGCCAAAGCTATAGGGGCAATAGGTGTGAATGGGTTTTGTGAATGGGTTTTGTGAAGTGCATCAGACATAGCACAGCACAGGACACAACCAAGCAAACAGAACCTTATGCATACGAAATTTGACAGAAATTTAGGATAGGTTTAGACTAGATCTTTGGAAAAAGATATCTTCAAAAGAGGGGAAAACGCCAAGATGTTTATATCCAGTAACTGAAGTGGAATAGGTTTTTTTTCTGAGCATTTACTGCATTCTCTCAACACTTTTGTGGTGCCACTCAGCAGCAGCTCCATCAGTGATGCAGCTCCAGTACTGGACTTGGCTACAGTCCTTTGAACAGTGACTAATTCCCAGCTTCCCACTCAGAAATAAATCGGGAATCTTGCCTTCCCAGCTCCCACAGAAGCAGTAGAAGACAACCCTTTTCTCCAGGGCTTGAATGAAAGGTGTTTTCCCAGCCCACAGCCACTGTTCCATCTCTAAGCCAGAAGCCACCAAGAAATCTTCTCTTTTCTATAGATCTTATGAAAATAGCACAATTCCTCAAATTAACAGCATCTCAATAACACACCAGAAAACAAAAATGAAACCATTAGCAATAAATCTACTGTCCCCCAGCTCATCTTGAAGAAACAGCTGCAGACACTGCCTTCTCCCTGCTGAAAGCCACACACCGAACACACAGAATCCTATTATTATGATGCTTTCAAGATGTTACCCTCATACATCGTGCCAGTGTCCCTTATGTGTTTTAGGCAGCTACTCTGGGTGCTTGTTTTTGTAGACTGATGAAACTAATACCTGTCATGTGACAAATTACAAAGTACACGTTAAATAATGTTACAACTAATTCTTATTGCCATAGCAATAAAAAATGATAACAAGCAGATAAATGAACAAGTGGTCCCTGTGTGCTGCCCAGCGGTAAGCACTGAGGGCAGGGATGGAGCTCAGCATCAGCCCAAGGGAGATGTAACCATGGGGACACAGCAACAGCAAACCCTGGACTTAGGGATGTGCAGGACACAGTTACTTCCCCAGGCACTGCTGGGCAAAAGTTGTTTGCATTCTGGTTTGGGGTGTTTTTGCTACCTCCATGACAGAAGCTGGTGTCTGGAGCATGGAGCCCCATGGGCAGAGCTCAAACGGAGGGCGACAGTGATATCCTGCAGGATCATGGGCTGGGAACACAAAAACCCTGGAGAAAACCCAAAATATTTAACCTTAAAATTAAGGTTAAATAAAGTTTCCCAGAGGCTGAGGCTCACTCTCTGGGAAATTAAACAAAATGCGTTATTATAAAGGGAAATCGATTGCAGACAGCAAATAATGACTAGTTATGGTAAAGTAATGACAGAATGATCTCAAAGTTCACCTTTATACCTTCATGCTGCAGAAATACCTGTCACTAGTCAAGGAGCAGCTCTTCCTATATGAAACCAGGGTGATGTCTGCAGCATAAACCTGAACAGAGTGGATCTCTGCATAGCTGCAGGCGGTTGGAAGCAAAGATAATTCCACCAGTTGCAGCAGCATCTGCATGGCATTCCCAGCCTGCTAACTACCCCTTATCATGTAAGGAAGCTTCTAAATACCAGCCTAACATCAAGGAACCAGCAGCCTCTTCTCATATCTACATTTTTAATTATGTCATGTATACCATAGATACAAGGAATGGATTATTTTTGTTAGCTCTTTCAGAGTTTATTTACTGCTCTAGACCACCAGTGCATCCTTTTTCCTTTTGATGTAGAATCTCGCAGGGTTTATGCTCTGCTAAACCACATTTAAAGTACATAAAGAAATCGCTTATTTCTGCAGTTCAACAAAGATGGCAATTGGCTGGTAGCTCCTTAATCAAGAGACAGCTCTATTTGAGCTGAACTGAATTATCGTCCCTTCATTCACACACTTTGTGAATTATGCATCTTTTGGTAATATACTTCTAATGTAGACTGACTCACAGAACAAAAGTAATGTGGTATAAACCAGGTCCCTCAAACTAAAGCTAATGAACACGGTTGAGCTCCATTTCATTGAATCCCAGCCTGGTTTGGGTTGGAAGTGACCTCAAAGCTCCTCCAGCTCCAACCCCTGCCACGGGCAGGGACCCCTTCCACTAGAGCAGCTTGCTCCAAGCCCCTGTGTCCAACCTGGCCTTGAACACTGCCAGGGATGGGGCAGCCACAGCTTCTCTGGGCACCCTGTGCCAGCGCCTCAGCACCCTCACAGGGAAGAGCTTCTGCCTAAGAGCTCATCTCAGTCTCCCCTCAAGCAGGTCAAAGCCATTCCCCTTGGCCTGCCACTAGTTACATGCACATAATTGCTTTTCACCTTACTTGTTATGGACCTAAGCCCCCTCATGCTAGGGAAAGTACAGAGAAAATGCATACCGAAGGTTCCCATCCAATTGTTGAAAAGCTAATGAGGCTCCCGTGGCAGTTTTGTAGCAAAGCAATTAGTTATCACCAATTTTCAGTCAACTGTTACAGAGGACTAACATTATGTCAAGGAAGAAATGTTTCTTTGCCACGCTGCCATGCTACAACCCCAGCAAAATAGCTGCTGGTTTTTCACTGCTGAATAGACATTATTTCAGTGACCAAGCCAGCAGCAGAGAACATCATTATCCACTCCTCCACTGCTGCAGAACGATGTGCCACTACATGATTTCCCATTATGCCCTAATGAAGGAGGCAATTTGCGCTCTTGCTCACACGCTTCGCTTACGTGAGCCTTTCGTTTCACTTGAAAGTGATTTGGGGAAAACTTGTATCTATCTAGCATAATATTCTTCCAGATCATAAATTAAGCTCCTAAATTAGCGTGTCTCTATAGAAACAGCTGAAAGAGATTAAATTAAAAAAAGCAATTTTCTTTATGATATGATGATTTAGCAAGGATTTCATCCTACCCTAAGAATTACAGCCTGCTGCTTGTTCGGGTTATTACAATGAGTATTTGAGAGCCAACCTTTTGATCGGTATTCCTCAACCCAATTGGTAGACCGTTGTTAGAAATAATCATCAAGTGAATTGTGTTCTCTCATCCCCAAGAGAGAGGTTGGGCACAGAGTTCAAAAACTTAATTGGAAACGTTAATATCTTCAAGATTTTATAGCATGAGATATAGAATAGAGCAGAGGTCTATCCAAGGGGGGGAGAAAGCTAGTTTGCAAACTAGCCTGAAACTGCGGGTGAGGTCTTTGTTTTAAATAAGGCTGGAAAACCTAAAGGGAAAACAACATTTTCAGTTTTCCCCATATTTGTATCATTTATAGCTACTTTGAATTACTTGCAAGCTGTTGGACCTTGCGCTGGCTCAGCACAGTGCTCCTGCCTGCCCTTCAGCCTGCAGCATCCTTCCTGCTACCTGCTGCTTAACTCCAAACTGGAGCAATCATCTTCCTGAAGTTGCCTTGGCAACTTGTCATGGGTTTGATGGGTTTTTCCTCTTTCCTTGTTCTTTCCCTGGTTTCAGGTTTTCGCTGTGATTTCCATATGCCAAATGTAAATATTGAAGTTACAGAGCAATGAAGGAATTGTTTTAAACACACATTAAGGATTTACAGCGAGGACAGAGCTGCCACTTGCGGGTCAGAGCAGCAGGACACATTGGGAAGAGCTAGAGCAGGGAGGAAAGCAGAGGTGGATGGTCTGTTGTGGCTGCCTGTGGGTTTTACAGAGAAATCACCCCTCCTGTTTGCAGTTTACAGAGGCAAAGCTCTAAAAGCATGGAATGTTGCATAGTTTAAATCACATCTTGCTCTGCCCACCTTAGAGTAGAGTTTGCTACCACATTTGCCTCTTCGAAGAGGGTAACCGAGGGGAAGTATTGTTATCCCCAGGGGTAACGATTGCAAAGGACAAACTGCAAAGGAGCAGCTGGTAAATCAAACCTTTCCCTGCTCACAGCATGCAAGAAACCGAAATTCATCCAGCCACAGGTTCCTTACTTTTACAAAGCACGTACAGAAGTGAGAAATCATCATGCACTCAGCAGTAACGCATCCACAGAGCAGCATCTATTAGATGATCTCTAACTCCTAGAAAGATGCATATGGAAGAGGTCGAAGCACCCCTCCAATGCAGCAGAAACGCCTTTTGCAGAGGCACAAACACATCCCTGAGAGCACAGGGCAGCGATGTGGCTCTGAGAGCCCACCATGAAGCATCTTCCGGCCTTTCACACCTCAAGATACCCCCAGAGCTCAGAAGAGCCTCGTGCTCCCTCTTGCCCAAGCCAGCTCTCCAACTATTTCTCCATTCCCCCACCACTCCAGCTCTTTTCCCACCCCCTTTAGCATCCACCTCCCTTTTTCTCCCACCCTCTCTGCTGAAGTCACTCCCCTGTTTTCCCCCATCTACCAATAAATAATTCCGGGCCCTCCCAACCTGCATTAAAGAAATAAAGTAGAAAATAAAGATTTATACTTTTTACCTTCATAATTTGTAACTCAATTTCCTGCCCTGGTACATTCCCATGTAGCTTCCTCCTAGTGAAATATCTCCAGTAGAAGTTGCTTTCATTGTCTTGGCTCCCTATGCTGCATTTCTTATCAATTAGATAATAAATTAAGTGCTGACAGTGTTACTTAAATAGAGTTCCCACAGTGACTCCTGAAGAATAAAACACAAGTTAATCCATCCTGGACAGTCCCTTTAGTTGGAAAACCAGGGGACTGGCGCTGTTCAACACTATATCCCGAGGGAAATTGTGGAAAAGAGGGGAAAGGATAAAATTAGGATCTTTCTTAGTAGAGACTTCTTCAGAAAAGCCTGAGCTTTGTCTCAAGATTAATCACAGCATCTGCACCTTCTTTTTCCTAAACCACTCATTTTTCCTGCTGGCAGCCAAGCCAAAGTCTCTTGAAGGGAAATAAAAAGCAATTGTGTTAGAAAGTGATGTCACGACAGACTGATGCTGCCATATTTCTTCTTGACTGCTTTTTCCCCCTTGCCTTTCAGAGGAGCGCGTTGCAGCCTCACCCGCAGTCACTCAGATGTGAGTTTGCTAAATTTATGCATCTCTACTTTCTTCCACCTTCCATCTGTGACGGTTTCCTCGCTCCCAGGTTGTAAATATCTGTGACAATCGCTGAGCCTTGCAGTAGGGAAGCTCTTGATATACTGAAGCGTTCTCAAGGCTTCAAGCTGTTTGCTACAGAAGTTTCTCCCCCACCTTTTCAGAAGACAGGATTGTCTGAAGCTCCTTTCTCTTTCTGCCTCCTCACTCTGCAAGAGCATTGCCTTGATCTACCTTTGCAGTCCATCAGGACGGGCAGCCAGGGCTGATTTGCCTTGAAGAAATGAAAACCTCTACAGCAAATTGCAGTGTTAATAATATTCATATGGAAAACTCTTGCTATATGTGGAGATCTGGAAACGGGAGGGGGGAAACAGGGAGAGCCAGTGGGAAAACACCAGGTGGGGAGATACTGAAACAGGGTGCCCAGAGAAGCTGTGGCTGCCCCATCCCTGGCAGTGTTCAAGGCCAGGTTGGACACAGGGGCTTGGAGCAAGCTGCTCTAGTGGAAGGGGTCCCTGCCTGTGGCAGGGGTTGGAGCTGGAGGAGCTGTAAGGTCCCTTCCAACACAAACCAGGCTGGGGTTCTATGGAAAGCCAAGATGCATCCTAATATAAAATAACTTGTAAAAGAGACATTTATTCTAGAAAAAGACATTCCCTAGCTGATAACGCTAATGGAGATTCAGAGTTTAGAGTTTTATCCTCTCTGATGTCTCTTTGCATGCTCGTCTTACAAAACTGCTTTTCCCAAAGGCCAAGGACTGTGTACGGATGCCGAGATGAAGCTGAGGTTGTCTGACAAGCCAGGGTGTATGTGCTTGATACAGTGAAGATCAAAATCAGATTAACAGCCTGTTTTGAGAGGGTTGCTTGGCAGAATATAGATGCTATACCACACAAGCTAAACTCAAAACATGCTCATGAGGACCAAGCAGACCAGACTGAGCAGTGTCTATCACACAGCCACAGGACACACTTTATCACCACGTAGCAAGCTTAACCTCTGCTCAGCAGAGCACAGGACTTGGTCGTAATATCCAGTGGATTACCTCCAAGTCCACATTAAACAGGGCGATGTGATGAGCTGGTGTGATATCTGACCTGCGGATACAAACACAGGGCTTCATGCCGCAGCACTTCTGGCCTTTAATCTTCATGAGCAGAAAAAATGATCACCTCATTCAGAGAAAAGAAAAGCCATTTCTGATCTTAAAAACAAAGCCAACCAACAGAACACATATCCTTGACATAGTCAGAACATATTACATCGCAGCGAAAATATCACTTAAACTGAGTTGAGCAAAAGCAATATATAAAATTAATGAACAGCCATCAGAGCAATTGACATAAAATATCACCTAAGGGAAGAAAATCCCTATCATCACTTTAATGGTTTCATTCACTGGAATGATACAACAGCTAAAAGGCCCATGAGGAATAATTTCATTTACCTCAGGGCATTTTTTTACTACACAGCTCTTGCCCTCAGAGAAACTCTGTATTCACAGGGTCAGGCCCCTACTTAACCAAGTCCTTAAGCACCAGCCAGAATCCGTCAAGTGCATAAGTACTTCCAGGGAAGCTCCAGCCCCATCACTCACGTTGCTTGGGCTGAGATGGTGCAGAAGAGCAACACTAAACTGCTTCCTTTCAACACACTCAATGGGGATGCTCCTGCTCCAAAGTTTCCTTTTGAAGTCTTAAACTGGGGACAGGTCCCTTGGGGGTTTCCACCTTCTGAAGATGGAGTGCATCATTCAGGCTTCATTAGTACAGAAAACACTTAAAAAAGAATGAAATCTCAGTGCTACCATAGTTTATTTTTCTTTGCTTTGACTTTGCAACCTGAGTTATTTATTATTGCTTGGGATTCTTTTCAGCTGTTAAAAATTCATAGAAATTCCATCCAGCAGGTAAGATGTGCACATACATTCATGGAATGCTTTGTGTTGGAAGGGACCTTAAAGCTCCTCCAGCTCCAACCCCTGCCACGGGCAGGGACACCTCCCACTAGAGCAGCTTGCTCCAAGCCCCTGTGTCCAACCTGGCCTTGAACACTGCCAGGGATGGGGCAGCCACAGCTTCTCTGGGCACCCTGTGCCAGCGCCTCAGCACCCTCACAGGGAAGAGCTTCTGCCTAAGAGCTCATCTCAGCCTCCCCTTGGGCAGGTTTTAACTTGTTCTCTATCACTACACATGCATGTGTATTCACACACATGAACACGTGGGTCAGAACCGAACCCAGAACTTTCAGATTCATCACACAGACCAACACCACCATGCAGTAACTAATGCAGGCATTAATGCATGGGGGAGAAGTTAAACTTGGCAATAGGTTCACAGGTAACCTCTGGCAGCAGGGGTTTGATGAGACTGCAGGCCTCTATTCCAGTCATGTCAGAGGGAATTCCTCCTGAAAATGGAAAAAAACACTAGGAAAAGGCTATTTCCCCTGCTGTCTCTGCTGCAGATTGGTGCAGCCTGTGTTTCTCCTTCTGAGCCATTGCTGCTTTCTCTTTGGAAGAGGGGGGCATGAAGAAGGAGAGGTATAAAAGAAGACAATTATTTCCTGCATTTCCTTTTATCCGTTACTCTCAGGCAATTCTAACTCAATCCCGCGTGTGCACATCACCTGGAGCATGAATTCTTATATGGAATATGTAAAAAGCAGTATAAAAAAAACCCAAAACAAATAAACCACACACAAAAAAAAACCAAAACCAACCACAAAACAACATAAAACCAAAAAAAGGGAGGGGAAAAACACATATAAAGAAAAAAGCAATCTACAGCAGGAAACATACTGTCCCTCCCAGAACCATCATATCCAGAGCAATAGTTATCCATAGCAGAACACCAGTACTGTATTACTGAGACAGTAAAACATTCCATCACATTGCTAACAATTCCCCTGCTTTCCCATGCATGCTTCTCCTCCTAGCTCTTGGACACAGAGTCATGAAGCAGTTTAGGTGAGAAGAGATTTCAGGAGGGTTTGGGTCCACTCCATGTAGGGTCACCTTCACACAGGACACTCACCATTTCCCTCATGATCTCCACAACCTCAGAGCTCACCACAAGAGCATCCAAATCTGCCCCAGTACATTTAATAGTATAAGAAACTAGTCTGAGAACTTAACTTCCAAGTACTGATGGTTTCAGGGAAACAAGCTTTCCTTGCACATTCCTTCTGCTACATGACAGTTCCCTGGAAATTCAGGTAACTCTAAAATGAGCAAATAGTTTAATTTTAAATCACCCATATGTGGGTTTTTGCAAGTGTCTCATTCTGAAAACCACTTAAAGGAAGACTACCGGCTTGCCATTTATGTGGGAAAAATCCATATGGAAAGTCTATTATTCACCAAGAAAACCTGTGTGCGGCCAAACTAAACCACACATTTGGACAAGCAAAATGACTACGTGACTTGCAACACCTAATGAAGTTGCACCCATAACAGCTATTTCAGTCGGAGCTGGGAAGACCTGCGCAATGCAATATAGAGATACCACATATGGGATTTCAGATGCATCAGTATTGTGGCTCACACAGATCTGGAAGAGGCTGCTTATCCACGAAGTAAAATACACTTGATGCTCAGAGCAGCAGTTCTACCAAGCTCTGCCTTGCTTGAAGACAATCTACCAAAGGTCAGGACTTTGACTCAGCCTTTGTCACTGCTACCACACTGGATCTTCACCCACCTCCAGTGGGCTCACAGTGTTGTATTGCCATTTCCCAGTAACATGGACCTTTCAAATAACACGTGTCCTTCCTTCCATCATCTCACCTTTTCAGTTACTGTGCCCACCCAGCAAGAAACCTCTATAGGGATAACTTTTTAGCACATCACTTACAGAATTACCCCTGCATCTGGGCTTGGTGGGGTCTTTGAACCATGGTTTTCCACTAACAAATACTCACTTTAATTATAAGGCCTTATTTAAACAACTGGAGAGATAATAAAACCATCAACCAACCAAGGTGATTAGAGCTTGTATGTCTCCCTCTGAAAAGAAGGGAAGAAACAAACTTACACAAGAAATCAGCCACGCTGTTTAAATGGAAGGTTTTCAGATACCACAATGACAAGAAGAATATGAGGAGAATTATATAAAGTCATGAAAACAAAGCAATAAAAGGATCATTTGCTTAATTCCATCATTAGCAGAGGCAGGTGTCCTTGGGTTTAATCAGAACATCAATTTGTGAGGGTTTTTTTCAATTGCAAGTGGAAAAACAGACAAAAAAAGAGCAATAAATGGAACACCTTTTCTGTGCTTTTCTATTTCTAACCACTTTACTGGTTTTGTGTCTAGCACCCAGCCGTGGTAACTCACACGCACCCCTGTTCTACCCATGGGATTTCTGCAAGCTCAGGGCACCACTGACATTTGTTCTTTACTCCTTTGCTTAGCTTGGTTCAGGTCCCTGATGGGTTATTGCTCCCTTTGGGCCACATTTTCCAAGTTCACATTAACTTTTTGACTATGAAACTGAATTCTTGCAGCACTGAGTTCTAAAACTTTTCTATAAAGAGAAAAACCAAGCAACTGATGAAATCCTGGATTCTGTTGGGAGAAAAACATGAGCATACAGGCCAATTGAAGAAGTTTGTGCCGGGATGTTGCCTTTCCTTCCATAAAACTAAGGATACATGTTTGAATTGACCCTTGCATGTGTTTTAAAACCAGCTTCCTACTATGGTTGTTGTAGTCATTTATCGGATAATCCATTGAATGAATTTGATGATACTGATGATGCTGATGAAAACCTGCAGCAGTGAGTAATCAACCCTGACGAGTATCCGGGCTGCAGTGAAAGGCATCCTTCCAGGGTAAACTTTGTTTTAAGTCTCTTTATCACAATTCCACTATAAATAAAAGGATTTAAATCTTTTTGTCCAATTTTGCGCCTGCTGGGGCTGATTTTTGACAATGCACTGGATGGAAATTATCTGCAATGCTGAGAAACTTCAAAGAAAAGGTTTTCCAGAGGTGATCAAGCACCATAACTGAATATTAAGAGAATTAAGAAAACATTGCCTGAACATCTATTATTTCAGTGTTGGCTTTCCCCTGCCAGCTCTGTTAGTGAGGGGAAAGGTTAGAATGAAACCATCTTCTTTAGACAGCTACAAGGATTGAATGTAGTGAAAATACTAATAGCTCACTCACCCTCTGCAAGCACCTCTGGTGTCCAGCAGGAGAATTGGAGATGTTTTAAGGCCCATTAGCTGCAGCTACACACTAATTGTGTCACCAACCACTCTGGTAAGCTTTCTGGGAGCTCAGCTCTTCCTTTCAGCCTCCACAGAGCTCATAAATAGCCATTTTCTTAGCTCTGTGGGTATAACAAACCAGCTTCTGCACAAGAGAAAAGAAAGAAATCAGGGAATTAAGATCTCTTTCACCATAGGATAGAATAGCTCTTTCTGTTACTTTCAATGCGAGGCCACAGAGAACAGGCTGTTTTTATCACACATAAACTCTCGAGAGCTTTACCAGAAAACCTCCCCACATCCTTCTTACTAAACTTTGGAGTTTCCCCTCCTTTTGTTTCTGATAACTCTCCCTGGCATCAGTAACACATAAAACGTTCAACAGAAGGACAGTATGCATGGGATAAGATGTCTCACATTATTAGAATCATAGAATGGTTTGCATTGGAAAGGACCTGAAGCTGCTCTAGTTAGAACCCCTTGCCATGGGCAGTGACACAGGTCTGTATCAAACCTATTCATTAACAGGTTTATAAGGTCCACACTGAACAGTCTTTCAGACACCTGGCTCAGATATTATGCTCATCAACAGGCAAGTGAAAACAGACATTACCCCTGACTCCGAAACCCCAAGTTTCATAGAATCCCAGACCAGCTGGGGTTGGAAGGGACCTTAAATCTCACCCAGTCCCAACCCCTGCCATGAGCAGGTATACCTTCTACTAGAGCAGCTTACTCCAAGCCCCATCCAACCAAACCCAAATTTTCCAACTCTTCTAAAAGACATATGACACTGTTCCCAACACAGTTTTGCTCTTAGAGCCTTGACATTTAAGTCTCTGTAGAGCTCAGCACTTTCTTCACTAAGCCGTTGTAGTGCAATATGAAGGTACATCGCCATGTTGGCTTTCTCTCAACCTCTCCATCAGAAGAATAGCTCACTTTTGCATAGGAATCATAATTTAAAACCAACAGAGCAGTGTAAATCATAACATTAGCTATATAGAGAAAAAGGAAGAGTCACAAGTAAGACAGGCACAGCTCATTTCAAGCTCTGCAATCAGAGAGAAGCATGAATTACCGGCTGTCGTTTTGATCATCCTCCATCAGATTTGTGGTCTCTGCAACTCCAACCCACAGCCCTTTGAGAAAGTTTCTTGATTTTTTTCTTTTTCTCCTTTTAATATACTTCCTGATGGTATTCTATCAAATGAACCATCTGTCAATGGCAGATATAAGCAGTTTACATTTCCATACTGCGTGCTAACGGCTCAACATACTGTACCAGATCACCACAGCATTCGTGCATGGTCAAATTAAGGTGCTGAAATCACTTCAAACACTTCTGGCACCTCTGCGGCGTAATTTCTCCCTACTTCTGATTTGCATAGCTAAGAAATCTGTTTGGACTGAGGTTTTAAAGTTTCATCATAGAGATGATTTTTATACCCAACTCACAAAGCCTTGGAAATACCAGGTGAATAACTGCTGACATGAATTTCACCCACAGGGAGCTGAACAGCTCCAATGGGCAGTAATTTCTAGCACTGTGATTTTATTTCCTCTTAAAAAAGGAACTGGTGTCCCTCATGTGGCCACCGGTTCAAGCCCTCAAGACAGTACTTGGGAGTGTTTATTTGTGCCATTTAATATTGCTCTGAAACATATAGGCTCTGCTTCACCACTTGGTTAAATCTGAAACCCACGTTTAAGGCGGCCTGGTGTGTACGTGCTTTCCTGAAACACCACCACCAAAAAAGCTACAAACAGCCAAGAAAGAAAAGAGGGATGAAAAGGTATGTTTCTGGGAAGAGGATATGCTTTTCCACGTGAGATGAAAGACATTTTTGGTTCTACTTTTATTCCACTTAGAGATTAGTAGATAAATAATGCATATGCTTTTCTTATGCTCTTTACACGCTTACTGTGCTCCTGGTATCACTGCTTTCCTTTTCCGAGCTGACACTTTAACAAATCCAGCTGACATGTTTTCATGCTGCGCTATTAGTATGACATACCGAGTCCTAATGCTCTGACACGTGGGAGCACGAGACTGATGCTGCGTGCTGCAGAGAGCTCATGGGTTCTGGAGCTCTGAGTGACAGCATCTGCCACCACGCTCGAGTGACACCCCATCAAATGAGATAGAGAGGGCACAGGGAAGATTACATACAAACCTGACAAGGATTTGATT
This sequence comes from Pezoporus occidentalis, assembly GCF_034315485.1. Classification (NCBI taxonomy): domain Eukaryota; kingdom Metazoa; phylum Chordata; class Aves; order Psittaciformes; family Psittacidae; genus Pezoporus; species Pezoporus occidentalis. The sequence continues at coordinate 1,225,150 of NW_026915780.1, forward strand.
TTGACAGAGCATCTTTGTTTAGCATCAGCATGTTACAGAAACCCATGCCAGAAATACAATTTCTCTGACATCCTTTTCTGCACCAGCGTTTGGAAAGTGCCAGCATCTTCCTGATGGAGACTTACAGCTGTCAGGTGAGGTTTCTGCAGGCAGGATGCTGGTGCTATGGGTGCCAGGGGACTTTGTCACCAGAGAAAGGCAAATATAGAGGGGTCTCAATGTCACATTCTTTTGCTCTGCCCCTTAACTCACTGTTTTCTCATTTAAAAAGAAGCTCACACTTCCTTCAGCAACAGTAGGAGCTCCTCTTACAGCGGGTACCTTAATCACCTGAACCACCAAGACTGAAACAACCCCCTCCTCAATATTGATACTTCTGTCCCAACCACAACTGCAGTTTTCTCCCTAAAGAAGCTGGAAATGACAGATTTTAACCCAGTCCACCAACCACCACATCATGAAGACTATGGTCTGTGTAATTGCACACCCCAGCCTGGGCAGCAGCCAGTTATTCTGTCCCGTTTCACCCAGTGGGATATGCAGCAAGAAAGGATTAATTAGTGTTTCTACAACATCTTGAAGATGTGGATTCCTGTACAAGTATAAGGCATGCAAGACTGATATTTTTTATATCTTAGAGTCAAATTAAAAGTAGAACTAAAGGAAGATGCAGACAACAACCTGGGAAAGAAATCACGGAAGGTTATTTCAGCAGAGGAGTTGTTATCCCTGGCTGCCCTCTTTGCTCAAAAGCTGCATTTGATCATATATTCTTCTGAATTATCTACTGCATTACTTGAATGTTAAAGGCAGAAATAAATACAGGATAAATATTAGAGGGTTCATTTCAGATTGCCCTGATGCTTGAAGCTCGCAGTCTGTAGCTCCAGCTTTCCCAGGATGAATTATTCAGTATTGTAGGAAAAATTAACACAGGTGACTGAGAAGTTGTACACAAACAAAGCTAGAATAGTATTCCTTAAAACTATCCCTGTAGCATATTTTGCCTGCAAATAGCTCGTCAGGGTTCCTTTGCTTGTCTACAAGATTTATAGCTTTGGCTGTCTCTTGCTTATGAGGCAGAAACTCTTGTGTGTCACATGCATGACAGGGCTTCTCCTTCCTGTCATCCAAACTCCCAGCTCCGATAGAGCCTGACTTTTTAGATGCAATAACAGTTTATCTAGATGTGGCTTGTGAATCCTAAACATGGGAGTAGTTACGCATCCACTCATGGGGAGACCTGCATTAGAGGGAACCGCAGAGGGTCCTGGCAAGGACCTCTCAGGGCTCCCTCCTTATTGTGCAGGTGATGCTCATCCCCAGCTCCTTCCTTGTTTGCTTTTAAACAAGTGCCTTTGAGAAGCATCTTTCTTCAGCTGCTTTGCACAAGACCAGGGGCTGGAGGCAGCACATGCTGCTGCAAGCAGCATCCCTCCATCACACCCTTGCAGGCTGCCCCGTGGCACTTTGACTGGCATGGCACACATCACGCTCAATAGAAACATTTAATAGCCCCACATCATTCCCCAGTGATTGCCAAGCTCTCAGAAAGAATTACCCCATCTATCCCTCACGATAGGAGCAAATTTCCTCCTAAATTGCTAACTAGGCCACCTCGGTGAGGGGATCAGCTTCCCCTGCGTCAATGAGATTCATAGAAATAAAATAATAATAAGAGCCCTGTCAGAACCATGGAAAATCCATATATATGCTGTATATTTTCCATCTTCTCTACTCAGCATTCCTTTCTCCCCACTGTGTTCACCCTGAGAAGCTGTGGATGCTTCTGACACCCTCTCACTGTCGTGAGCATCGCCCATGAAATATCCCCAAATCAATACAAGTTACTGTAATACAATAAATTGTAATACAAGCAAACGTGTGATTTCTAAACCAGATTTAAATACATAAAACCTGATTGAAGAATGACAAATAATCCTTAATGTCAAGTATTTCTATTGGACAATCTCCACTGCCAGCACAGTCACATTGTTCTGCAAGTGGTAAAACAAGTGTTTGCTGTTTTCCCTGTCATTTTGCATGCAGGGCAAGAGAATCCTGCTCTGCTCCAGCCACAGCTCCTCTGGGCATGGCAAAGGGCAGGCTCCTCAAAGCTACTACAGACAGGGACAAATAGAGAGGGCTAAAAGGATCACAGAGAGTAAATCTAAACACCCAGCAGGCTTGAAGATATATAGAAATAAAGCAAATACTTTGTTTCTTCAAATTCCTAAGCCAGTGACAGCCTGTTTGTTGGACTAAGAGAAAACACAGTGGATTCGTTCATTCATTCATTCCTCTTAGCCAAATAGAAGCGTAGACATTAATATACTCAACATTACTCATACGCTGAGTAATATGTCTTGAAGTAATATTTCAGGAATTAGGGATAATGTTTCTGAACCATTTCTTCATTGCTTACATTGACAGGTTTGGCTGCTTGTAAACCAGCAGCACCTCAAGTAAAAGTCAATTACCCTGAATGTACAACAATTACTGTGTGCTCCTGTCAGTATCTGAAGAAAGCCTGAAAATTAACTTTACTCCAGCATATCTTAATTAGGGCAGTCTCTGGGTAATTCTTCCCTCAGCTTGCATACAGAACAGGAAGGTACAGCAAGTAGAAGAGCAGATGAAAGAGCAGTTTGCTCTCAGGAGAGATAAGCGAAGGCAGTTTCTGCAGAAGCAAGGTGATTAGCTCTCATGAAAAGGAAAAGCTCCTGCCTTGGCCTTCCTTGTGCAGTCCTCCAGATGGGACAACTGCAGATAGAGCAGTTCCACCGCCTCGCCACCCTCAGAGCAAAGAATTTCTTCCTAATATCGAATCTAAATCTGCCCTCTTCCAATTTAAAGTCATTTAAAACCCCTTGATCTGGCATGATTGAGCTGGTTGTGCATTTACCTGTGATTTCCCAATAGTCATCTTTGTCTGAGATAATCTTTTTATAAATGATGCATACTTTCACAGATATAGTAACTGAACTTTACCTGATGCTCATTTATAGGAACAGTTACCACAAATCCTCCAGCATCAGCCGAGGTAAAAGCTTTTCCATGTCCCCAGCAGCACCAAGATCCACTCATCACTACCAAACCTAGTGCTCTTCAGCTCTCAGATGTCTCTCAGCACATCAGGCCTGATTGGTACCACATGGGTCACGAGACAGGAACCTCTCAATTCTAACTGCCCTTAAAGTGCTATCGCTAAGACAACACTTTCATCGTGATTTGCAAACCAACAGCTCTAAGGTAAAATCCTAAATGAAGACAACAAAAACCAGGAGCTGAGAAATTGGAAAGAAAAATGTTCATGCACAAGAAGCCAATATTTAAAGGATTCTTCTCCGAGGACCATACCTGACCATCAAATCAAACTGATTTATGCATATGATGAGGTATAGCACATCCCTCAAAACTGGTGCCGTTGGAAAGCACTCGCTGCACAGATGCTGAAGCCAACACCAGCCCTCGCCCACCACAAGAAGAGCCCTGTCTGTCTGTTTCACCTGGGTGAGGGATTCAACTGAAAGGGAAGGAAGAAACATGAGGTCTCCGGTTATGGTTTGAGTTATCATTTCATACTCAAAGATACCTCAAAAGCAGATCATGCAGGCAGCCCTTTGCGTCAACTGCAAGGAATGATCGCTAGACACCAAGTTTAACATTCACTTGAAGTCTGTGCAGCTTGTGTAAGGACAATGAGCAGCATTTTAGCCCTCTCGTCATTCCAGATGTATGCCTTCAGAAACACAGGCAGGATTGCTCAGCCACTAAGGACTTTCCCTCCTCAAACACTCACAAATCACCTATTAACCATTTTCTTCTTCCAGAAAGGTGAGTACCTTTAAAGCTTACGATGGAGAACACAACCCAGAGCACCACAGTTCCTCTGGGAATTGCTTGATTAGGGTATGGTCACACTTTGCAAGACAAAAGGAAGCAAAACCACATTGATCTTTACCATAATTCACAGACCAGTACTTCCACTGTCTTACGTTAAGGATATGTGGAATAACTACAGTGGGTTACCTGAGGTGAGAGCCATAATCTAACTACTATAATCTAATGATGTCTAATGAGAACTCAGAGGGAGCCTGGGAAACAGCTGGGAGGGAAAGGTGAAATCCCATAGCAGCTGTTACAGTAAAATAAGCCCTCTCTTTGAGCAGCTCCTCTGCTTATTCCTGAGAATGGGGTTAAATTACTGGATTCACTCTGAATTTTTCCAGGGGAAAAGAACACAACTAAGAATGGTGCTCATGAACTTGCAATAAGCTTAGTTCCTTAAATACTAATTATCTTCCCACTTACTGCTACTACAGCACTAAGACCAATTAGCACAGGTACTGCTAGTGAGAAACGATCATTTTGAGTGGAAAAAACCCAAAGCCAGTTACTAGAAGACCAGTTAATTACATGAGAAAATAACACAAACCATGTGTGCTTCCCTCTGCTCCCCAGGGATGGTCCAGGAAAGGCTCAGGGAGGTCCTCAGTCAGGTACAGTTTCCATGTGATGGAGGGAATTGATGTGTAAGGCTGAGCCCTAAGTTCAATCGAGGGCTTGTGCCCCCAATGAGACCCAGTACTGCTTCTGCTGGCAAAGCCTCAGGCTCTCTGGGGCTGTATCTCTGTGTAAGAGCACAAAGGGTTGCTGCAGTGGGACCTGGTGTGAATATGCTCTATTTTAAATGGACAAGAATTAATCTCCTTATCTGTATTTAAAAATAAAAATGACCCTTGTACCCCCCCATACAGAGGGCACAAAGCTAAACTAAGCAGTAAAGGAAATTTTTGGAGCATCCCATGAAGTTTGGCAAGTCTTTCAGCTGAGAAAGGAGTCAGAACAGCTAAAAACTTGGCTAGCCACATACTTTCTTTCCTATTAAACACTTAGTGTTAATCAAATTGGGAAAAGGACTCTCCTGGCAAGAAAGGCCAGTGACAGACCTGGGATTGCCGTGGTACCTGAGAATCTGGTTTAAATCGTGGCAATTTTGGGGTTTATATTCTCTATGGTTACAGATGTGTTGAGGCATCCTTCTCAAGAAGAACTTAAGGAAACAAATGCTGCAGGAAAAGTCATTTGTTTGCACTCTGAGGTCACTCAGAAACCTTCAGAGAGCTCATCCCTGTGCATCTTTGCACAGTATTGGGGTCTTCCAGTTACACTGCTCAAGCAATATTCTCGCAATTTGGTAAAATTGCATTATCCCTTCTTTCCTCCAAACTGACTCCTGACATTTTATATTATTAAGTAGTCATTTTTTATCAATGTTGTTTCACACCTTCAAGAAATGTAACGTGAGTTTATCACTTACAGTGAGCATCCCTCTCACGTCCCTTCCTCAGAGGCATATCTTAATTAAATCATCGAATGGAGGAGATTGGGCCATATTTTCATAACCTTTTCATATGCATAACAAGCGCACCACTGATTTATGTAGCCTTTTCTTTTTTACAGAAAGACAAAAGCAAATTCTATTAAACCTTCATTAGATTCACTTGCAGTATTTCAGAGCACAGAGCAATTGGAAACAAAATTCGTCATCTCCCTGACCATTATTTATTAACTCAGCCAATATCACTTTAATTTAGAGTTTATTTCTCTGGCTTTGTTTCACATTAAGGTTCAGCATTTTGTAAGCGTTTTAAATATCAACTATTTTACCTGGATTATTTTACTTTTCCCTATGTACTGTGTGGTACAGCCATCAACAACATCAGACGATCCCAGCCTGGTTTAGGTTGGAAAGGATTTTAAAGCTCTTCCAGCTCCAACCCCTGCCACAGGCAGGGACACCTTCCACTAGAGCAGCTTGCTCCAAGACCCCTCCGACCATTTGCCCATGTGGATGGCAATGGTAACACTGGGTGTATTCAGAGTTGTAGTCCAAGAACCTTCTAAAGCAGGAGGCCATGGTTTGGGGCATGCCCAGAATGGGGGCAGCACTTCAAGGTCCCAGGGCACAAGACAGGAGTTTCCATTACCATTTTCCTGGGACATGCCACCAATTACTCTCCACCTGCCCGAATCCTTGTTTCCTTTGCTAGACCCAGGGCTGCCATCCCTATTGAATGGATATTGAATGGCTGAAAGGAGGCAGCAAAAACTGCCAAGCTGCTGTACAGCTTTTTCCATGGTGCTGAACAGCTCTAGGTTAGCGGAGATACGGGCAGAGGGACTCCCAACGCAGCTGTAGTGCTGGGGAACTCTTAAGAATAGGATAACCCCCTGGAAATAAATATCATGGAGTTATAGAAGCTTTTGGGTTGGAAGGGACCTTAAAGCTTGTGCAGTTCCACCCCCCTGCCAGGACACCCTCCATTAGACCAGGCTATATCCCATATAAAAGTCATAATTAACTCCTCAAAACATCATCATAAAGGCAGTGATAAAGCTGGAGCTTAGGAAACCTCTTGCTGCACTCCCTTTACCTGCCAGGGCTATCTCATCCCTTCATCTCAGCCAGCATTAAAGCACAAAAAAGATCAGGCAATAGGTTTATTAGTTTCCTTTCTGCTAATGAGGTTTTCTAATACATTTCCTTTGGTTTGAATAATTGGGTCTGTCAGAGGGGTAGGTCATCACATCTCCCATCCACCTCAGAAGCTGCCCTGTAACAGCCCCGAGCCATAACTGTTCAAAAGTTAATCAAGCTGAAATGTCATGGAATTTAATAACCACCACAGAAGAGGGTTTAAGTTCAATATAGCACTAATGAAGTTATTTTCCTACAAGAAATATGCCTTACGGTAATAACACCAGGTACTGTTTACAGCGATGCTTGGCTATTTGCTTTTGTTTATCCCAGTTTTGCTCCTTCCCCAGGTTGGGAACAGCTCTAAAATTAAGCAGGCCCTTCCAGTTAATCTAATTACATATACATATAGCTTTGCTCAGGGGTTTACTTGCTTCCCCAATTTCCCCTTCATTATGAGACTTTACTTCCAGCCCCTGAAATATCCTGAGGGTGGAATCTTACCTTTCAACATGACAGCTGAGATAAATGACTAATGGCAGCAACTGACATTTATAAGTATTTATAATAAATATATTTGAATGAAATCAAAGCACAAGCACAAAGACAGACAGACTGCAGCGCCTTTAAGGCGGCAGACATCATAAACCAGCACTTCTGACTCTATCACACAATAGCAGGCATAAATGCTTTCTGGCAGCTTTAAAACACCAGAGAAATGTTTCACCATGAACATCCTTGTAGTAGCAACCAGCTATTCACAGGCAAGTGTGGATCCTGTGTGACTTTGTGAATTTTAAATGACTACATCTGATGCTGGGAGCCAAGTCAGAGCTGATGCTAAGCATGTGCAGTGTGGGTGCAAAATACAGGGCAGGAAGGAACACAAAATCTATATCCCATTGATTGGAGTTTCTCTGTTAAACATGGTATTCTACAATGCAGCACAACAAAGTTGTACCTTTCCTTTCCAAATAAAGAAACCTCAAGGCAAAGCAGAGCATTCGGTTTAAACAGGAGTGGAGCATTTTGGTGCTGATTGCAGGAAAACAGTGAATTATCTCATAATGTCATCGAATCCCAGCCTGGTTTGTGTTGGAAGGGACCTTAAAGCTCCTCCAGCTCCAACCCCTGCCACGGGCAGGGACACCTTCCACTAGAGCAGCTTGCTCCAAGCCCCTGTGTCCAACCTGCCCTCGAACACTGCCAGGGATGGGGCAGCCACAGCTTCTCTGGGCACCCTGTGCCAGCGCCTCAGCACCCTCACAGGGAAAAGGTTTTCCCTAATAATATTAATTAATTTTTTCCTGATAATTTTTATTTAAAAGGTTAAAGAAAAACAGCCAAGTTAAGAGCAGAGAGACCGCTCCAGCTGAAGAGGAATTTAGCCAACCATTACCCATTGGGCAAAAGTCTCTCAGCATTGCTTCAAATGAGCAAGATCCCACAGCTAAGCAGGGATTGCATCCTACTGGCTCCTTTCTCTTGCTCTTTCCTTTTCCTTCCCTTTTAACTTCCCCTTCCTTTTCATCATTCTCTTCCCTTTCCTTCTTTTCTGGATCAATACATCATGGGAGAGAAGCTTTAGGAAACATCCAAGGTACCTTGGAACAATACAGGAATAATATTCCTCAATATCATAGGAGCTGCCATTTTTAAGAGGTTTTCTGTAACTTAAGGACATTTGCAGTATGGAAGTTATAGTTTGGGGTTTTTTTAAACTGGAAATGCCAACTCCAAAGAAATCAGCAAAAACAGATCCAGGACTTACTTGACAGCTCATGAAAATGCTACCGCTTAGCACGGGCTGCAAGTCATGGTCAAGGATCAAGTGTTGAATTGATAGGATGGTCATGAACTGAGCTCACTCAGTAACTGTGAGGTAAGAACAAACCTGACCCAACCCCAAATGCCACGAAGGCTTCTCCATCTCTCAAAGCCACCAGCAATAGCATTTCACTGTTAAACAGTTTCCAAAGTCACTTGACTTCAGCATAAAGCACTTTTACAAACACGCTTCTGGAGAAATCCACGCTGATGCCCTTATTCCTCTGAAGAACACCACCACTCCTCTCCTTCGGAGTGTATTGGACTAAACACAAAAGCAATTCTTAATGAGCAGATTATGGCCATTCTGAGAAAATTCATGCAACAATTTGCAAAGTAAATGAAAATCTTCTGGCAAAGAATGAAATGATTATTTTTATTTAAAGAATGAGTTTGTTGTTCCCTTTAATAAACACATTAACTTACATTCAAATTAGCCCCAATGCTGGGAATCTCAGAGAGCCTTGATTGCCAAAATTCCCAGAGCTGCTGTTAATTCATCAAACAAGGCTAAAAAGCTCTTTTTTATATAGAGAGAGATACAGGAGTACTGAACTAAAACAAATTACCAGACCTTTGTGGTTTATATATAGAGAGATTCTGACACAAATCTAGGGCTGATAAATAACCAAGGCCGTTGCATAATGTGTATATAACAGTATATTAGAGGTAGGCATCGATGACAGCATTTATCTTGTGGTCTTCATGCTAAAGGACAGTATACTCCAGCTTTACCTCTGCCTCACGGGACATTCCCCATTTTCTTGGCTTACCAGCTTCTCTCTTTATTCCCATTACCTGGATAGACAAGGATGAACCAGCAGCAAGTTCATAAAGAGAAAAGGGAATTTAAATGAAGTGATGGACAAGTGATGTCTGCAAAGAGTGTCAAGGGAGCCTGGCTGAGTGTCCCCTGAAGCCAGCCACCGCTTCCCCTTGGCCTCAGGAAGGTTTTAATCACCTCTTAAGTGCCCCACACCAAAGGTTATTTCACTACGTGCAAACTCTAATGAAGATTTATATTAAGCTGTAAAGCAAAACCATGTGAGGACGGGATCATTATTCCCTTTACACAGTGTCTGAAAGGGAAAGGAAAATCCGGCATTTACATTGGGAAAACTGCTAAAAATGGGAACTAATGAAATCCCAAACACCTCTCTAACCAGGGCAGCTTCATGCCCAGGAATCCCAGGTGTATTTTTTAGGGAAAGGGTGATGCTTTGTATTTGCAAAGAGAAAGTATGAAGAATATCACTGCTGTTATTAAAACCAGTTTAAACTTCAGGCAAGGATTTCTTCAGATACTTTTAGGCTCAGATTTAGCTTAGATTTCAAGGTTAAAAAGCCTCTATAGTCCCCGTGCGCCCTATTCTACATGCTCTGCAGGCACTTACAAGTGCAGAAGAGCTTCCACCTACTGCAAGTTTGGACGTTGAAGCCAGAGGACTCAGCAGCTCACTTCCCAGGGACCAAATTATTGTAGAACTGTGTGCTTTGTACTAACAGACACTGAGATTTCCACAGGCTGAATGAGACAGAAATGCCCCTTTGACATGCCCCATCCCTGGCAGTGTTCAAGGCAAGGTTGGACACAGGGGCTTGGAGCAAGCTGCTCTAGTGGAAGGGGTCCCTGCCCGTGGCAGGGGTTGGAACTGGATGAGCTTTAAGCTCCCTTCTAACCCAAACCATCCTGTGAGTCTATGATTCTCTGATCTTTATGCAGAGGCAGATGTCCTGTATAGGAGGGTGCTGGATGCAGGGAGTTTTCCATTCGTGCCTCACTTGGATAACAGTTTAATGCCACATTAAAAACCCCAAGTTCTCCTCTCATTGCCAAAGGAATAGAGCTGCATTGGTAAAGGAGAGAGCAGCAGCAAACCTGTATTAAATTTAACTGGAAAATTGTTTCCTACAATACTATTTCCTGGTTTTCCTGCATCACCAACAGCTGCACAATGGCATCACCCGGTAGCTTACAACCTCTCAAGCATGAAAGGCCTACCACATGGTAGATAAGTATTAATTAGCTTTAGGAACAAGACTGCATGAGCTTTAAGAAGCAGATGGACTCAGCTGTGACCAGGAGGACTGTCCCAACCTCTATTTCACCATCTGCTTTCATGAATGGCACCAACACAATAAGACCATTTCAGGACACACGACAACTCTACTGTCCTATAGAAGGAAAATAAGAAATAATGGACCAAGGCATCACAGGCAAAAGACCACCTTTTTTTTCCACCTAATCAGTTTTCACATTTTCCAGCCATATTTATTAAGGAGACTTGTTTCATACTGGGCTGTGGAGGCACCACCAGCCTTGTGCTGCAAACTCTGCTGTACAGCATGGAAACATCACACGCTGGGTGAAGGGAGTCAGGCCAGAGCGCCAAGTGGTGACTCAGAGACTCTCAGACAATTATAAGCAGCCAAAAGACATCTTTGTTCTCGAAAAGGAGAGACATTCAAACTCAAGTAATGGATTTCAGTGCATTTTGGGCTGTGTCCTCTTTACTTTTCTGCACACTTATAATGTATATTTTATGAACACTTCATTAGAATTTCAGGGAGATTTTTCCAGTCTGAAGTGAAATATTCCATCCTTGGCTTTATGCACTGTTCCAAGAACTTAAGTATTTAGACCAAGGTTTTAAGTACAGAAACCACATTTTTAATGGCACTTTTCTTAGATGCGTGAAGTTCCCTTTCATGCAACTTTTTAAGCCTTTTCAGTTCTGATCTATTTTAACGCCTCCTTTAACACGCAGCAGTATTGGGATGATAAGTCATAATTTCTCCATAAAAGTCTGCCAGGAGGCTGTACTTCTCGGGAGACTTTTGCTGGAATTATGGGTACTGTTAGAAATGTTTTCTTCAATCATTTATGACTATTTTCATGAAACCCCCTGAAAGTCTCTTGGAATGTGTCATTACTCTTTCAGTGCATTCAATGCAAAGATTGCATTTGCAAGGTTTAGTCACTTTTTCTAATGGAACTTGCATTAAATTTTGATGAAAATACACAGAATGGGATTTTCAAAGTCGGTTTTGCCCCAGAAGCACAAAATGTCCAGTATGACCCTAATTAATTCTATCTGTAATTTAGGGTTTAATATCTGAGATCATAAAGCCTTTGTTTGAGGAGAGAAGGAGGAATCCACTGCTTTCTCTTACTAAATCAGAGACAAGATCCATTTGTGATCCATCTACAGTCATTTCCCCACAACACTAGGAATCACCCAAGCACATCTGCTTTCTCCACGTGCATTTCAAACGCACAGGTTTGAACGTACATGGTGGCTGGGCAGATGTTTGTAATGGAGGAGCAAAGGAAAATGATGGTGGCCACAGATTCCCTTCCTGGCTGCTGGAGCAGCTGGATGGGCAGAGCTTTCAGTGCCCACCAGCAGCAGGACTCTAGGAAGAGGGTGAGCGATTGCATCCGAATTGCTGCAGCCACTGCCTATGGCGTTATTAAATGTGATGGGATTTTGTTTCACCGGAAGGAAGATGCATGGATACCACAAAACCTCTTTTGAAGTTGCCAGGATAAAAGGCTGGGGGCTGCACCTCAGTTGCAAGTGTACTGTATAGAGTTATGAAATGCCGTTCTATCAGCGTTATGGAAACGATGGCCTCAAGTGGGGCATTGATCAAACTGGAGACATTTAAATTTAAACATGCTGCTTGTTTCACTGCTCCAATGGGACTGAGCTAATTTTTGGAAGGAAGAGGAAAGGAACAAATCTTTGGTTGTTTCTAGAGAACCCCTTAGGTCTCACCAAGCCAACACTTCAGATGGGGTTCCATCCTTACTCCAACGGTGTGAATAAGCATGGCCAGCAAGTCAAGCAAGGGGATTCTCTCCCTCTATTCTGCTCTGGGGAGACCCCCCCTGCAGCCCTGATCCAGCTCTGGGGCAGCAGCACAAGAGGGACCTGGAGCTGTTGGAGCGAGGCCAGAGGAGGCCATGGAGATGCTGCGAGGGCTGGAGCAGCTCTGCTCTGGAGCCAGGCTGAGAGAGCTGGGCTGGGGCAGCCTGGAGAAGAGAAGGCTCCTGAAGGGGAGACCTGAGAGCAGCTCCAGTGCCTGAAGGGGCTGCAGGAAAGCTGGAGAGGGGCTTGGGACAAGGGATGTAGGGACAGGCCAAGGGGAATGGCTTTAACCTGCCAGAGGGGAGACTGAGATGAGCTCTTAGGCAGAAGCTCTTCCCTGTGAGGGTGCTGAGGCGCTGGCACTCACTGCACATCAAGTACACCCTGCAGACAGACCACCTTGGATGGTGAGCCTATGTACAGACTCTGTGCCTACAATAACAAAGCTGCACATTCTGCTGGGGCCTCCAAAATCTGTTCTTTTTCATTTCCATTAGATGTTAACATATTGGGCCTGTGCTGCCAACAGGAGGGAGGGAAGCACAATCCAATTTGACTGTGCACACGTCTGGAGCACTGGGCAAGCCACAATAACCTTCACAGTTAAAATCCAGTAAGGGACAACTTCCTAAGTTTTCATGTACCGCAGATATGATTCCTTTTCTTTACACAATTGAATTTGCATAATTTGCTTGATGTTGCAGCTTTTTCATAGTTTATATATTAAACTAACATTTTCTCTCTAATAAACCCCAGTGTCGTAAAATGCCCATGAATTGTATTGAATTAGGCAGATTTTTGTCTCAAACTAATAACGATGAGAAGCAGCCCTGGTTTTATGACATACTAAAGTTGAGATTTTAAATGTTAAACAACTGAACACTGAATTAAATTCTGCGTTTAGCAGAGATACAAATCCCACAACCAGGAGCATCAAAGCCTTCTGAGGTTTGACTGTATTGCTTTAAAGAACCCAAAGACAATTATTGGCAAGAAGTCATTTTAGCTTTAGTGTTCCCTGGTTACACAGAGCTGTGTTATGAAAGAGACTGGGATGGTGTTATTGTTTTCCTCTTACCTTGCTGTCAAGCCTATTGGAATTCTCTGTAGCTACACACTTTATGACATAATGCTTAATATCTAACGCAGAGACTAAACAAAATAATTTAAAGAGGTGATGTGATACATCACTCTGTTTCTTCTTCCATTAATACAGCAAGGTTTCTCGTAATGTTAACCATTTTAATTAGACAATAAAGTCATTGCTCTGACACCCTGGAGCACCTTTGGATTACAGTAAACTGAGACTTTGAGAAGCATTGGAGTAACAGCCCTGGGGAGGAGACATTCCCCACAGATCACTGCAGCCTCCCCTGCCGTGCTTTCCTTCGAAGCAACAGGAAAACAGACCAGGGGCAGGTCAGACAGGGCACGGTGCAATGAATCTGCATCCTAGAGAGGGTTCAGTGTGTGATTTTCTCCATCTCACATTTAGTCAAGAGCATCGTGTCAATCAAATTTACTCCAACAAAGCCGGTTACCAAATATCCCACTTTAAGCCACAAAATTCTCCCACCACATAACTCATACTCTGCCACACTGATACACTCTCTTCTTTCAGTAAAGATCCTCTCCCTGCAGCATCACTGGCAATTTTTTACTGTTGCTCCAACAGGAAAAAGAAATATTTAAAGGATTTCTTACCACATCAGTAGAGTTTTCAAGGCAGCTGCATGCAGGGTCCCAATACCCAGCTGGTGCAGTTTGCTGCAGCTTCACAACATCCCATGATGCTCAGCTTCACAAGGAATTTGGGGTTTACATCCTGGGGAAGAACTGGTCCTTTAGGAGACAAAAAGATACCATCTGATAACATTTCTCATTTATCTGAGCAATAAGTGACTTACAGTTAACCTCATGGGGGGGGTCAGCCAAACAGAGATGGATTCAAATCTACTGAGCTCATGCCTTTGAGCTGCTAAAGAGAAGTAAGCTCAGGATCTAAAACTGTGTGCACATTATACCAGAGCTTCATTTCTAGCTCTAAACCCTCTATTCAGCACTGGTCCAGGACCAGACAGGGCTGCCTGGCAGAGATGAATGCTCCATCCCTGGCAGTGTTTAAGACCAGGTCGGACGAGGCCTTGGGTGCCATGGTTTAGTGTGAGGTGTCCCTGCCCATGGCAGGGGGGTTGGAACTGGATGATCTTAAGGTCCTTTCCAACCCTAATGATTCTATGATTCTATGAGGATGGACAAAACCAAGATAGACTAAGGATAAACTCAAAACATATTTTCAAGTGATGTTTTGCCTTCTGCACTCCTTTTAGTAACATCCTATGACTCCAGCAGAGGTGAACTGTTAAGCAATAGTGAAAGAAGAACCCTTCTAGGCAGAGCTTCCCATAACTACAGCCAAAATCAATGAAATAGGAAGAAACTCAAAACCACAACATCCACAGCAGGGATGGAAAACCCTGATTTACAGACTTTACCACTTCCTTACGTGGGCCAGTGTGAGATCATTGTCATTTCCATGCAGCAGTCACATACAGCCCATGGATTTATCAGTGTTTAATGGTAGAGGTGGTGAAGTTTATACCAATCTCAACATTTTTTTCATAGGAACCGTAAACCCACAAAAACAGAGTTTTAAAGCCCTCAGTAATTCATAGGGGAGGGTGACTTTTCCAAGCATCCATTTCCTTGCAATTTGCATGCAGTCAGGACAATTCTCTGTACTAAAGCAGGTTGTGTGGACCATGCTAATATTGATGGTGAAATGAAAAAATAGCAATGAACATGAAATATTCTGACATGGCTCAAAAGAAATGCTCTGCAGGAACATCTGCAGCAAGCCTTAAATACATCTTTCTCCTGGATTGGACATCAAAGAGCACTTTGATTAACATCCCGTTGCATGCTGTAGACCTGCCAGTGGCTGTAGATACAAATCAGGAGCTTTGTTGTGGTGAGGAAGTGACATCTCTGGTTGCCTTTAGCAGATACTGGCCTTTCCCACACCAGGGAAGCTCTAAGTGCTTCATTTGCTCTGGCTCTGACCACGTTTTGCCATGTGTTGTGTCTGGTACAAAGCAGTTTAGCTGTGCTTTCGGTGAGGATTTCCATCAGTCATTGGGAATCATTGAATCTCAGCCTTCAGCACCGAAAACCAGCCCAGCTTGGAACTGGGGAGCTGCCACCACCATTCCTGCACTCAGCGCAAGAGGAAAGCCTGCTCCCAACAGAACTGGAAGGGTTTTACTCCTCCTTAGTAGCTAGGCTGCCTCTAACCCATCTCCTGCACCCATGGAAGCTTTGGGGTCCCCCAGTTGCACCATGTCCAAAGTCCTGGTCCCTTCTTGCCCACAGCTCCCAAGAGCCCCACATCCTACCCAGAGCCACTGACCTTTATTTGGAGCATGGAAAAGCTGATCAGCCTTACAGTTTCTTGCCATGGTCCCAAAACACCATCCAGAAACCTCAAGAATTGCAACGTTTGCTACAGAAAAGCATTTTCAGTTTATTGCAGCAGGTAAGAAGCTGTTTTTTGGTCTTCAACTGTTGAAGCCTTACCAAGATAGGAACGTGCCAACATCCAGCTTTGCTGGAAGCTCACAAAGACATGCAGGATGGTTCTCATTAGACACACACAAAACCACTCTGCCTGGGTTTCAGGAGTAATTCATCCCCTCAATCATCCATAGTGCTGAGATACTTAAAGCGGTTTTCCAAAGGACCTTTGTGATGTCTCTAACTGGATTGTTGAGCCCAAGCTCATCTGTTCCTCTGGAAAGCACAGGTCTGCTGCTCCCTGCACCGTCTAGTAAATGTTCTGCAGAACCTACAGAATACAATGCAGGGAAAGAAAAAAGCAAACTAGAATGCACTGGCTGAGTCCAAACAAGGGGAGCAGTCAGCTGAGCAAGGCTGCTCAACTGGGAAAGAGCATTTTCTGCACTCGCTGTTGTAACTGTAGTCACTTTAGGGGAACATAGATCCTCTCCATGCAGTTAGTCCCAGGGAAGCTTGAAGCAGAGCATGGAACTGATAGCTCATTACTGCTAAGGTGAATGAATCCCTGCTCACTTGCCCTCCAGTCACAGCCTCAGAATGATGGGAAGATGCTCTTGGTGTACCCTTGTGGAGCCAGATCCTGCAATGGTTTTGAATAGGGTTTATCCCTGGGAGCAGCACAGCTCACCTGCTGTGTTATCAGCGCATGCTCTCAGCAGCAGATGCTTTTGTCAGAGACTGTCTGTAATGGAAAAAACATATTGTATTATGAGAGACCCACAGTACAATTCGTGCTGCCTGGACAAGAGCATCTCCGGCTGGGGTTGGCCACAGGAAGCCAACAGTGGCACAGGGTGCCCAGAGAAGCTGTGGCTGCCCCATCCCTGGCAGTGCTCAAGGCCAGGTTGGACACAGGGGCTTGAAGCAAGCTGCTCTAGTGGAAGGGGTCCCTGCCCGTGGCAGGGGTTGGGAGTGGATGAACTTTGAGGTTCCTTCCAACAAAAACCAGGCTGGGATTCAGTGATTCTATTTTACTAAAACAGTGGCACCTTTCACTTTGAAGACAGATGTTCACCCCATTTCCCTTCATTACAAGATTATTTACCATGGAAAGGGCAGAAACACGTCCCATCTTTCTGGATCATGAGGATGGATGAGCCTCAGCCAGGCACTGAAGGATGCGCTGCACACAGCTTGGAGAGGATGGGTGAAAGTACAGGGATATTTCTCAAGCTCCAGGTCATTACTTCAAAATTAAACCAAATATGAGAGATGTGGAAGCAGGATATAATTTTTCACTAGTTTTCAAAATGTTTTTATCAAACTGTTTCATTTTTTATATCTAGGCAGATTTTGTCCTCAAAACCTAATACAGAACTTGTGGCAGCATGCATATACCATCTACCTAAGTCAATGCTAAAACCAAATCAGTCTTTTTCCTCCATGCTCACCCAGATCCAGTCATACTTATTACAGGTGAAGTCTTTTCTTCAGTCACAGTGACAAATGTTATGAGTTAACCTTAAATTCGAGGGACCTGAGGGCCATGACTCACCAGTCAGGGGATTTCTATGGAAGATGAAACATCTGCCTGGGGTTTGCACAACCCACTGAGCTTCTTGTAATTACTAAGGCCCAATGAGCCCTCTCCAAACCCACCTTCAGCTATGGATCATGGCTATCTCACCAGAGGATTTCTTCTCTTCTTATTAGCAGTGATGAAAATAAGCTATTTCAAGCTTTGACGCCTTTCTGAGAAATCTTCTGCTTGGAGAATGTTGGTTATATACAAGCAAAGCTGGATGCATCCTCCTGTGATATTAAAGAATTAATAATGCTATTTTTAGATAAGCGGTTGAGTAAATATTTTTCCCCCATGAAAATCAGATCAATTTTTAATTTTCTTAGTATATTTTATGGGCAAATTTACAGTGTTCACAAGTCTTAAAACTCATAGGTCACTTGCACACAAGAGTAAATCACGGGCAGCATCATGGGCAGCCCCGTATCAGCACTTTGGAGGAAAGCCTTTCATGAGTTGCCGTGGTACAGACTGGACAGCGTTATCACTAATAATCACAGCATGATTTGGGTTGAAAAGTACCTTAAGGTCATCTAGTTCTAACCTGCTGCCTTGGAAGTCTCTAAATGCGGATATATAATGATGGAAGCGCACTCCTATGAGCACTCAATCACAGTAACATTTGGCAGCCCTGTGGGCAGTGCTATCAAATTAAAAACATGCATTAAATTCTATTATCTGGCAGTTTATTTAGCAGCTTGCAGATTGCAAACATGGTTTGCTTGTAATGTTTTAAGAAAAACACTTGAAAAAACCCAAAGAGCTCTTACTTAGTAATAGTCCTGTAAAGGCAAAGCTAAAAATCCTCATGGAAATTAGAGCACTTCACCCCCTCTCCCACACGGATATCCTCAAGCCTGGAAATTGAGGCAAAAAACCTTACAAAGGGCTTAGAAACCTTCACTTCTGACGCTGTGAGGAGCGGCTGAAGGACCTGGGGGGTTTAGTCTGGAGAAGAGAAGGCTCAGGGGGCTGGACCACCTCTGCTGTGAAGACAGGCTGAGAACACTGGGGCTGTTCAGCCTGGAGAAGAAAAACTGCGTGGAGAATGCATAGCAGCCTTCCAGTATCTGAAGGGGGCCTATAGGGATGCTGGGGAGGGACTCTTCATTAGGGACTGTAGTGACAGGACAAGGGGTAACGGGTTAAAACTGAAACAGGGGAAGTTTAGATTGGATATAAGGAGGAAATTCTTTCCTGTGAGGGTGCTGAGGCACTGGAATGGGTTGCCCAGGGAGGTTGTGAATGCTCCATCCCTGGCAGTGTTCAAGGCCAGGTTGGACACAGGGGCTTGGAGCAAGCTGCTCTAGTGGAAGGGGTCCTGCCCGTGGCAGGGGTTGGAGCTGGAGGAGCTTTGAGGTCCCTTCCAACACAAACCAGGCTGGGATGCTATGATTTTTGGTTCCCACAGACCCAGTCCCACCTCAGTCTCTCCACCCAGCCGCACACCTTCCCTTTGGGGCCAGAGCAAATGCTGCAACAGAGCAGGACCTGACAGTCTCCTGGTGTGAAAAAACTCATGATAATTTGTTAAGTACTCCTCACCAGTTAATAAAAATGAATGCTAAGTTAGCCAGTGTAATTGCCTTCCCTTTGTCCCTATTACTCAGCTGTAATTGCACCAATCTCTTCCTACAGAAGAGGCACTCTGAAGGCAGGACACTTCGAATGAATTTGGTGACCCATCAAGCGTTTCAATTACACATTTGTGGCATTGAAAGTCATGAATAAACATGTCTTAACACTTTGGGCGCTATCCTGCTCAAGCAGTGTTTGCATCCCACATAATTTTCCTTTTGATGCTTGCATGGGATACATCCTGCAGTGGAGCAGCAGCAGGATGAAGCACAGTTTAAGCCACTTAGTGCTTTACTTTCAATTTGTGTCTCTGACCCCAGACTGATTGATGTAGCAAATAAGAACTTATAATTGGAATAAGTGCCTGCCTTGCTCGTGATTTGGCAAATACTACACTTCACCAACTGTCCAAATTAAATGTAGGTATTTTGGCAAAACACTAACAACTGTTCCACCCAGTCTCACTATCCATAGGCACTAAAATCACTTCAGTTTATTTCTGCCCTATTGAAAGCACCTGGATCCATCCTGGGTTTCACAAAACTGCTACAATTGAGCACAGAGCTGCAGACAGTTCAATAACAGCCTTGAATCCTGCTGACCGTTACCTCTGAAAACAAGGAGCCACCCCTTCCTTTTGCTAAGGTCAAGGAACACCAGGGTTCTGAACCGGTTGATGCATAAAAGGCAGATGAAAAGCATGGTTACTGGGGCTGTATTTCAGTGAGAATGGAAGCAGAGCTGAGGAGCAGTGCATTTGGCTCTGAAATCCAGTAACGAGTGGTGTCCCTCAGGGATTGGTGTTAGGAGTGGTCTTGTTCAACATCTCTGTTGCTGCCATGGACAGTGGGATTGAGTGTGCCCTCAGCAAGTTTGCCGATGACACCAAGCTGTGTGGTTCGGTTGATACCCTGGAGGGAAGGAATGCCATCCAGAGGGACCTCGACACGCTTGTGAGGTGGGCTGATGCCAACCTCAT
The DNA here is from genome assembly GCF_034315485.1 of Pezoporus occidentalis. Taxonomy (NCBI): domain Eukaryota; kingdom Metazoa; phylum Chordata; class Aves; order Psittaciformes; family Psittacidae; genus Pezoporus; species Pezoporus occidentalis. Next base: position 1,244,991 of record NW_026915780.1, read on the forward strand.
GGGGTTTAACCATGCCAAGTGCAAGGTCCTACACCTGGGTCGGAGCAATCCCAGGCACAGCTACAGGTTGGGCAGGGAAGAGATTCAGAGCAGCCCAAGGAGAAGGACTTGGGGGTGTTGGTTGATGAGAAACTGAACATGAGCCGGCTTCAGTGTGCGCTTGCAGCCCAGAAACCAACCGTATCCTGGGCTGCATCAAAAGGAGCGTGACCAGCAGGGCGAAGGAGGTGATCCTGCCCCTCTGCTCTGCTCTTGTGAGAACTCACCTGGAGCATTGTGTGCAGTTCTGGTGTCCTCAACATAAAAAGGACATGGAACTGTTGGAACAAGTCCAGAGGAGGCCATGAGGATGATCAGGGGCTGGAGCACCTCCTGTATGAAGACAGGCTGAGGAAGTTGGGGCTGTTCAGCCTGGAGAAGAGAAGCTGCGTGGAGACCTCAGAGCAGCCTTCCAGTATCTGAAGGGGGCTATAGGGATGCTGGGGAGGGACTCTTCATTAGGGACTGCAGTGACAGGACATAACCCACTGACCAAGTCTGGGACTAAGTCTCCATCCAGCCACATCTCGACTCCTCTCTAAGAAGGAGCATAGACACAAGGGAGTCCGTTCTGAACCTCAGGACTCAATAGGAGGGTCTCCCTGACAGTCTTGTCTGACCCTGCCCTACATCCAGTACATAATCAAGTGCACCTCACCATTGAATCTTGTTAAATCACTGTCACATTTACAAGCAAACTTTGCTACATCCCTGTTTTACACCAATAAACATATTGCTGCTTCCATCTAATGAGTGAGATTGGGGTCAGGTTCTGATTGTCTTTCTCCCTTTAAGACCTCTCTTCTCCTGCCTGCGACAGGATCCGCACAGAAGACAGCTTCAGGAGGCAGTGGGGACCACTGGAGGAGAGCGCCTGGAACTCACCAATATTCAAATCTCTTGGTCCGCCTGCCTCTGACCAGACAGCCCAGGGCAGCCCAGCCCCACAAGCACACCTCTGGGCACTCCTGACCTCATCTTCCATGAGCTCATCCTCTGCACAGCAAAGCTGACCACCACACAGGACACCATCGATCCCTTTCCGCCATGCCCCTTGCACCACTGGCATGACCAGAGAGACTCAGCTCCTGTGAAAGGCCAACTATGCTTTCACTGTTGGATCACTCTTACTGCACAGACATGGCTCATGCTCAAAGAACAGACAGCCTGGATTATTTTACTGCTGCTTCAGGCTGCAAACACACGTTAGAAATCAAGATACTGCAAAAAATCTACAATCTGCAGCCTCTTAGAAGCACACACCCTGTGAAAGCCCCTTGATAACATCCCTGTAGCTCTTGTTTGTAAATGCTTCCTGTTTTATTCAATCAGCTGAACAGCAGGGAACAGCCCTGGGCCAAGACAGAACCTCTGCAAGGAACGCTTTAAAAAGCTCTTCCTGGCTTTTTGGGCTGTGCAAGGAGCGGTGCAACCTCTGTCCAGCCTTGGAATGCGTTAATCTGAGGCAGAAGCTCTTCCCTGTGAGGGTGCTGAGGCGCTGGCACAGGGTGCCCAGAGAAGCTGTGGCTGCCCCATCCCTGGCAGTGTTCAAGGCCAGGTTGGACACAGGGCTTGGAGCAAGCTGCTCCAGTGGAAGGGGTCCCTGCCCGTGGCAGGGGTTGGAGCTGGAGGAGCTTTGAGGTCCCTTCCAACCCAGACCAGGCTGGGATTCTGTGGTTCTGTGATTCCCTTTCAAATCCACCTTCTCATTTTGAGAGACAAAATAGATCAATGCAGGGATGGAGAACAGAGCTCGACTCGCAGCGTCTACATCTCTGCACAGATTTGTAGCACCGTCAGCTGCAGAGAAAAGGATTTTCAGATTCATATGCAGAAATGGTCTGCATGAGTCGGTCTTTCCCGGCCACAGGAAAAGGAGTTTTTACAGGGAAAACAAACCAGGGCATGACCCCACTCACCAGCCCTCTGGGAAACAAGAACCTGCAAAAACCTGATTATGCCAGAACCAAAACCGCCTTTAATGTTTTGTTCCTTCCCTTGGAGATTTAGAGCAGCATCATCCTGTGTGCTGGTGCAGAGCCACGTGCAGGCTCCAGCTCTCCCACAGCCCGCCCCAGTAACACACATCCATAAGTAATTCCAGGTTTTAACCACTTCCAGCCTCTCTTCACTCATTCTGAAGGAGGGAAGGACTCCCAAAGCACATAATGTGTGGTCACATAATTACACACCGGGGAGGCAGAGCTCAGTTTTCTCAAGTAAAATGTTATTACAAAATAAATAAAAAGGTAATTTTAATTTAGTTAATTATAATTTTATATGATTTTAATTGTAAATCACTAATATTAAATTGATGCCAAGAAACAAGGCTGCTGACAAAACCCAAACCACATCAGACAGCATATATGGTAAAGACATCCTTTGGCACCTTTCACTGTACAAGAAGCAAGATTGGGTCCATAATTAGAAATCATATAAATTCTGCTATACCTAATTAATCAAAGGTGTCCAGAATTCAGGTGAATCTCAACTAAACCCCCTCAACACCCTGACCTTTGGAATCCCCAGAACCCATCAGATATGATGGGGATTTCACAGTGAGCTGGGGTGAGATTTGCCAACTAGAAAAAGCCTTTGGATGGCAAATCTCATTAAATCTAACAGAGGCTTTGCCTGTCAAGAAGCTTTAGAAGACTCACCACCACCATCACCAAGCCTTTCTCTGTGCTTGGAAGAAGAACATGGCTCACCGGGCTTTGCACCCAAGTGCTGGCCAGCTTAGTCACTGCCCGCTTCATCTGGAGCTCCATCCACCACACGTGAAGCTCTCTGATCACCCTGGTTACCAGCAGAAAAAGCCAACTTTCTGCTTGCTTCCCATGAGCTCCTTCCAGGCAATTTCATCCCCACCTCACATCACTGCTCACAACCGCTCATCCTCCCTCTGCAAGAAAACCCCCACATCTTATGTAGGGTGAATGCTGATATTTTCCCTTGCTCTTGATATTTGCCATTGCAAGCCAGGCCTTCTGCACAAATCAAACTCATCCATATGTTTGAGATCCAACACTCTCATGCGTGACACAACGTGTCCTCAGGCCAGCATTTTGCAGGGGGTCCCTATTTTAGGTGTTTTCTAACGCTTCATGGTGCCAAGCAGCCACTTTCTGCAAGAATCTGTGGGGCTCATCATGACCTACTGCTGCTTTTAAGGATTAGCTTGCCTTTTTGTGTGCAGCTTGCCAGGGTGGCTGCTGCAACCCACGCTGCAGGGCTCCTGCCCGCAAATGGCCCTAGAAACCCTCCAAGGATGCTGGAAAAAACAGCTTGTCTTCGCAGGAAAAAAATGGGATTTCTTCCACTGCTTTCCCCTGAGGCATCAGAGAAGCAAGAAGAGGGAAAGGCAGAAAACTCTGCAGATCCCTGTCCAAGGCTGTGTAAAGCTTGCGGCAGTGAGGGCTTATTCAGGGTGGAGGAAAAGCGAGTTTGTCATAGGGACAGTGCTTGTTGGTGGCACCCTCATAACAGCCTCAGTCTCACAGTGATACTAGGCAAAACCAGAGTGTTCTTCATTACATTAATGTGTTATGAACATGTTAGGAATTAATATTTAATAACACTAACGAGAAACAAGCTATAAAGGCATGGCTACACTACTGAACAGGCCATGGGCCCCTCTTTGAGCCTTCTGACAAGGGATACAACTCGCATACACCTGGCTGTCGCCCCCATTCTCTTCCAAAATGGGTTGTTCTCACTATATTAACAGCCTTGAATGTGTGCTGTCACCTGAACCACTGTGTTATGTGGGATGGAAACCCATGGCATGTAGCATGGGAAGGCATTGGATGGTACAAGCCAAAGCCATGCCATGGAGGGAACAGCTGGGGATTGGAGCGTTGTCCAGTGCTGGAGCAGGGTGCTCTCAAGTCTGACATGGCAAACACACTGCACTGCTGTGCTGAAACTGGAAATCTGGTATTTGGAGACTGCCCAGGAAACCTTCCCCTAGGAATTCAAAGAGATTACACTGGAAGAGTGAACATCTACACAACGTCCTAAAATGCTTATCTCAGGTTAGCTTTGCTTTAGCAATGCTATAAACAACCTGTCCTAAAAATAGCCTGACAAGGGAAGGTCAGATGGAGTACAGCCATCACATAGCCCAGGATCAATACCACTAAAATACAGAACAATTCAAAGCACATCACCTCAGTCTTGCTCCTCTTTATCCATCATCAAACCAACATAACATTGGAAATCCTATCACCACAGAAAACAAAGAATAAAACGCAGTAAGCAGTTCTGAGTTATGAAGCCCGGAAGTAAGAAAGGCTGGGGTTGAATAAATATGTGTTCTTTGTGCTAAAGATAAGGAACTTCTTTTTTTTTGTTGTGGATATAACCATAGCTCCCTTTTAGCCCCTGTAATTAAAGTCTGAATTCAGTCTAATAGTGGCACACGAATGTGTGCCTGACCGTGGGAGCCTGATCCTGCCTTTGGCACTTCCATAGACAGAAACCCTGTAAGTGAAGCAGACTCAGAAATCAAAACGCAGGTTTGGGTTCTGATGGGACCCCTCATGGTGCTCCTCTGCCTACTTCTTCCCCTTTGAATATGGACTTTTTGTGTCCATTTTTTACCTTGCATCAAACTATTCCAATGTCAGGGACGTTTCTCCTTCTCCAAGGACATACACCAGTAAATGAACGTATTACAAGGATTACAATAAACACAACTGATATCAATGAAACCTCACAGGAACATAAAACATTACTTACTGCAAAAAGTGCAATATGCGGAAGGGCCATTTCTAACGCTGTTATCCTCTGAGGTCCTCAATTAAGGCTGCTTGTTCCTCTCTTCTTCAGGCACTAATAAATCTCCAGAAGAAGAAATGAAACAGGGATCCTATTATATTGCAAATATAAATACCTGTTTATCCACTAGCCAACATATAATATTCCAGCCACTCTTTAAATTAATATGATATTTTGCCCCATTCCCTCTCATAACTATTTTCCTGTCTCCACAGTAACAAATACGCTTATAAAGGCAGGCATGAATAGGGTGATGTACAAAACCAGGCGACAGAGCAGACTAAATAAGGAGCACATTTAAAAGCTGGAATGATCACAGATACATCAATGCATCAGGCAGACCCTCAGAGCTCATGCTCAGGAACATTCCTAGATCAGATCAACAGGAAAATGGTCAGAGCACTATATCAGAGCATTACACTCTGGGATCCTTTCTTCCCGCTATTTCTACCTGTTTTAATTGCTTAACAAGGACTTGGCACCACTGTATCAAGATACCATATTGGAAGAAGCTCTTCCCTGTGAGGGTGCTGAGGCGCTGGCACAGGGTGCCCAGAGAAGCTGTGGCTGCCCCATCCCTGGCAGTGTTCAAGGCCAGGTTGGACACAGGGGCTTGGAGCAAGCTGCTCTAGTGGAAGGGGTCCCTGCCTGTGGCAGGGGTTGGAGCTGGAGGAGCTTTGAGGTCCCTTCCAGGGACAAACCAGGTTGGGATTCTATGAATAAAAAATTAAATCATTGCTACTTACTGAGGCCCACATCCACAGCCCTCAAATTTCAAACCCTCTTTGGATAAGCAGCACAAATTCTGCAGCAGAATTAATTACAGACATCACATGCGGATCAAAACACATAACAGTGTAATAGCACTGAAGTGGTAAAAACATCTCCATAAAACATGAGAACAAATTCTGCCTGTCCAGAAAATTAAAATCAAAGACACATTATGATAAAGTTTAGCAAATCCCACGTACGGGTGCATGAACAGAGCACGGGTTGCAAGCAGTGAAGCACAGAGGGTGCTGAGGCACTGACATGGATTGCCCAAAGAAGCTGTGGCTGCCCCAGCCCTGGCAGTGTTCAAGGCCAGGTTGGACACAGGGGCTTGGAGCAAGCTGCTCTAGTGGGAGGTGTCCCTGCCCGTGGCAGGGGTTGGAAGTGGAGGAGCTTTAAGGTCCCCTCACATCCAAACCACCCTGTGTTTTAATGATTAATTAAAACCAAACAGAGCAGTTTCAGTGCCATAAACACGTATTAATACAGTACTGCCTGTGGTGTTGCATCCACATGTTATGTGTAATCCACTGCATGGAGTGCATATGCTTTCTCCTATAGAGATTCCTGATGAAGCCCCAGGTGTTTTGGTCATGATGGCAGCTGTTACCAACAACTGCAGGGAATTTTCCGTCTGAATCAGTATGAGATATCTAATGCTGCATCACGTGGGAGCAGACAGACACTGGCCTGGGTATCTGCAGCGGCATAGAGATGGGCTTTTAAGATGTTCTGCTTTTTATTTCCCTCATAAATAGGCAGTATTAAAGAGCTGCTTTGGCTTTTGAATTTGTTTGGCTTTTTGGGCACTTCAATGGGGGGGTGTGTTGCACTGGTAGCTCCATTTCCTCTCTAAATGAACAGCGTTTCAGCAACCCACACGTACTAAAAAACTTAACTGTTCTTTTTGTAGCTGTCAGAGCCTGCATGGTACAGGGAGTCCAAACCAAAGAGCTTATTTCACTTACGGAAGGCTCTTTAGGAAGCAATTCTGATGGGTTATTCAACAAAGTTCTATTTATTAGTGTAAGCGATGCTTCATCCTCTGCACAGCAAGTCTTTTGGAAAAGCGAAATAGATGAGCTGCTCAACGCATAGTTTCTTTGAAGAGAAATATGAAACAACAGCAACAAGAAAAGAAATGAAAGCAACAAAAAGGTTGCATTGCAGCAGAAGAAATAGGTGCTGTTGGCTCATTGTAAGCATTTCTGTTAGTGAGATATAACACAGTTCAACTTTTAAATCAAGCTGGCTCCTAACGATTTCATGGCGCCTAAATAGGAGAGTCTTTTCCTAGAGCGTGGAGGATTGAGTGGGTAAATAGCAGTCTGTCCCCTGCTGGAAATAAAGGGGGAAATAATAGGTGGATTATTGTTCCGCCAAGGGGCAGAGCTGTGGCTTTGTTTTGCTCTTCCTATTTCCCCCCCCAAGGGAACAAGCAGATGGTTTGACAAAGCAAGAGGAGGTTTGGCTCAGTGCTCGCTCTGGTCAGGGAGTCTGGCAGGTTCCACAGTCATGTGTTCTGTCTGGGGAGACTCTTAAGACATTCATTACTACAGGAGGAGGGGAAAAACCATATTGAGCTCCCCGGCACAGCTTGTTCCCTTGTGAGGGACAGCACTAATTCATGAGCATGGCTGTGCTGCAGTGGCATCAGGAGGAGTGGGGCATGGCGGGACCGGGGAGCTGACGTTCCCTTTCTCCGTAACTACTGCCTGGCTTTCCATTTGGGTTGTTTTCTGTCAGAAGCCAAAGAATAAGTGATTTTTGCAATGCCAATTTTGATAAATGTAAAACAGCAGTTTCCTTTTCAGCCTTGAACAGACACTTAAAGACTAACTTCAGTCAAGCCAGAGTGGGAAAGTGTCTTTTCAAAGAGACAGACAACATTAAAGCACGTATCCTGCATGACAAAGCTTTTATGATAGTGGCGATTACTGTTCAGCCTAAGGGTAGTTTGAATTTAACTCTGCTTCTGATAGATCTACTGCTTTGTGTGACGGAATATAAGGAATCCTGATTTTGGGGCTTGTTTCTTGGTCACTGGGGTACTCAGCAGTGCTTCCTAGCCCGAGGGGGCATTCCTCTGCTCATTTCCCTACCATCACCTTTGGCAGATGAGATGTGTTCTCCTTGCTCCTGCTACCAGTGCAATAGCCTCCAAGAAACAGCTGATTTGATTTGGGGGGGGGGGGGGAATTTTAGTGCTTCCTCCTAATCCCTATGGATGCAGGCACTGGATTCAGTGGCAGCTCAAGCTTCTCCTCTGTTGATTCTCCCTTTGTCTCCCAGCTCAGCTCCATGAGCCTCAGCCTTGGTTTCTTGGTCCATTCTCTCTTAAATCCAGTTTGCCATCAGTTAGAAGTTCCTTATGAAGTCTCATTTCTGAAACTCTAACCTGAATGTGTTCAGATTACACATAAACAGTTATATCTACCTGCTCTAGTGGAAGGTGTCCCTGCCCATGGCAGGGGGTTGGAACTCGATGAGCTTTAAGGTCCCTTCCAACACAAACCAGGCTGGGATTCTGGGATTCTTTTCTACATCCACCCAGAGCTGAAAAGCAGAATGTCTGATGAACACATCCTGGTGCTGGGTGTTCCTTGCCAGAGCACTCTGGGATTAGGCTGTTCCCAGGTCTAATGGGTACTCTCTGCCAGCCTGAGCATGAATTACAACAGCTTCAAGGCTGCTCTAATTTATTCTGCTATTGAAGGATCCTTGTGGGAATATATTATGTGCGGAAGCTCAGTGATGCAGAGCTGTATCCAGCTCCTCTCAGCCCGAGTACCTCGTTATTGTTTGCATTAGGGTTGCTCCAGGGAAGCCCAGGGCCCTGCTGTGCTCAGCGCTGTGGAAATGCAGCAGTTCAAACCCTCTTTCAGCAAGGGATAAGGAGAAAATGGCCTGGGACCGGCTGCTGGTGTTGTGTGGGAGAGTCTACTATAAGGGAAATCTGTGCTGAGTACTCATGGCGCAGTCAGCAGCCCAGAATGAAGAAAAGCAGAAAACCAGGGACATTGGGTTTGTTTTTTTTCTAAAAAGGCAAAAAACAAGAAGAAAAGGAACCACATTTTTATACTTGGGCAATGTCACAAATTGAAACGTTTTGATCTTTACTTAAATAAGGAAACTTTGTTGAGGAAAGCTTCTCCTCACTCACATCGGAGGCCACGACTAAAACCATCCCTGCACGGACTTGAGGATGGTTTCATCTGTAAACTTTCAGGTGCTCATTCAGCATTGCAAAGTGGATCGCAGGCACCAGAAGGGGAACAGTTTCTGCTTTGACTACAAAAATCTAGTGGGATTCCTTTGTAATCTCTGCTTTTTCTCTAGGTCTTTTGAAGCTTAACTTTAGGCTCAGTTCAAGTGAGTAGTCTTTCTGCTTCCTCACAGCATTTTTACTCTGGAGCTCACTGTTGTTTTGTTTGCTTGGGAGGGAGGATAAAAAACAAAGGGGGAATAGAAATTACTCTCTAAACCAATGCTTGGCGTGCCGGCAGTTAGCTGAGAAATTATTTTATTTATTAAAGATGTGAAAATCCTGGCTTCCATTGCACATTTAATTTTCACTTAAGCAAGATAACTGCAGCCCTGAACGGGGAGCAAGCAGGGCTCAGGAGTAGCAGAAATGGGCACTTTTGAGATCATCGGTATTTTAAGATGCAAACTGAGCAAGAATAAAGCCTGAAATACAGTCCTAGAAACTGCTTCACCTGTTCAACAACAGCTTTCCCCATTTGCCTGACAGTTTAAAAGATGCACTTGTTCCAGCACAAGAAATAACACAGACATTTGCCATAGGAGGTCACTGGCTATTTTGTCCCACAGCTGAGGTTTTACACTGTACAGCTCAACTTCTTACTCACTCAGAAATCCAGCAAGCTCCTGACAGGCAGAAGATGATGACAGATGGGTGCAGTGCTGACCTGCAATACACCATCCACCTCTCTGATGCGCTCCACTTTGCTCAGACATTGCCCTTCAACAAATACTTTCTTATTTCTATTGGTATAAATCTATTTATTTTGTTGTATTTCCTATGTGTAACAGCATCACTTTAATATTAATCTATTAGTGAAATTAAAGTTCTGCAGTGACTTTCCACTAGTCTTGAATGAGAAAATTCCCATTTGAACTGAATTGACTTGATTTAAATTAATTTTTCTAATTTTAACTTAAAAATTTCCATTTAGCTAAAAACAATGAGTTCTGAGTTTAGTTTAGCAAGTTTGCCAGCAGTATCAGCATTGCCAACTAAGCAGACATCTACATTGACAATAAAGTTGGGTTCAAGTCCTAATTCTCCATTGAACAGCCCTTTGTCCTACCTGAGAGCAGGTTTGCTGTTATGTGGACTCCTCCCCTCACTTCAGAAGCATCCCTCACCAGGCAGGTGTAGTTCACTCAGCCAACAGCCCTCATTCAGCTTCCCATGGGCTCTCAAGGGTGTCAGTAGACCTGGGGGTCATCATTCCAGAAAAGTGGAGGGTTGGGAAGCATCTGATTCCTGCAAAGAAAGTGGAGAAAGCAACTGCGAGAGCATGCTATTTAAACAAGCTTCCATGGGCAGGTACTACACACTAGACCGTGTCGCTCAAGGCTCTGTCCAGCCTGGCCTTGAACACTGCCAGGGATGGAGCATTTACCACTTCTTTGGGCAACCCATTCCAGTGCCTCAGCACCCTCACAGGGAAGAACTTCTTCCTTACACCTAACCTGAACTTCCCCTGTTTCAGTTTGAACCCGTTACCCCTTGTCCTATCACTACAGTCCCCGATGAAGAGTCCCTCTCCAGCATCCTTGTAACCCCCTTCACATACTGAAATATTACAGAAAATAATACCCTAGTGCAAGTGAACCACTCTCATGAACAAGCTGTAACAATCAAATATGCTTATTGAAAGCTAAATTTCCCATCTTTTCAGCAAGCCCTTGTGCCCTTTGGGATATTTTGTGTAGCTCAAACATCCAGATACTGTGCCCTCCAGCAATGAAGCGTTAGTAGACAGAAATGTTTCAATTGCATTACTATGAATTGGATGCAATCTAGTTTTATAATACACAAAAATATTGTAAAACGTCTGATACTAATGGCTAGAAGTGGGTCTGGAGGATCAGTGGATGAAGTGCAGTACTAAGCAGGTGCCAAATACAATTATTTACTCCTGTTAAACTCTACATGCCCAGAGCTTATCAGACAATGCCCACGCAAACACCTAGCACCTCCCTTTAGTCATGTTAATTAAATCACAGTCCTAAAAGAGTAGTTCTGCCTTGCAAACTACATGAGCCTCTGGTTGTGAAGGTTAATTAACTGCGGAGGAAATAGGTTGTAAAATGGTGTGACTTTCAACCAACTTAATGTTTGCTCTTAGGGCTTGACCAGGTATTATCCACCCAGGCTCTGATCTCTGGTCTAATGACACAATGGGAACACATCGTGCTCTTGTCACTGGGGACAGTCACAGGGATAAAGTGTACAGAGATAGAATGTTTAAAACACATTTTCACCTCTGGAAGGGTCTGAGCCTTGGTGACAGAAGTGGGACAGCAGAGACCTACAGTTAGCAGAGCCCTGGAAGTCCATTCCGCATAACAGGTCTCCTATTGTTCCCATGCCCATGATTCCCAGGAATGAAATTAGCCCTTTTTGTTCAGGCAGATGAGATGAAGCAGGTTACATCAACCAGATGTGAGGGACCAGACTTTCAGCCTTTGGCATTCTCTGTGGCTGTAGCCTTCTACAGTTGCCCTCTACCTCCTGGGGCATATCATGTAAGTCTCAAACATAGTGAAGGGACATTAAGTAATGGAAGGACAAAGATGAGGAGCAGACTTTCAACCAGTATGGGATCCCAGTGCAAGGCAGATCGTATAGAATTTAGCTCTCCCATTTGTGCCTTCATGTCCACTGAATAGCAGGGTAACCACCGAGTGTCAGCTACAGACTAACTTTTAGTTTACTTCCCTTTTAACTGAAAAGATACTTTTTCAGGTCTTTAGCTAATATATGTATGCTGAATTAGCATAGAATCTTTCTTCTAGCACCTGTAAGAACCAAAATCCAAGAGTCAGCACAAACCTGCTCTGTCATCCAAGCACAATAAAGCTAACTTCTTTTATCTAATGCAATGTGAATGCACATCATAAAGCTAAAACAACACAAGAGATGTGCTTTATCACTACGAAGCAGAGCCTATATAACCACTGAGCCTAAATTGCACTGCAGGCTTTGAGTACAATCAGGAGGAGACATTTCTGTGTTGAGACAAGGCCAACGTATCCTCCAATTGTGTACGGCAGCATGCACATACTTCACCAGTAAAGGCTCACTGTGCTTGCCAAATCAGCATTTTCCCTGGCATAAACTTGCCCAAGTGCATTATTAACAGAAATAGCAGACAACTTGGCTCCAAGAGGAGCTTTAGGGACAGATCCTTGGGCAATTCAAACATCCTCCTTGGACTGAAAGCAGTGGGTTTACTCACACTGAGGATGTGGTCTGGAAAGGACATGGCAAATGCTGTTATCCAAAAAGAAAACCCGATATCCACACCTGCAAATCCTTTCCAGCCAATGTACGGATAAAGATGATCTCATGTGTGGGACACGGCAGTGATCATGCACCTGAGAGATGGCATGGGCGTAAATGACATCTAAAACATGTCAGCCATTAGTCTTGTACTTGAAACAGCCTTGCATGATGCAGGTATATGCACACCATGCTTATTTTCACCTAGGAAAGCTGTTGGAAGAAGTACCTGGTCTGAAACATTCCATGAGAAGAGGATCCAAACATAAAGGCTTTTCAAATCAGCTTTTTCTTTGAACAACTCAGCCAAGGACCGAGCTCAGCACATTGCAGCTGATGTGCTGGGTTGTGACATCTGAAGACAGTCTGTAACTCAACATGAGAGATCCAATCTGACACCACGCATCAGCTTCCGAAGCAGCAGCTGAAGTCTTCAAAATAGGTTTTTCTCTTTGCTTTGTGGTTTTGATGAAAGCTGCATTTACAGCAATCACGCATCAGGTAACTCCTGCCCCAGCTCCCGGCTGGCTTCAACTGATGGGCTCAGCCACGGGTCTGGGCCCGTTCTTTGTGAAGAAATGTGATGAATTATTGGCATTTCAGTGTATGTTCCTGTTTCAATGCCCAGATCACTGACTGCCTTTTCTGGAGGATAATACAGTCAAATTAAGGTAACACCTGTGAAGGTGACAAATCAAAGGACTTGGAGCGTGATGTTCCAGCTCTGTCCTTCCCATTTCCCACTCATTTGTATTACATAGGATGACAGATTTGAACTGTGGATAGCAGCCTCATCCCTCTACCTTTGGCCCTGCTCCTTCACACAGTGTTCCCGTATTCCCATGTCTCACCAAGGCACCAGTGAATTAAATTACCTTCTCCATCCACAACACATGATCCTTCACACAACACATGAAGTATCCTCTTTAAATTAAGCCTATTTTGTATCATCCCTCATGTGCAGCCGCTTCCATTCTATCAATATGTGAAGGAGACTAAACAGACATAATTCACATCCCAAGGAACCAGAGATGCAAGCTAAATCAAAGAGATCTATACGGTAACTTGCAGTTAGTTAAACCCTTTCCATTATACAAGTGCAGATCCCCACTGACGTACCCATTAGTATAGTAGCAGTAATTATGTCAAGAGAAAACTAGCTGAGCCTCTAAAGTAAAGCTTGCTGACAAGGAATTTACAGCAACTTGCTCATTAGTACCTGAATTTGGGAAGCATGGAAGCTCAAGATCTCCTTTTCTACCTGCAGAGCATCCATACCAAGCCGTTTATGCTGCCTTTGACCCCAGGAGGGTGCCTTAGGGTCTGATCTTTTCAGCCTTTGGCTGCTCAGAAACATCAGAATTTTGTTCATCCTCAGTAACTAATATTGTCTTCATCAGCATGGAAGGGACCAAAACAAAAAATAAAGGATACTACTGAGGACTGCTCTCCTCTTAAATCCCCAAGGCAATTTCCAAGCCACATAAAGCATCCTGAGGAACATCAGCATGTACCAAGCAGCCCATGACGCAGCTCTGGACAGGTTTTGAGGTGAGGTTTTCAGCTTGTGCAAACACTCACTTCTTCCCTGCAGTCTCTCCCTACAGTGAACAAGGACAACACAGGAAACACGCTGCATTAACCATGCTTGAGCTCCATACAAGAAGTACAGACCCACAGGGCCATCGCGCTTTGCCTTTTGTGCTCAAGGAAGAAACTCACTGCGGGTGCAGAGGACCCAAGTTGAAAGTGCCAAGAGCTGAAAGACAACCAGCAGCCCCAAGCCCTCTTAGACCTGGTTTGCTGTTGCTGTTCTTTACAGTGCAATTACCAAATGTAAAAGAATGCATGCTTTCTGAATGAGAAATGGGTTTCTAGCCCAGACAAGGAAAAAATACTTCAGTTTGTATAAGGACTAGTTAGAAAATTGGCTATTGCTGAGAAACGAGCTCTGTGAATATAAACTACCTGAGTCCCTGAAGCTTCCCAAGGAAACCTCTGTGAATCTCGCCAAGCACACACTGTGAATAATTCCCCAACCCATTACTGGGGGGAGCAAAGAGGGGGCTCAGCAGTGTGAATTATGTGTTTCTGAGGGTGAGGGATTAATTGGAGGGAGACAAATCTGAGCCTTAGACTTCAGTGACATCCCACTGATGCTCTGCCTATCCCATGGGCATTGAGGTACCCTGGCAGCAGAGCCCCCAGCTCCCACCATCAAGCCCAGACACTCCCCTGGGCACAGTCTGGCTCTTTGGTTACTTCACAAAGCAATTTTGAGATGCTGACCGTAAGTTAAGATGTACCCAAAATCCATGAGACTTAACACATCATTTAGTTCTAATGGCAATTGCACTTTTTCATCCTCAGAAGGGACCAAAGACGTGATCCCTCCCACAGAGGGCTGGGGGAAAAAGGAGCAAGGGCTTCCCTGATGTCTGCAGAGAAGGATGCAATGTCCTGAATGAGAATCATAAATTACTCTCAAAGATATGCAGGGAAATATAAATATACATATAAAAGCCACCAAAACTATATGGTACTTCATAAATAAAATAGTTTTCAAAACAGTTAAAAATTGACAAGCGTTTTGTGAGAAGCACGTGGGTACTTTTGTTTTCTGATCCTAGAAGCACTCATGCAGATCTGGCAGTGCTGCACCACTCTTGTATAGAGCATCCTAAGAGATGCTGCGGAAGGAATAAAGGTCCTGGTTAAAGAGCTGTGTTAAGGATTTGCCTCCCTCTGTGCTCTGCAGGTCCTCTCTGTCCCTGTTCTGCCCTCTCAGCAGGTCCTCACACACACGATGCTTCTCTACCAACATAAAGAGAGTGTGAAAACGTTGCTTCAGCACGTCCAGCTCCTACGGAAAATGACTGAGTCCAGAGGAGGCCATGGAGCTGCTGCGAGGGCTGGAGCAGCTCTGCTCTGGAGCCAGGCTGAGAGAGCTGGGCTGGGGCAGCCTGGAGAAGAGAAGGCTCCTGAAGGGGAGACCTGAGAGCAGCTCCAGTGCCTGAAGGGGCTGCAGGAAAGCTGGAGAGGGGCTTGGGACAAGGGACAGGACAAGCAGAATGGCTTCAACCTGGCAGAGGGGAGATAGATAGAGGTGAGATCTTATGACGAAGCTTAGATGGTTAGCTGGAACAGGCTAGCTGAAATGGAGGCATCCTGCAAACCTTTTCCCTTCCCTTTACACACCCACTGGGCTGCACATTTCGATCCACTCAAACACAAGCATGCCCCACTGCTAATATTCCTTTTTTTCCCACACACCTTCTCTTCCCATTTCTCCAGATTAAAGCCTACCAAGCACCAGAGGCATCCTTGCAATCTGGGGTAATGCAGGAGAGGGGCTGGTTCAGCAGGACGAGACATCACCCAGGCAAAGCTCCCCACGGGCATGGAAAGGTGTTGGGTGTAGAAGGGGGGATGAGCAGATCACAGCTCCAGCAATCACTGCTCTGCATTCCTCTGTCCAAGCTCATACCGAGCGACTGCTCTGCTTCTCTGAGTTAAGGAGCCAGCAGCAGCTCTGTGAATATCAGCCCCTGACAAACTGCCAGCTGAAGCAATTTGGAGAAAGCATTTGCAGGCTTCAGGAGAACGGAATCTGTTTGCCAGAGAAATAACAATAATCATAGTAATTTATACTGGCATCTAATCAATTCCGAAGGGATTTTGAAGTTTAGACAGTGAATTCAAATGTCCTCAGTCCAACCGAGTAACTTGGTGGTTCGCTTCTTACCTTTCCCTTGAGTTTTATGATGCACTTCTAACAGCAATGAAAATCACTGCGAAGTGTCACAGTACCTCGTGGATGCGCAAGGAAATGTTTTCCTCCAAGCTCTTTTCCTACTAGGAGGTCTGCATGCACAAAAAAGGAGGAAAAACATCTTGTCTACAACTTTGCCATGATACTGGAATGAAGGTGCAGTGCTCTGCATGTTCCATGGCTGCCCAGGGACCCCAGGGTGGGCTGAGAGGCTCCCACAGCCTTTATAACCCTCTGTACAGGGGAAACAACAATACCAAAGTACCCAAGTCCCCTGGAAGCAAATATCTGCCCATATGGCTGAGCAAAACCTCCAGGTCTCACCTCAGCAGTGCCATCAACAAAACAACTGCACCAGCTTGTTCAAAACCTTCTGCTCCATTCAATCCTGTGAGACCTTGCCACTGCCCTGACCCCGAAGGCACCAGGAATGGGGTTTGGAGGGGGGAAATCTGTTGTTGTTCATACAAATACGTGTTGCTTGTGCAAAAGAGCTCTAATCCAAATGTCTGTCAGCAGTTCCCAGCACTGAGCTTTGAGAATGTAAAGGAAAATAAATCATCTTTGTGTTCTCAGAACTGAGCAAGAGAAGTCATTTTGCTCTAAACCCAGTTTTCCAGTCGCTCTTTTCAACCCACTCAACATCAGCTCCATGCAGACTGCGTTTTCCTTCTCTCAGATTCAGTACACAGTTAGGTGAGCAATGCAATCAATAAATAAAATGGTTATCATCATCTGGGTGTCATTAAGAGGCTTAGAATTACTTTGTGCCACGAGATCTAACTTATCACAGATTATCTGGGACAGATGTTATTTAAGATCTGTGTTATAATCACATGGATTAAAATGAAGAGGGCATAATGAGCTTCTTAAATCACAGGGAATGTCACCATGGGAAGCATCCGATTATTTTTTAAGTAGCCCAGCTGCCTGACTCAGGAGTTCCTGATACTCCCCCCAGAAGGTTCATTCTTCCACACCTCATTGCTCTCAGCCTTTTGTACATTTAATACACATATAAATATATATAATCAGTTCTATTTTACCAGTATCAGGCCATCGTTAAACCTACAGCTCATTAGGCTGCATGGCTTCATGTCTGTTGCACAGCTATTAAACAGAAACTGCTATTTCCACAAGTGATCCATGCTAACATTCTAACTTCTGGGACAAAAAAGCAGGAGGAGAGCTCATTTCTGTGGACAATCAAGGGAAGAAGATCTCTGTTCCGTGGGATTCATTCCTAACTCTGAGGATGGGACCAGCAAAATGAATGCCAAATATCGTTCATGTCTTAGTATGTTATCTACTTCCACTGAATTCAGTGTGGCAGAACTGATGCACGTTGTTTTGACCACTACAATTAAGGATAGCACCTGCCCAGCTGATGTTGATGGTGGGTTTCCTGAGCAGAAACCATTGGAGCTACTCCGTAGATGGAAGCTGTAGGTGCCTGGAGTTCTTAGCACTAACACAGAATAACCAGAACCTAAATCCATTTAATTACTGTATTAATTCCCAGATTGTGCTCATTGAATCTACACTAAATTTAATCAGTTTTTACACAAATGTGACCAAAAGAAAGCCGATAAGAAACATGGGAGGCTCACAAAGGAATACAGGCAGAAAAGAAAACACAACCAAGGACTATTTGTGAGCAGAAAAGCTGTCCTGTGGTGGAAGCTTGGGTCTATGGCATCCACAGCATCATTCATGGTTTAATGTGAGGTGTCCTTAAAGTCCTTTCCGACCCAAACCATTCTATGATTGCTCAGTGTTCACCTCAGCATCAGTTAGAGAGGGGCTTCCCCATGGTTTTTCCCAAATCACTTACCCAGCCTCACCTTATTCTGCCACAGCCCTTTAGCCTTGTGAAGTTCAGATTTGAAACTGCATTTTTCCACATGCGAAGGGGAGGAGGCCAGGATGCATTAAAGTTTGGGCATTTTCTCAGGAATCCATGCTATTCCTTGTGGAAGGCAAAGCAAAAGAAATTAATGTTTATTGTGGTTTTAATGGCTGTTTATCTTATCACAGCCAATTGCAATATCCCCAGAGGGATGCAGTGAAAAACGCACATCCCTCGTAATGAGTAGCAATTAGGAAAACCAGGTAGCACCAGCTATGAGGACTCTCTTTTTGATAAGTATAGATGTCACTGGAGCTTGTAGTGGTCCTCCCAGCAGCGCATGGGAGCTTGGTTCTGGGAGACAGGAGGATGCCCCAGCCCAGGTCTAAAAGTCAAGTGTGCCCCTGTTTTGGAGCAGCAAAATACTTGCCCTTTCAGATTGTCTCCAATCTCCTGGCTTTTTCCTTTTTTCATAGAATCACAGAACCCCAGACTCGTTTGGGTTGGAAGGGACCTTAAAGCTCCTCCAGCTCCAGCCCCTGCCACGGGCAGGGACACCTTCCACTGGAGCAGCTTGCTCCAAGCCCGTGTCCAACCTGACCTTGAGCACTGCCAGGGATGGGGCAGCCACAGCTTCTCTGGGCACCCTGTGCCAGCGCCTCAGCACCCTCACTCTAAACAACTTCTTCATTACATCTAACCTGAGCTCCCCCTGTTTGCTCACATCCTACTGAGTCCTTGCAGTTGGGAGCACCAGTAAAGTAAATAGCATCTCTAACACATCACTGTGTGTAGGCATTAGCCATAGGGTAAACTATATACCTGCTCAGAAGTGTCTCTGAACTCATAATTACTGTAATACAAGCTAAAGATTTAACTGCTGGGTAAACCAGCAGCTTGGATATTGTTAGCAATTGAGGAGAGGAAGCAGAGGAAAAAAGAGCAAAGGAAACCCCAGCTAATCCAATTACAGGAGCACATTTTATCAGCTAAATATAAGTTAAATTAATTCCTTTCTGGTATTATATCACTATGTATGAGGAGCTCTACGATGCAGCTGTAACACAGAGAGTTTATAAAGATTTCCACAGTAACAACCACTTGTACTCATGTTAAGGAGTCTCCTCATTCAATCCGTTGGCAGAAGCTGTTGGGTGCTGTAGAGGTTGACTTCAGGTCTCTGTGAGCACCCCTCAACAGCCATCAACAGGTATTCTAAGAGAGGAAAAACTCTGTTTTTCACCACGCAGCATTAGTGCCTGGTCTCACAACTCCTTACAAGGACCAGGACCCTGCACTGATAAACTCAGCAATAGCAAATTGTACATATTTACTGTGCATTCGCAGCTACAGGAATGATAATATCCATAATCATGACCTCTTGAGGTCAATATTACTACAAGAGAAGCAGCTGTTAATGCAGCTCCATAAATATCCTTGCTTTGTGCCTGGGCAGGAGGCCTGGAATCAGAAGCATTTTTCAATCATGACACACTGAATGCCAAGCAATGATTTTGTTGAAGAGCTTCTCAAGCAAGGTCTAGTTGAAAGAGCAGAAATCTAACCCAGGCTGTACTTGAAAGAACTACATTCTTGGTAAACATCTATTCCTTTCAATTCACTTATTATGCCATGAGACATGAATACCCCTAAAGGCAGGTTCAGGTGACTAAGCACAGATTTGATGAGCTAAGTGCAGGCACATATGTCTGCATCGCTGAAGATGCGACTCATTTTTGGCAGAAACACCAGAGATTTGCTATAAAAACCAACTCTGCTGCATTAGTTAATTAGCTTCTGGTACTGAAAGCTCATTCCCAGAAGGACTGCATTCACTGCAAACTGCTTCCTAACTCACAGCAATATATGTAACACAGACAATTCAATCATGACAGCACAAACCCAATGTGCACAGCTCTCAGATCTCCTCAGACATCAGCCTTCAGCAGCGAGACAGCCTTGGAAGCTGAGCTAGGAAAAGATGGATTACATTACAAGGACATGGAAGATGTGTCACCCACCAATGGAACTGATCTTTTCAAAATGAAGATGGAGGGATTTAATGAGTCCATAACTGAATCTCAACAAGGAACTGTTATAATGGGACGTATCAAAGTTTGCCATCTGCTACACATTGCTGTCTGCCCCCTCTTCCTTTCTCGTTTAACAGATGAAGTGGATTTCCAACCCCTGTCCCCACTGATGATGAGGTGGAAGAACCCGGCACTCAAAATGGGAAGCTCATTGACAAGGGCTGGGTGCTCTTCCAGCACATGCAGAAGGAAGGCAGGATGCGATGGACTGCAGCAGCATGAATCTGGCTAAAACAGGTTCACCAAGGAAGCTGTGGCTGCCTCATCCCTGGCAGTGTTCAAGGCCAGGTTGGACACAGGGGCTTGGAGCAAGCTGCTCTAGTGGAAGGGGTCCCTGCCCGTGGCAGGGGTTGGAGCTGGAGGAGCTTTGAGGTCCCTTCAACACAAACCAGGCTGGGATTCTAACTTTGCACTATTGCCTCATAACAATATTTATATATACTTGTTGCTAATAATGTGGAGTATTGTATCAGAAGAGAAGCCACTCAAATCTGTGCCATAAAGGACAATGGCCAACAGTAGCCTGATACGTCCAAGATGGAAGTCGATGTCTCTGCCCTTCCTTAGATGCAACCCTTTCCCTGCCTCACTGGGGGTTAGGGACCCCCATCATGCTAGAACACACCCCATGTCCCCCATAGGATGCAATGAACTTCAAAGACACATTCACAGGCTCCCTGGGACTCCCAGGCTGGTCTCCACACTGGGTTTCCGTTCCATGGTCAGCCCTACCTGCCTGCCCAGAGTTTAGATTGGGAGAGTAAATCCTTACTATTTATTTTGGGGATTTTTAAGCTGGTATTCTTGGCATTCATTGCTTTGCCTGATCTCCTGCCTCATAAAGTGGAATCGAATAAAATCTCTAAGGGCCTTCTTGGAGCTCCTGTTTCAATAGTGGAGCTACAGCAGGGAATAATTCTGTCATTGTTCCTTCAGGCTTTTGTTGGTTGACACGACACACCACCAGCGTGGGAGTTGAGGCAGGGGATTTTGTTCTCCCAGCTGAAGAGGAGGTGAAGCATCTGTTCTAAAAACAATACTCGCAGCCCTTGTGAGGCATTCTCTAACGGGAAGGTTCTGGGTTGTTTTCCAAGCAAAGTCACTCTGCTTTCACCTTGAAGCCCCTCAGAAATGTGCCCTGCTCCTCAGGAGGACAAACTAAACAGTGAGGAGCCCAGACTCGGTCCAGGGGGGTATTCCTGACTCAACAGAGACAATTTTGTACCTATTCTGTTTGAATAGGAAAGACGGTGGCAATGGTGCTGTTTTGTTTTGCTCCCCATTCAGTGCTCCATCGTGCAAGGACTTCAGCACATGTTTATCTCCGCAGACACCCTGGGAGACTGCAGTGGTACAAAACAAGCTGTTTGTTCATTGGGGTGGGGGTGAGGATGGGAATAATGTGCACATCTATAACCTTGCTGAAAGGAATTTGGTTTGTCTGAGCTTCACACTGCCATCCTTGGCAGCAGAATAACATTACAACACGCAACAGCCCAATGAAGTCATTCATTTCTAATGCCGGCTCGGCCACCTCCTTTGCCACTGCAAATTATCAGGGAAAGAAAAGAAATGAACAGGATAACAGGAAACCCTGAAAACCACACACAAGGCTCAACATCCACAGCGCTTTGAGCTCACAGCGGTCAGAGTGCCGGCATGTGGGGCAATCTCCAAGGAGCATCTGAAAGTGCTCAGGGCTGCCCCTCATCCAGCCACACACAGCTCCTGGGCCAGCCAGGACACCAAACCACAGCCTACAGCCTATTGGCAAGGGAGAACCTCCGTGTTCTGTCACAGTGAATGATCTGGGTAATGAGAAAGCTCCATTCCTCATGGTGTTAAGGAATGAGATGTTGCATGACTTAGGAGAGGTTCAAAGACCGTTTCCATTGCTGCCCTACACTGTTAAAATGGCATAGGCTTATTACCCACAAGGACTCTGCCTTTTAACTCCATAGCAAGCTTACATAGCTTCAGTGGTTATTTATGAGTCCCAACGTTATTAATCAATACTTCTTCTTCACTGAAAAACAGGCTCAGCAAATTTAGCAACCTGTGAAACTCATCTAAGAGCATTGTCTCACGTGTGACCAGCTCAGATCTTTTATTTTATGAACTTTCTGCCTCCCCACTCATCCTCTCTGTGCTTGAGAAACTGCTTCCCTCCCATGAAGAAAATTCTTTCAGCATAGAATCATGGAATCCCAGCCTGGCTGATTTGGGCTGGAAGGGACCTCAAAGCTCCTCCAGCTCCAACCCCTGCCACGGGCAGGGACCCCTTCCACTAGAGCAGCTTGCTCCAAGCCCCTGTGTCCAACCTGGCCTTGAGCACTGCCAGGGATGGGGCAGCCACAGCTTCTCTGGGCACCCTGTGCCAGCGCCTCAGCACCCTCCCAGGGAAGAGCTTCTGCCCAAGAGCTCAGCTCAGTCTCCCCTCGGGCAGGTTAAAGCCATTCCCCTTGGCCTGTCCCTACATCCCTTGTCCCAAGCCCCTCTCCAGCTTTCCTGCAGCCCCTTCAGGCACTGGAGCTGCTCTCAGGTCTCCCCTTCAGGAGCCTTCTCTTCTCCAGGCTGCCCCAGCCCAGCTCTCTCAGCCTGGCTCCAGAGCAGAGCTGCTCCAGCCCTCGCAGCATCTCCATGGCCTCCTCTGGCCTCGCTCCAAGAGCTCCACGTCCCTCTTGTGCTGTTGCCCCAGAGCTGGATCAGGGCTGCAGGGGGGTCTCCCCAGAGCGCAGCAGAGGGGCAGGATCCCCTCCCTCAAATTTATTTACCAGGGTACAAGCAAGGAAGAGTTTGTTCAAGCTTTGACCAATTTGCATTTCCCCCATTGACTATTTCAGGGTTAAGGGTTTCTTTTAGTTACAGAAATACAAGCCCCTGCAACCTTGTTATAGGGCACTTGGATGTTTCATACTCCTGCATGTAAGAGAAGCAGGTAGGAACCGCCCAATCTGGATGGAGACCTCTGCTATCAATAGGCGCAGTAGGAGTTTCAAGTGGAAACCAGAAACTAGATGTGCACTGCTTTAGTTCACCAGACCCAGAGTAAATCAGTGGTTTGATTACCTAGAACTTGTGCTGCTCCTTAGTCACCATTCAAATCCTAAGCAGTAAAATCAAATTAATCCAATCTAATTTCTTGAACCCTTCTGAAGGAGACAGAGAATGAACATATCAGACTCTGTGGCTTTGCTTTGACACTTACTACTTCATGCTGTCCTCACAGATCGCTCACAATACTTAGCACTTAAAAAATAGGTTATGAACACTCAGTGATTAATCCTCCTAAAGACCCCAGGAGATCCCTAAACAGATATTAGCTTCCCTATCTACAGAGGGTGGCACTGAGATAGCAAGGATTAGACAATGAACTGACCCTGTGGCCAAATGATGCCCTGCTTTATTTACTAATCCTTTATCATCTGTGCTCTAAGATTTAGGGTGATAACAGTATTTTAAGCCTTAGCTTAACAGGCAGGTACAGAGCTATGGAAGAGCCACTGCTACCAGCGCAGTGGGCATTAACTTCTCTCAATGGCAAAACCTGGCTTGATAAATGGCTGAAGGGCGGGTTGCAGCACAAGGAGGGCAGTGGAGGTAACCATCATCATGGTTTGACTCAAGCATCCTCCAGGCTCCTGCACACTGCAGGGTTGACAGAAACACATCTTAAAGCATTCTTGAGTCATATCCATCAAACACAAACGACTAAACCTGCTCTTCTTACAAGCTGCGATGCAGCACTTTTCATGTGCACCACAACTGTCTCCTGCTGCTGCCCACTCTGGAGTGAAGCAGCACATGACAAGGTGTTGGTTTTCCACTTGAGCTGATGCCCAACAGTGTCTCTCTCCAGGCAGAGCAGCTCCTGGGTCTTTTCTCCTGCCAAAATCCCACTGTGGGCAATGCTGGAGGCTGGTGCCTCTCAGCAAGGCAGGAGTTAGTGTCCAACAGACCTGTCATCTGCTCTGTCAGAGCCTTTCTCCTTACACCTTACCTTTGTTCTCTCCATGGTTAAAGAAGACTCTGCTTTCCCATTCCCACCAATTTGGCAAGAGGGTCCAATGGGAAGCACTCTGAATGCATCCACTGCTTCCATGCTCAGATTCTTGTTCCCTCCTGGAAGAGCACAGATATGCTCACTTCTGTTTCTGAAGACCTACTGCACAACTCATTTTGAATCAGCTACAACTGAAGCGAGATCCCCATCTGGTATTTCCTATGTCAAACATCCAGGCCTCCTTATGGGCCTGTGTAAGTAAATACATATATGTTTATACAAGCACACAACCCACCAGCATCACCCCAAATTAGCCACATCTAACTTGCTCCCCAGTCATGACACTCCGTAGTGTTTCACTCTATAGTGTTTCCTGTATGGCAATCTGTATACCTGAAGCAACAGTGGTTCATAAGAGACACACCAAGAATTACTCCACCAAAGCTTTATGCAGATGTTAGTGCTGTGATTTTATACACAAAGAGCTTTTTCTTCTTTCTCAGATTACAATGTTTGGCATAGCTGCACCTACTGTACCATACAAACTCCAGGGCACATTAAAATCATTCCCACAGCAGTTTCTTCAGGATAATCCCCAGAGGATGAGATAAATTATACATTATTTCCATGTGCAGGATTTAAACCAAATTCTTTTGATTAATCATAAGCCATTAATGGTAATGGTAATGAGTATGCCACTAAACGTGCTATAAAATACGTAAAGCCTGGATGGCTCTCAATAGATCTTGGCAAGTGCCCCATTTCACCTTCACAGCTCATGAAAAACTGTTCCAACTTCTTCATTTTAGACATGAAAACTATTGATTGTTTACAGCATTGCATGACCTTTTCTGACAAGTGGGGAAAATGATGAGATATTAGGTTGTAATTCAATCATGCAATATGCTCTAAATTATGTTGGGTTTCCAAACGCCGATGGTGCTTCTGCACATTCATTTCAGTTTGGAGTCTCATCTAAGTCTTCAAAGAAGATATGTATGGAGCTATTTCAAACGGCAGTGCTCCCTGAATGGCCCTGGGTACAGATAAACTGTTAATGATGTCTGTAAGGCGTCAGACCTCAAAAAATTGCTCTTAACTATAAGGAATAAGTAATTTTAACAATATCAGCTAAATGAGACTTAGCAGCAATATATAAACCAGGTTGTGAATCACAAGAGCCCATTTTACAAATCCTGTGCAAGGACATACCCAGACTCCACCAGCAATGTCTAACCACTACGATGCCTCAGTAACTTTAGTCTTCTTAGTCTAACAGCATTTGTAATGGACCACTTTGACTCATCATCCTGAACCTGAGCCTCAAATGAAATCTTCCCTTCACTGCTGATCGCAAAACACACAGCGCTTCAAGAGTGAACCATATAATCTGATAGCAATTTTTCCTCTTCTACAAGATCTCATTTCTCTTTCTCCTAATCGTATATTTCACTGTTTATTTTATGTCCAAGTCTCTCACCCTTTCATCATCAGAACTATGCCTGCAGTGACAGGGAATTATTGTATCTTATTATAGACCTGTAATTACAAGTGATAAGTGACCACTGAAAAGGATCTTTGGGAGCACACAATGTTAGAGAAACATCTAGAAACCGGGCTGTGTTACAAAAATATGTTGTTATTTCCTCTTTCAGTGGCTGATGCCTCTGTGTCTCCTGTACATGCCAGAGACTGGAAGTTGGAACGATCTTAAGGTCCTTTCCAACCCAAACCATTCAACGATTCTATGAGATGTTGCTGATGGTTATCTATGATTTGCCTGAAAGATAATTCCCCTCTATCAGTAGAATACTTTTACTAGAAGTAGATGACATCTTTGCCAATACTAGCAGGTGCAAGAGAGAAAAGCCACATGAAAAGGTCCTACATTCACCATCTGCTTTGGTCTCAAGCAGAACTCCAGCTCCCCCCAGCTCCCCAGCAGGCATCCCACCAGAGATCACTTCCCATATATGAATTCACATACCCATATACAAATGCACAGAAGCGTTCAGCCCATTTCAAGTGTTATGGCTTAATTGTTTGTAACGAATAAGATTTAAACTTTTAAGATTTAAGCTTTTAACCTGCCCATTTCAGTGAAGGAAGCTCATCCTACCTTAAAAAGCTGCAGAGAGGAGGCAGGTTTTATTCCGCTTTGTCAGACCTCTTGCTCTTCATCTGGAACTTTTTCCAAACCAATACCTATTGAATCCAAATCAGACTTTCCCTAAGTGACTCTAATGCTTAAACTTCATAAGAAACTATGAACTATATAGTGGGAATTAAACAGGGGAAGTTCAGCTTAGATCTAAGGCAGAAGCTCTTCCTTGTGAGGGTGCTGAGGCGCTGGCACAGGGTGCCCAGAGAAGCTGTGGCTGCCCCATCCCTGGCAGTGTTCAAGGCCAGGTTGGACACAGGGGCTTGGAGCAAGCTGCTCCAGTGGAAGGGGTCCCTGCCCGTGGCAGGGGTTGGAGCTGGAGGAGATTTAAGGTCCCTTCCAACACAAACTCTTCTATGATTTTACGACTCATCAGTGCAGCCTTTCAGGAGAACTGATGAGCAATGCGCTTCCTCTGGGCTCTATTGAGTTAGCATGTTCCCATCCACACATGAGGCTCTTAATGTGATGCTCGACCTAAGAATAGGATTGGAAACATTTTTTCAGCAATGGACATTAAAGGTTTTGGCCTGCTATAAAACAGTAATGGCTTTGGTCTGTACTAAAGCTGAATATAGACAGGTTTTTTATATCCGGTAGCTTAACAGTAACCATTTCAGGAATTAAGATTCCTGACCACTCTGCTGCATAATTCAAGGCTGATTTATAGGAAGAAGGACAAAGCATTATCAGTCTCAGTGGAAACATCCTTCCACTTGAACTGGAAAGTTCAAATTTGCTGGGAAGAGGTCATACGAGTTTGTACTCCTGTGCTCCTTGCCCTCACGCTCACCCTGCTCTTTCAAGAGGGCAGCTCTTTGAGGGGTTTCACTGTGTAGAATATTGACGAGACCTCAAGCCACTGTGAGGAGCACAGATTTAATGGGAAGAACCAGCCGTGCCTCCACACCGCCCAAACCCACTGGACCGGGTGCTCTGAGGAAATCGGATAAGCATGGTTTTTAAATCAGCTATGAAAGTTAATTTTACCTTAAAACCTTCTGCTATCAGGCACGAGTTTCAGGGTAAGTTCTGTAAAGAGGCATTTCTTACAGTGACCATTGGGTAAGTCACCGACTTGCTGATAAGCTAATTTAGGCATGTCTTACCATCAGCCACTGCGCACTGAGAAAGGAAGCATCCCAACCACAGAATCACAAAATCAGCTAGGTTGGAAAAGACCTTTATGATCAAGTCCAACCTTTAACAAAACCATGTGCATAATCACCTTTTGTATATATTCTTTGCTGAAAAATTAGGCAAAAAGACATGGAAATGAATATCAACTCAAAAGATCATGGGACTGTATGCATATTCAAACCAGACTGGTGACTGATTTCACATGGTTTAACCATTGCTTTATAAGGGCATTCACTGGGAAAGGCATCAGCCTTGTATAGCGTTGATCCATAATCTAAGAGGACATTATCAGAATGCCACCAAAAACTGGTTACACTCAGGAACCAGGCAAACATTAGAGCTGCTGCAGGAGGGGTTTGACCCCAGACTGATAATGAAGGCACAGGGCTTTCCAATGGTAAGCAAATTCCCTTTCTTAATCTGCTTTTAATACAAAAGCACACAAAATAGTCCAGTACAACTCAAGGCAACAGATTGCTGCAGTTCAGAGAAGTGAGCTCAGAGTCAGAGGAAGCACAAATAATACAACTCACTAAGTTAAATACATATGTGAGGGGTGGGCAGAAGGGTCATTTACAGCTGCCTGGGGCAATTACTCTGTAGGTATCAAATTCTGGTGTTTCTAAAGACATATACATCTGTCAACATCTCCTGAAGGCAAAAAGAAGATAAAAATGCTGAGGTAGAGACATCCCTAAGGTAATAAAATAAAAGTTTATAGGCAGGAGTTATTATTTCTGCTTCATATCTTGATTTTCAGCATCCCAGGTCTGAATACACACTCAGAAGTACCAAGAAGGGATGCAATGTGATACTGCCTGTGTAAAACTCCTAGAGCTCCTCAAACCTGGGTATTATTTGTTTGGTTTGGAGGTTTTTTGGGGGAGTATACTCTGGTCTGATTGCTTTAAAGCAAAGGAATCAGACCCCTGAACTATTGATCCACTGCCACGTTAAAGGTTATCATATTTACCACCAGGGATGCACAACGAAGCAATCAAGTTTCCTCATTAACATAAGGGGTAATGTATTTGTGCCAGGTAGTTTAAGCAGCTAATCACAGCTCAATTAAAAGTTACTGCTCTCAATTGAAGTGATTGGGTGAGCACATCTAAACCTATTTAAACACAAAGACAAGCCACACCATTTGAAGAGCCACTATAAGGTAGTGAAGGGTGTATAAACCCATAAACAGCACATGGGATCATCAGAAAGGTGCTGCCCATGATTAACAACATCTGTGAAGGCTACAAGTGAGGCTTCCAGTGCAGTGCTAAGGTTTGAGCTATTTCATCATAAAAGATGGATAATGGGTAGACACTGAGATTGTGATGGGGGCTCTGCCCTGCAGTCACCAGTGCCACACCATGGAACAGAAGCCCCACACTGGAGAGCAAGTCTGCTACTGCCTTGATTGCTTCTCAGCATGATGTGTCCTAAATAAAACAGAAAATAAAGGAACTTTCCATTTGCCAAGAGACTGAAATGACCAATTCTCCAGAAAAGGAAACATAATCCGGGTAGGAAAATAAGCTTTAAAGTTTATTTTTGCCCCACCTGCAGACGTGGCTATCTGTCTTCCCAAAATCATTCCTCTGTACCTAAACTGAAACATCCCTTTTAAAGAGGAAAGAACTCCAGAGCAGGGAATGGCTGCAGATAGCTAAAGATTATTGAAGGCAGATATCCAGTGTATGCCAGAAAAATGGAAAGTACTGAATTTCTGACAGGCTTCTGAAAACCCCTTTACCACACATCTTGTATAATATATATTATGGTGATAATGACACATATATATATTTATGCATATATAAATAAAACTTATATCTTTTCCCTGTGAGCAGTTTGCATAATGTTTGATGAATTCTATAGATGCCACAAGCCTCATTTCAAGATCATTTCCCCTACAAAATGTTTTACAGTTGCTCCTGCTGTAAAATGGAACATTTCATAACACAGAAGAAAACTGGGCCCTCTTTCCAGAGGTAAAATGACTGTGTTACGCATCTCATCACCATGGGATACTGAGGTAAGTGCAGTGACAGTGGTAAGAACTTCTGACAAGGCTGCCTGCCTTTGGAGAAAGCACCTTTGCACCTCCAGATGCTGTGGATGGTTTGCTCCTCACAGCTCAGTCTCCGTCACTAAAACCCACACTTTTGGGAGTATTTAACCTCTTAAACTCACTTTTTGAAGGCAAAAACCTCATGACTCAATGCCCTGAGCTGTGGCTTAGACTTTCCCTAAGGACTGGCTTTACACTGCAGCAACACAATCACCGGCCACCAGCTCTGGTGCTTGTCTCACCCCATCATGACCTGGTTCAGAGCAAATTGCCCTCCAAAGCCAGTTTATCTCCTTGAATTAGATTCTTAGGTCATCAGATTGTAGCATTGTTGCAAGGCAAGAAATGGATGGTGCAGCTCTTAACAGAGGAGGACTCTCCCTTGGCCACAACCAACACGTAGAGAGGCTGAAGTACATCAAGAAACTGAACTTCTGGAAGCTTCCTCCCCACCTCAATCAACTCTCAAATACCCAGATGATTTTCTTGCTGCTAAGTGATTAAAGGCATCAGCGACTCCATTGACAGAGCACAGTCAATCCCAGGGTGGGGAATTAAATAGGACTGTGCAGCCTTGGCGTCAGAAGCTTTGGCACCGCAAGGGTTTTCAGCTCAGTTCAGTGACAATGGGCTCTCTGAACCTTTCCACGCAGAAACCATCAGGTAAATGTTATAACTGAAGTGAGTCTGGAGGACTTTTCTAGACAACTATAACTAGTGACATCTTTGGCAATAGTGAATAAAACCCCTTTAAACAAATAAACAACGTCCTTTCATAGTAGTAAATCAGACCTGTTCTAAACCATTCCAAAGCCAACAGACCATTACATTAACTTCAGCAAGCTCTATCCACCTCCCTTGAGCAGAGCAAGAAAATGCAAATTGAAGCAATAGGGTGAATTTAAATGTCCTTAAGTGAAGTGCAGGAAGTGAATTCAGAGCCCAGGTCTTAGGCCCCCGGCATAGCATTTTTTAACTTCTAATGTTGTGTCACTACATTTCATTAACACGGATCAGAGATACTTTGGCACAGATCCACCAACAGAACTATTTGGGAAAGAGGAAATAATTCAAGGTATACTATTTTAATATTTCATTAACATTCTTAACAATCTCCCTCATGTGGAAAATAAAAATAGCCTCAAGTCAACACAAATGATGTGTAAAAATTGGCCCCAAAGCAGTTTCAGCGGAGATTTAGAATTCCTTTGACTGGAGACCCTTCATATTCACTCCATTTGCTTTGCAAATATAACTACTTCTTAGAATATACTTTCATTATGACAGACTTCAATGTCACAAAATTCTTTGGGGTCACACCTGAAAAAGCCCAAAATATTAGATACCTAAATAACATTTTGAGTACCCATGCTTAACTGTAGTAAGGAAAGTAATATCCTGGGTCACACGCTTCACCCTCATTAGGAAGATGATCTCATGGGGATGTTGCTTGGTGTTATTGCAAAGCAGAGCTGGGAGAAAAGAGAAAGGAAAGGGGAAAGGGAAAAGGGAAAGGGAAAAGGGAATGCGAAAAGAGAAAGGGGAAAAGAGAAAGTGAAAAGAAAAAAGGAAAAGGGGAAAGGGAAAAGGGAAAAGGAAAAGGGGAAAGGGAAAAGGGGAAAGGAAAAAGGGGAAGGGAAAAGGAAAAGGCAAAAAGGAAAGGGAAAGGGAAAAGAAAAAGGCAAAAAGGAAAGGGAAACGGAAAAAGAAAGGGAAAGCAAAAGGGAAAGGGGAAAGGGAAAAGAGAAAGGGAAAAGGGGAAGGGAAAAGAGAAAGAGATAAGAGAAAGGGAAAAGGGAAAGGAAAGGGAAAGGAGTCTGTCAGTGGGATCCCTTGCACAAAGAAACCAAGGCACTGACTTCGTTATGAAGATGGCCCAAAGGAGCATCCTTTCATGAATGCTGACAGTCCTGCTCTAGGGGAAACCTCAGCACCCTCACAGGCAGCAGCTCTGCCAGAGCCCAGAGAAATAAAACTAGTTCAAGAAGCAGAAGATAAAAGTGAATGCTAATTATTAATTAGTAGAGCTTCAGGCAACTGTGTAACTATCAATGGAAAGCTCAGGCAGATATGTGACAAAATCAGGCAGAGAGGGAGACAGGATGGCAGGACGCAGGGCCAAGCTTGACAACAGCATCGTTTGAGTCTCCAGGGAAATTACACCTTTCATGTCCATTTACGTTTGATGTAACAGAGAAGTACAATAAAAGAGACTAATGGGCCAGTCCCACTAAAGGAACTCACTGTGACGTGCCTCCTGCTGCTAGGCATCCGTTCCACTACTGTTTTAAATCCCTGGCACAGATGAAGTATATGAACATCAAAAATTCATGTGCTGAAAACCATGAACCTATTTGCTTTCTTTCAATTCACTCTTGTACTTAAAACCTTGGTCAGAGTGCAGGCTTTCCAGCCCACCCACCTGAGCTCCAGCCTCTGCCTTTCCTTGGCAATCCTCTTGGACTTGCCCTGCTTTTCCATCGATAGCATTAGTTCAGAATGGGCCATCACTGGTCCAACACTGTTTTTGGGCCTTTTCTACGCAAATCCTTGAAGAATATAGCTTTTTCCTTCCAGTAAATCCTGTGTCTCCCTATGGCATAAAGGAAGTTAAGCACGAATATCTCAGGAAGAGAAGAGCTGTCCTCCGTGTCATAGAATCCCAGGCTGGTTTTGGTTGGAAAGGACCTTAAAGCTCATCCAGTTCCAACCGCCTGCCATGGGCAGGGACACCTGCCACTAGAGCAGCTTGCTCCAAGCCCCATCCAACCTGGCCTTGAACACTGCCAGGGATGGGGCAGTCACAACTTCCTTACTACACACCCCAAGTTTTCTAAACCCATCTAGTGTGAGGTGTCCCTGCCCATGGCAGAGGGTTTGGAACCAGGTGATCTTAAGGTCCTTTCCAACCCTAACTATTCTATGATTCTATAATTCAAGGAAATGCAGCTTTCTCCCCTAGAATTCAAAGCTATTAGGACATATTGCAATAACTATTTATATGTCAGGTTCCAATTAGTATAATCCTGAATCTTCACTTCTCTCTGGGACCTCTTGGGAATTTTATTTGCTGATGCAAAGGCAGGACTTTTAACTTTGGCTGTGGCTTCATCAGGTCCAACATTGTCTGTAGAAGAGTCAAAGAAAAGAGGCAGAGAGAGACTAACAATCCTGGAAGGATGAAGAAAGGTGCACAAGAAGAAGATAGGTTCCAAGCAACAGAAAGAAGAGATAATTTAGGAAGCTGCAACTGATGTAGGTATCATATAGATATTTTAGGAAGTTATATAATTTAGGATATACATAACGATATATATTTGAAGAAATTATATAGATATACAATTCAGGATATATAGATGGATAATTTAAGAAGCTATATATATAATTTAAGATATACATAAATTAGGATATATAGGATAATTTAGGATATATAAAAAGATATATATTTTAGGAAATTATATGGATATATAATTCAGGATATATAGCTATATAATTTAGGAAGTTGTAAGAGATATCTGTTATTAATCAATGGATTTACTTCTAAGTGTATCATTGTTCTTAAAGAATCTGATTATCCCCACAGGATACTTTACTTTTGGGGGAGGTCAATTATACTGTAATCACTATACAAAGTGATCAGATCACTTTGTTCTAAAACCAGCCTGCAACCCCTCCATCCCCTCCACCAACCATTCAAGGAAGAACAACATTTCACAGGAGATCTCAAGTGTTATGGGCTCACCCTGCATCTGCATGGGCACAGGCAGGTATCAAGTAATAAATATCAAGAGCTGATTTTCATTCAGTAGCACTGAACAAACTCCTTTTAGTTGTTAAGGAGAAGGGAAAATGCCGCAAAAATAACTCAGTGAAATGTAAAATGTATTGAACGTGCACTGAACTTGCATTAAAGCTTTTAAAAGAAATAATGTCTAATTCAGAAATCTAACTATTTAGCTGTTAATTATCAGTGGAAGTGTTCATCCTCTGGGGAAATGTCAGGTATTTTCTCTTATTAATAAAGATGACAGAAGAAAAAGATGCTTCTGCCATAGAATTAGGCAATAAACTGCCATGCACAAAATAATCTAGTCAGTTAAATTGTTGGGTGCGACAACAGTAATCAACATGTTAAGGCTGAATACTCAGTAATTTCTACAAAAAGCAGATTATTTTTTACTACATAAATGAAAAACTATTTTACATGAATCACAAACCCCACAAATGGGCACCACTACAAAATAAATGCATAATAATCAGAGATGGAAAGTGATTAAGTTTGAAGAAAAGGACTTATGTCTTCTGTATATGGAAAGTAAAATGCTGTCTCAAGATCAGTTCTGTTGCTAAAATCAGAGCCAGGCTCGCACAGCAACCAACACCAACATTTGTTTTATAGACGTTTACAGGGAGTTTTCTGTTAAAACTATTCAAAGGTTGATCATCAATACTTTAGTCCCAATCACTTTAATAAAATGAGATAGAAAGTGATTTAATTTTGTAAAATCCTTCCAGGAATAGTTAGGTTTTACAGGCTTGCAGTGAAATTAAAAAGATGCAAGAAAGCACACAGTGAGGCTAGACTAGAAACATGCACAAGTGCAGCAGCTCAGCTGCATCCATCTTTCACTTCCCTAAATACCTCCATAATAACAATCTTCTTCAAAACCCCCTAAAAGCTCAGACAGGGAAGCTTGGGCAGGTTTTCCAAACTATTTACCTTGGAAAAGAGTCCTCCTTGAACTATCAGTAAAGGGAAAATGCATCTGGAGTCTCAAAATCTGGAAATCACTTAAGGAACATCAGCAATTGAGTGCTTAGACATTAGAAAATTGAAATCCCGGAGACAATGTGCAATTTAAAGAGTATTGGCAGGTTAGATATACGTGTATTTATATAAAAGACATTACACACTATCTAAAAAGCGTCATTATGTCAATTGTGAAAAAGGATTAATTCCATAGGCAAGATGTTTTGACCACTGCAGCAATTCTGGACATCACAAATCCCATCTTTCCACAAGTTCTACACCATCCATCTGTGCTTTCAATAATCTGCCCCCACGGGGCTTTCGTGTTACATCTTTGTTTTGGCACTAAATGAAGAGACACCTATTACTGCTTCAATTCTACCAATGTCATGAAAAATAGCACAAAATAACTGTTTAATTAAGAACCTTATTACTCAGAAATTGTTCAAGAACTGCAGTTTTGGGTTGTGGCTTCTGTAACCCGATGAATTCGATCAATCTGTGGAAGAAGTTAAACAAGTATACTGAAATTGTCAGGGGACCAACTGTTCCCTAGTACTTTGCTCCCATAAGATGGTTTAAAATAAGAGCAGCAGCATGTGAACCCACAGACTTAGCCCACGTGCAAACAGATATATCATTTAGCACTGCTGGCATCAAAAGTTAGTATTCAGACAATTTTTAATGCAAAGAGATGAAATATTTACAAGTATTTTGGAGGACTGGTCTGTTGTTTAACTCTGTTCATTTTCTTCTGATTCACCAATTGTACATAAGAAAAACCTTTTTCCTCCAAATTTCAGCTCAGCTATATTGAGTTGGATGACATTGTGTATCTAATAGAATACAGAATTAAACCAACAACAACACTGTGTAGGTGTACTTATGTTGTCTATCCTCAAAATAGAAGTTACAAAGAGTCCCAGAGAGGGACTGTTACCAGGGGGTGTAGTGATAGGACAAGGGATGATGGGTTCAAACTGAAACAGGGGAGGTTTATGTTGGATATAAGACAGAAGCTCTTCCCTGTGAGGGTGCTGAGGCGCTGGCACAGGGTGCCCAGAGAAGCTGTGGCTGCCCCATCCCTGGCAGTGTTCAAGGCCAGGTTGGACACAGGGGCTTGGAGCAACAGCCTCAGTCCGACCTCCTTAAGCATTTGCAATATAAAGGTTTAATGCATATATTTTTAGTAGTTTAATCCATGTTTGATACACATGGTCAGAAAACAATGGTGTAACAAGAGCAGGGGGGGTGGGAAGCTGTTAAGGTATCACTGTTGCCTCTCCTTTCTCCTTCCTTCATAATGGCTCTACATTTGAGTACACACACCTGCACTTAGTGCATTGACCAGCATCTGTAATTAACTTTAATCAAAGAAACTTTGTCAGCCCATCCTTCTGTCCTTTATAACATTAAAACAAGGTAAATAGCTTGTTTCCTGGATTATCAAAACCTGTCTAGATCATCAGCATCTCCAGTTGAATAAAATAACTGATACAACCCACTGGTAACCTGATGTATTTCTATCACCTAAGTTAACTTACAAATTCATTTGAGTTCAATATGACCACAACAAGTGCTGACACTGCTAAACTTGTACAGGTTCCTAGGCAAGTAGAAAAAGACTTCACACAATTAAATGGGCCTATTGAAAAGCAAGCAATAAAATTTAAGACTCACTTCTGTAGGTTATGAATATAGATGCTCCCTTTTTGCCATGTTGAATATATGATTGAAGTAAAAACCAATATTGTTTCCATAGGCACAATGCATCACTGAACAGAATGCTTTTACAAGGAGTCTGCATCATAAAACTTACAGAATTGGATCAAGGCATAACTGCAAAAAGTCTTAAATATCAAACTTCTTCTCCCTGCCTTTTTTTACAATATATGATGAGATTTTGTTATTCAAAAGCCAAAGCTGTGAGCTACTAAAAAGTTGAATCGAAATCATCTCTTAAGTTCTCCATTTCATGGTACTTTTTTTGCAGCACCTTTTTGAGGTCTGTGGCAATCACAGGTTGAGATCCATCAGTGAAGGACATGTCAAGAGACGGTCTATTCCACAGAGGGCCTTCCCCAAAACCAGCAAAGCCACCCCAAAGGTTCTCCTCCCATTTCACAGGACCTGTGACACTGCTGAGGAACAGCCCCAGTGGACTCACCCCTTCTCCTCTGGCCTGAACATCTATCTGTCTGCCACAAGGGCTTCGTTTGTTGTTACTGATTAGAATTCAAGTTCCTTACTGCCAGCAAAAGCAACGTTCCTTGATGAGGAACCTGCTGTTATATGTTACTGAGTGTGTCTTGGCTCTTACTGGATTCCAGACTCAAATCTGTGCTTGTGCTGTGAGGTGAGAATGAAGGATTTAAAACCCCTTATTCCCCTTGCCCTGTAGGAGAAGTCACCAGTGGGAATGGTGGGAAACCCTGAATCATTTGTGATGGGGAGTATGAGGGTGCAAAGCTGACATCCCAAACAGCGCAGTGAAATCAGGCTGTGCTGGGTGAAGCACACAACCTAACGGCCCACTGTTAATCCACTAACATTATTGTATCTATAGCATGTTTGATGCAGCGCTGTGGCTCTCCAACACTCCTTTTACACACAACTACAAGGAAGGCTTCTCCTCTATCCCAAAGAACTTGCCATCCAAATATATTCCCTAATTCCAGAGAAAAGACCAAAGACAAAGTGGTTTGCAGAGTATAATGCAATCTGGGAGAGCTCAGGCACAGCAGTGTGTAAGGCACTTCTACCTATGCCCACAAGGCACTGCAATAAGTCCTATTTAATTCAACTAATGCATTACACAGACTCCACTACTTCATCTAGAGCAGCTTAAATAGTTTGAGTTTTGTTATGTTTAATCTGTTTCACCATCAGAGCATGATTATTGTGTTTTAATAAGTGAGAAATTAAATATTCCACTATTTATTTCATGTCAGTGTGATTTTTTTTTTGCTTTAATTTCATTTTACTGAATACTATCTTCATTTATTAAATGTTTACTAAATAACATCTCAGTCCCACCGTTCTCAGATCCAGAATAGTTAAAACTGGTGAAACATATCCCACTCCCTTTTGTATTTGTTTTATGCACCGTGTAGCATAACACATCCTAAGAGCTGGGCCATTTCGAACACTCCTGGAAATGACACAGACTGCCTGCCACAATTCACATCACTTTTTCTACTTGTCCAGATCACCATTTCCAAACACATCACCCCAGAACAGTCCCCCCAGAGCGCGTCCTGCACACTTAGCAAACACACAAACCCAAGCAGATTTGCAACTGCCCGACCAGAGCTAAGGAAAGAACCTTTTAGAATGATTTTTACACAGTAAACTTCAACAAATGAAAACGCCAACCCCACTGCATGCCAATCCAGAATCATGGAATCCCAGCCTGGTTTGGGTTGGAAGGGACCTCAAAGCTCCTCCAGCTCCAACCCCTGCCACGGGCAGGGACCCCTTCCACCAGAGCAGCTTGCTCCAAGCCCTGTGTCCAACCTGGCCTTGAACACTGCCAGGGATGGGGCAGCCACAGCTTCTCTGGGCACCCTGTGCCAGCGCCTCAGCACCCTCACAGGGAAGAGCTTCTGCCTAAGAGCTCATCTCAGTCTCCCCTCGGGCAGGTTAAAGCCATTCCCCTTGGCCTGTCCCTACATCCCTTGTCCCAAGCCCCTCTCCAGCTTTCCTGCAGCCCCTTCAGGCACTGGAGCTGCTCTCAGGTCTCCCCTTCAGGAGCCTTCTCTTCTCCAGGCTGCCCCAGCCCAGCTCTCTCAGCCTGGCTCCAGAGCAGAGCTGCTCCAGCCCTCGCAGCATCTCCATGGCCTCCTCTGGCCTCGCTCCAACAGCTCCACGTCCCTCTTGTGCTGCTGTCCCAGAGCTGGACACAGAGCTTAGGAGAAACAACATCTTGCTAAACAAAATGGGCTGCTTGGCTCAGAAAGTGAGATTTGCTCTCCCTCTAGAGTTTCAGCTGCACGCGTAGCGGCATAACCTGTATCTATCAGCCAGTCATGTTATCCTGATGCTAGTTGCTATTCTATTCATTCAAAAAGAGACATTGACCTTGAAAATAAATCCTTTCAGCAAATCCTCTCACAACCATTTTATCCAGCCTTGACCACCAGTCTGAATTCCCCTCAGGTACATTATAACACTTGAACATAATACCTGAAATACTTGCAGAAGTTCATATCTATATTGTTTTGGTAGTCATTATCTTTAGGCACATCTTTCTCTTCACGTTTGGTGTTCTGATATGATCAAGAAAGTTCCCCCTGAACAGTTTAATAAACCCCTTCACCGCTCTGAAAAACCAGTCCTCCCAGTCCCTTGAACAACATGGGAATAAGAAGCTTTGTTCTCATTCAGATATATAATGTGCAAGCATTAAAAACAAGCCTCCTATAGCAAGAAGAGCAGATCTCCAGTGACAGATATGGGCACTTTATGCCTAGCAGAGAATTTGGCTTCTCCCAGCTGTCAGGGAATCAGAGCTAATCCTCGAGTTCACGAAGCTGATCCTGGCACTGCCCTGACGCTGGCACCCATGCAATGTCAAGGATAATCTCATTTCCATTTTGATGAATAATGTGCAGGGCACAAACACTCCTGCGTGTGCCTCGACAGGAATTCGGCCATGGGAACTCAACAGGTTGTGTGGAAATGGAGGTGAAGGAAAGAGATGACTTGAGGGTCAAGGAGCTTGATGGTTTTCAATGCTACGTTTTACCGTTTCTTATGAAAAGATAATGGCATGAAATAACAAATCTGAGTACATACCCAGTCGATATTGTTGTCCTTGCAGCTTTATTGCCCCTCCACTGACCGAGGGGACATGTCACATTGCTTGGTGGCTCGGCAGCAGGCATCAGTGATGCTGTTCTATAGCCACCGGCTGTCAGTCACCAGCCCTGCACCAGCACCCAGCTCCATGGGGAGCCTTCACTCAAGAGCCCTCTCAACCTGAGACAAAGAGCAAGAATGAACCCTCTGTCACACACACCCTCTGTCCCCAAAGGGCCATCTATAAATAACAAAACATAGCATGTCTTCTGAAGGCCAAACATTCATTTGCATGCAGGAACCCAAGCTAGTGTCTACTGAGCAGGTAAAATGGCATGAGAAGCGCAGAAAAACAGCTGAAGCTGGGTTTTCTTGTTTCTATTTTCCTTTGCTTGTTTTTCCTCTGTTCAGTCTAAGAGGAAACAGGTAGCAACAGTCCAGGGTTGGTTATAAGTGATGCTCTGTCAGATAGGCTGAGCTTGGAGTTTGTTTGGGTTTTTTAAACTTCAAAAGAGTTAGATACAGACCCATATCCTTTAAAATAAAGCATAATTCTAGGTGGGTCAGAAGGAAACACAAAAGAAACTCCTCTTTATGGAGGAGCACAAGTACAAGCGCTCGCTTGCTACAGCCAACAGCACCCAGCCCATCTGGCTGTGCCCTTTGGCCACACATCTTCCATCTTTCCTGTGCCCTTCAGGAACAGTGGCCATCACTGCAAAGACCACAGTTAGAAAGTTTTGGCTTTTCCTTTTCATATATTCTCATTTCTGTGAACTTCTACCACTACAGGACAGTGTCACGGTCATGATTGCTTGCTCCTCTGAAATACACCTGATCACGGACCACAGAGTATCAACTGTCAAGATCTACAGGACTTTCTTGTTCAGATCAGTCCTCAAAATCTGACAAATTATCCTTCCAAATTGCTTATTCTTTGTTGCACACAACATAAACATTTGCTTCAAATACCCCTCTTAGGTATTAGATTACACATGAACTCAGATCTCCAGCTCCTCATATATATATAAATGCAATGATAGAGCAGGCACATGGTGTGTCTTAATGAGCACAGTTCCCTTAATTTGGCAGACTTTAATCATAGTAAACGATGTGCAGACTGTTGTGACTAGGCAAGAGTACTTCAGTCTCATGTATTAACACTTCTTACAAAACATCATGCAGATATTTAGTGTCTTGCAGGTATTAATCTCATTCTCAACGTTCCTTCTTTGAACCGAGCTGAACTGCATCAGTTGCTACGTGGTCTTTAACAAAACTCCTTGGACAATATAATTCTAGATTCCTAGTGGAGAGCTCATTAAACTCGATGGGATTTGGACAAAACTTTGCAATTAAGTGAAATACTGACTACAGATCCAAGTGGCACCAAATTATCTCCTTTTCTACTTTAGATCAAGGGCAATCTTGCCTAGAAATGCAAATCTGTTTTTCTAACAATGCATTATAGGTTTATATCAAGTCCTATTACTAATGCATTGCTGTACAAACATAGAAACAGAGACTGGTTTGTGTTGGAAGAGACCTTAAAGCTCATCCAGTTCCAACCCCTGCCACGGGCAGGGACACCTTCCACTAGAGCAGCTTGCTCCAAGCCCCATCCAACGTGGACTTTAACCCTGCCGGGGATGGCTGTGGCAGATGCACCTAACAAAGACCTGACAAAAGCCCATGCAAACTTCCCACCAGCTCCTGTCACACCCATGCAGTGGTGGGCAGCAGGAACAGAGGCGAGGAAGTCAGGGTTTAGTGGGGGCTACATGACCATATTAGACCACAGACCAGATTTAACTATGACTTTCAGTTGCGCTGGTTGTTGCACAGGGAGCAGACTGGGCTGCCACACTCACCTCCAGGGTCACCCCTCTTCAGTCTATAGAGTTGTGCAGCAGTTCTTCTAGGGCACCTTTGGCTCTGGAGGAAGTCTCTTCCTCCTGCATGTCCTTGCCATTGCAAGCTTCCATTCCTCTGAATTATCGGCCCCAGTCTCTTCTGTCTGTGCTTGAACCAGGTGTCTAACTCCTCCTCCACCTCCCTGATGCTACACAGCCTTCTCACCACCTCCTGCAGCTCAGCCACCAGCTGAGGTCTTTTTCTCTTCAAGGAAGCAGTCTGAAAGCAAGGCATGAGTGCTACAGAACACAGCTGTATTAGTTCAAAAGTCCCTCAAGCTGCACGCAGAAGTTCACAGCTGGAATCTGCTGACCCTTAAATGCATGCAGACTTTTAGAAGGTGAGTTAATGTCAAAGGCTGTGTCTGCATGATCACTTAGTGAGCGCACAGCAGCATTTCAACACACCTTGCACGGACACAGCAGATACCTGAATGTAGCCTGGTGCTCGGTGCTAAGGAGAAGCAGGAGCACGTCTGACACAAGTAAAGAAATGGGTGATTTAAGCTGAGATTGGGCATGCAACGTCAGTGCTGGCTTTGACCACATGCTCAGGTAGAGCAGCAGCTTTCTCCTACCACATTTAATCCATCAGGCAGATGCTGACAGACAAGAAGGGGTCCTTGGCTGTTAGAAACACCACAGGTCCCATCCACCCTGACTTGAGGCCATTGTGCCCCATAACTACAGGCAAACACATCTTCATTACTCTAACTTTAAGCCCTCACAGAAATTTTTGGCAACAAGTTTTGAATTGTATTTCACGTTTAAAAGTACTTGTGTTTGATCTGATCTGAAACCAAGTGTGAAAACAACAGAGAGGCTGAATATGACAGAGGATGCAGTCACTGCTGCTTGTGTTCATACCCCCTGTGCTCACTTCTCCCCTCTGGCTCCCAGATAGCTCCTAATGAGCTGGTGTTGGGAGAAGCATTCTGACTACATACTGTGAAGCTGCTTAGAACTCTAGGATAATTAATATTTAAAATAAGCTCTCTTTTAAATGCACGGATGTAAGAGCATGGTAGGAGCAAAATTTAGTGAAGCTGTTTGATGAACGCTGGAGGACACAGAATTACCCAAATCACTCTGGCAGCCACTGGTAAAGCCAAGAAAAACCCTAAATGCACTGCTGCAGACAATGTCATATTCACTAGGTGGATTCCTATGTCACAGGAAAGGGACATGAGTGTATATCGTCCTGCCTGAGACACCACATCCTTGCAGAAGTGTACTACGCAGCAGCACAGAACTACGTTTTATAATGAAGATCTTAAGTAATCCATTTACTTAAGGAGGGTGAATAGCTCTTCATTTGTAATACAGGCAAAGATTTAATGATGAAATGGATTTTCAGCAGAAGTTTCTAAAGATTTCTAAAAGGCTTTGGGCATTAAAGAGAATCTGAAATAAGCTTGGAATTTTGCCTCGCGTTTTAAACGGATTTCTCTCCCCATCCCCTATCCCAGGCATAAGATGGTAATTAGAGCATATTACTTTCCCCTCTGGAAAATACATGTTGTCTTTTGAGAGCCTGTGAACAAGGACTTGAACACATCTCTATTTCATCTAACTAGTCTCCTAAAAATACAGCAAGTGGCAGAATAATGAGAAAGAGACTGCCTGAGCAATAACAAAGCTAAGATTTGATTTAGCAATAACTAATGTGGCTCTGCAGTGACCTTTAAAAGTATCCTATCAAGAGCTTTTTATATATAAAGAGAGAAAAAGTGGACCCCAGAAAGAGAGTAAAGAGAAACATGATGCTGGTGAGTTCTACACCAGTAATCAAGGCAATATAGATGTTCATTTGAGGGAAGGGCAATTTGGCTTAACATTATTGATGTTTTCTAACATCCTAAAAGCTTTTCTAACTAAAAAGGGCTCTTAAACTGTCATGTGCTGGATATAAACCATTTCAGTCAGATGGTTTCTCACTAATCTCTCATGACAATTTCTTTGGTAAAAGGGTCTCTCAGGACTGTTGATAAAATCTTGATGATTCCATTTTTTTGAATCTTTTTTAATAAAGTGATATCAAGTCCTAAAATTTATACCCCCCCTAGAATATCAGTTTGTATTTTGGGTGAGTTCAAGGCTTACTCAGCATCCAGCATTCTGGTGTCTCCACAAGCTCTTTTGTGCTGCTATTTACAGGGCAGGTTTAATTAGAGCATCCTGCAAAGTCAGCGATCATCCCTG
The DNA here is from genome assembly GCF_034315485.1 of Pezoporus occidentalis. NCBI lineage: Eukaryota > Metazoa > Chordata > Aves > Psittaciformes > Psittacidae > Pezoporus > Pezoporus occidentalis. The sequence goes on from NW_026915780.1 coordinate 1,287,869, forward strand.
AGGTTACTTAATACACTTTTGAACAGGCAGATTCTAATACAGGAATATGAAACTGTGACAAAATCAAGAGAATACGAAACAAATTTCTATGTCCAAAGACATTTTCATTACTTGAAAATTTTCCCCCAAGCATTAAGAAGCAAACCAGGGCTGTGTTTAATCTAATGCACAGTGTTATTCCAGTTCCATAATGAAACAAAGTCTAAAGGTCCATTATTTGATCCATGTGCTCTACTTTATCTGCTAAGTTTGTCACTAGCAGAATGGCAGTGGAGGAAGTAAAGAGACTGCTCAGACAGGAGCTTGCATAAGAGTCACCCTGGGGTCCCTTCTCTGCACTGCTCATATACAACTTATTTCTAGATATGGTCTAGATAATGAAAAACCACAGCCTCTTATAATGATGAAAAACTTCATCTCAAAAAAAGAATGACATGGAAAAAATAATTAAAACCAGGAGATTTTAAGAGAGTCATTGAAGTACCAAGTGCAATGTTAGTTTTACACTACAACTGGTTCTATTTAGACTAACAGTACATCTCTTCTTCCCTAAAAAGACACATGGAGAGATTCATATGAAAACGACAAACCTCATCCTCATTTGCAATGTTTTTATGCATCAATTATTTTCAAAACTCTCTGCTGGATTAAATTGCTAAAAAGTGGGGAAAAAAAAATCCAGGTCATTCAAAATGCAGACCTCCACGAGTAGAATAAGTAATCATTTTCACATTTGTTAAACCAATGCAGCATGCGAACTATTCTGCTACTCTGACCAGAATATAGTCAGCGACTCTATTCTTTAACAGCAGAGAATTCCTAACTCAAAGTGGACAGAAGACTTCAAAATAAAGCTTGAGGACTGCACAGCTGAAGAAGAGAACACAAAGAAATAGGGGTGTGAAAAGAGCATTTCTGTTGGTTACAAGCTGCTTTTGAAACTCGTAATAACACACTTGACCTGATAGAACACACATACTGAAGTTGTCTGAAAGTGGGTAAGAAGGAAAAGCAGCCAGAGTCAGAGGAGGAAACATGGAATTTGCTACAACAGCTCATGAAAAGCCATTCAAGTGGCTTTAACACTGAATCAAATCATTACACAGGTTTATTAATGAACCAAGGAATATATGCATTAAATCTGATTCTCACCAACAGATTCAAGAGCAGCTTCTGTGGAGGCAGCTTCCTGGCTTGCCAGGCTCACTGCTTTTCCATAGACAGTGAAAGGAATCACATTGAATGCCCCTGAATGCCTCAAATTTAATGGGATTGCTCCAGAAAAAGAATTTGGCATAGGGCATGACATGTTTAAATTACTGAGGCACAAACCAGACCACGGGGCAAGAGGTATATGGGACTCCCTATAATATCCTGCTTGGGAAATACAGTTCAAAGCAATTCCAGTTTAAATCAAGGGAAGGAAAACCATCCTGAGACTGAGAAATAGCAGGGTGTATGGGTAAGTCCCGATGATGTACTGCCAAATTAAAAGAAGGAGCAAAGTAAATTTCTCTAACAGTAGGATCCAGTTAGGAAGAATATTCATTCCAGCTCTAACTCAGTAAATGACTGTGTTCTGAATATGCAGTTCATCAAGAAGATAATTGTGCAGCCTTATCCTACAGACATAATCCAACATAGAAGGTTCCAGCTTCACCTCTCAGAAATACCTGATAGATATTGCATTGCCAGATATTTACATAAGGAAAAGAAACCTGGTCTAGTAGCAGCAGGTTGGAACCGGATGAGCCTTAAGGATGAGACTTAGACAGCAGTGAAATAAATACCTAATCACATATACCACGTACGTGTGTGTGCTAATAGATGATATTTAGACTGGGCACATCCTCTCAGTTAAAGGACTAACAGATGCAATTGCCTGTGTAATGCAAATGTCTCTGCGGTGTTAATGTGTTGGGCGTGATACACGTTAATGCCTGGTGAAGCATTTGTTGCTGAAGCTGCTTTCTTGCATAGATTAAAGGAGTCAAACTGTATTTTTCAAGATTAATCATAATACCACGGAACCGGTGATGGTATAAGGCTGGAGTGCTGAAAGCCTAACTTTGCTGACTGAATAAGGTTTTTATAAGACACTGAGGTACATAATTCCTGCTGACAAAGACACAAATGTGCAACCAAAGGAAGCAGTTTTCATGGTTCAGAGAGCCATCCATATTAAAGACCCTTTATTTAGTTCACTTTGCTGTTCTAGCTGCTGCAAAGCCCAGTAACGGTTGTTCATCAAAGGCCAGATGGTGTTTCACAAATGGCACTGAGAGCAGTTTGCCCCTTACACCTTTTAAAACAGGGCCATCTCCTGCCTGACTGACCAACAGCCTTCCAGTGCCTGAAGGGGCTGCAGGAAAGCTGGAGAGGGGCTTGGGACAAGGGATGTAGGGACAGGCCAAGGGGAATGGCTTTAACCTGCCCGAGGGGAGACTGAGATGAGCTCTTAGGCAGAAGCTCTTCCCTGTGAGGGTGCTGAGGCGCTGGCACAGGGTGCCCAGAGAAGCTGTGGCTGCCCCATCCCTGGCAGTGCTCAAGGCCAGGTTGGACACAGGGGTTGGAGCTGGATGAGCTTTAAGGTCCCTTCAACCCCAACCATTCTGTGATTATATATAATATATATAGCATATACGAAAAATCCTGTGATTTGACTATATATATAGTATATAAATCATAGGATTTTTAAATTCACCCGTAGCAGAACAAGCAAGGAGGGAGAAACTCCTGAAGACTCACGACCAGCACTACTCACAGCTCCACACTTCAGAATCAATGAGGAATGGAGTTGCATGATCAAAGCTTTTAATGCAGAATTTTCAAAGCAGTTTGTAACCATTAGGCAAATGTCTCAGCTCACGGGGAAGGCAAATGTTACGATGCATCTTCAGTGAAGAGTTAAACTCAAGTATAAAAGAGAAATGAAGCTTTTCCATTGTTATGCAAATAATTTATGTCATCTGAAACAGAATATACAAGCCCCAGCCCTTAGTCTTCTGCCTTAAAAAGGAAGCTGTAGAAGCTTCTGCCTTGCTTGTAATTGGGTTTTTATAACACTGGCATTTATTTAGCAAGGGAAGAAGAGTCACACTTGGAAATGTCAGTGTCAGTTCAGAAACCCCTTTATGAGAAGCGATCACTTTAGGTTATTGATTTGAAGCTTCAAGGGAGATGTAACAAGTTTGGTTTTGGACTGAAAAAGAAGGAATTAATTATGTTAGACATGGTATTTCACATTAATGCTAACTAAGTTGTTGGAGGGCTCTGTCTTGTACAGAAGTGTCAATAGCAGAATCACGCTGACCCCTGAGGTGGGGGACTTGGTTCTCCAAACAACACATAACAGGGAGCCAAGGCTCCTACAGACCCAGAAACAACCTGGATTTTCATGCATACATTATGAAAAACAATGGAAAATGTTAGGAGCAGCATCCACTTTTACCTAAGAAAAAATCATGTTCATCCAGTATTAAACTCAAGATGAAAAATGGCAGAAAGCTTTATGGGCGAACTGGGGTGTTACCTTCAGTTGCATTTCTGTTGAGACCAAAGTGCCCTAATCCACAAACGCATGCTTCAGATCAAGGATCTGCATTTTCCAAGCACAGAGCTTATGCTGAGTCCAAGTCCAAAAGGCAAAGAGCCAGGATGTGCAAGCAAGACTCTGCAAGGAGCTTCACAAATCCCAGTCTTTTAGCTCATCATCTCACCAGCACCGTGGGTGCTCCTGCCTTTGGGATGATAAAATGTGGGGGGGTTCCCATATGAGGACATGGATCATTGTCACCTGAAGTAGGCAAGTGCAGGGGTCCATCCTCCCTGTGCAGAGGAAGCTTGAAGTAGCTGCGGGGCAGCCTCACCCACTCCTGATTTATCTGCATCACTGCAGACGCTGTGTTAGTGATGACTTCTCAGCAGCAAGACATGGACACGTCGGCTGCAGAGTCCGTGGTGAACTTTCAGCAAGAGGAGTGAAAAAAGAGCTGAGTTTTGAAACCAGAGAATCCTAAAACACTTTGGAAGGGAGGACACCTTAAAGCTCTCCTCCAGCTCCAACCCCTGCCATGGCAGGGACCCCTTCCACCAGAGCAGCTTGCTCCAAGCCCCTGTGTCCAACCTGGCCTTGAGCACTGCCAGGGATGGGGCAGCCACAGCTTCTCTGGGCACCCTGTGCCAGCGCCTCAGCACCCTCACAGGGAAGAGCTTCTGCCTAAGAGCTCAGCTCAGTCTCCCCTCGGGCAGGTTAAAGCCATTCCCCTTGGCCTGTCTCTGCTTACACGTAAAAAATGGCCCTTTCCAGATTTTTTGTCAGCCCCTTTTAGGTCATGATACCCCAAAAAAATTAGTGAATATAAATATTTTATTAATAATTATGTGTAAATATATCAATTAATACAAATAAATATGAAATAAGGGCTGTTGTGAGAAGGATGTACCTAAGTCAATTTGGATGCATCTGAAGCTGGTCTCTGAACATCTTCCTGCTGTATTAAGTTCCATAACAAATTATTTTGACTTGAGAAAGAATACACCCAACTTTAGAGGAAAGGTATGTGCTCAAAAGCCATGGAGAGCCACAATAAGAAACCTTCAGAGCTGGAAAGAAAAGCTCTCTTACCAGAGTCTGTTTGCACAAAGAAGAGAGGAGTAAAAGGGGCCTGAACACTTTGTACTGTACATGGGTGGGCAGTCCCATCACAGTCCCTGAGGTCTTTGCCAGCTGGAAGCCACTTCCAGTAGCTCCATCCCTTTTATCCATGCGGATTTCTACCCTGGCAAGAGATCCTGCAGCCTGACATGCAGTAGGTCATGCACTATAGAATGGGTCATGGCTTAAGTGCAGATTAAGTTACACCTAAGACTTGATAGGAAAGCCGGTGTGCTTAAGCATCATTGCAGGTGCGTGGAGGGTGAGGAAATCTGGCTTCTTTAGATTATACTTAAGTTTTGCACACATTCAGCTCCTCTGAGATAATGGTGGAAAAATCCCAACCCGCTCTTCCAAATCACTTAGCTTTCAGGTTGGGTCAGACCCGAATTTCATAGCAGAAATACACACTTTTGCATTGAGGCATGCAAAAGCAAGGATTAGCTTCCTTAAGAGGTGACCTTTTATCAGGTGAATTTTAAATGAATTCTAGGCCAGCTTCATTATGCTCTGAGCACAGTTTCATTTGTGGCAATGCTTCTTCCAACACTCAAATAAGAGGGTCAACATTGTGAAAAATGGATTTGGTTAAAATTTAATTACCTAGGAAAACGGAACAAAGGAAGTTGATAAGGTTAATTTTGGTGAACTAACATCAGCTTCAGAGCACCTACCTTCTGCAACGATGACAAAAGTGGGTGCTGCCAGGCTGTGCAGTGGCTCAAGGGATGTGCTGGGGCCAGGGCTGGTGTGATGGATGTCCACCATGCAGAGGGGGAGATGTCCACGCAATGCCCCAGCCATGAAACCCCACCACATTGGGGAAACATTAACCTGCTGCAGTCTAGGTTGCAAATAAACCTGTGGTAAAGAGGGAAGAGAAATCAATGTGGTAGAAAGGCAGCACTAAAACTGCAGGGTGGGGGAAGAGTATAAACTGCATGTGCAGAGGAGCTCAGTTTTGAAGGCAAATCAGGGTGGCAATAAAAAAACAGGCAACCACAGGAATCTTCCACTTGTAAGTACACAGGGTTCTTTTTCTGCAAGATTTATGTGCACATATAAATACCTCCAGAAATCTGGTCTTCCCTCAAACCACACTGCACATATTTTAGATTCTTAAATCACAGAGTGGTTTGTGTTGCTCATTCAGTTCCAAACTCCTGCCATGGGCAGGGACGCTCCACTAGAGCAGGTGGCTTCAAGCCCTGCTCAACCTGGTTCCTTTAATTTAATGTTTAACTTAAATGTTTCACTTAAAACATTCGTGATTAGGTTTGGGGTCATTCTGAGTTGGTTTGGGGGTTTTGTAGCATTTGGGGTTTTTTTCACTAACATAGCTGATCTATCAGGGTACCACTGCTACAGGATATATCCTCCTGCAGCATCACTGGTCCCCAGGCTAGACGTTTCCATCCAGCACAGCCCAGAAAAGCTCAGGCATCCCCAGGTGCTTGCCAATGGTGCTGGGGACAGTGTGGTCCCCCCTGCTCATCCCCCTGCCTCCAGCCTTCGCTCATCCCCCTCTTCTTTTGGGAAGGGAGCAAATGGTTTGTCCAATTCCACAGGCTTTCATAAGCAGCCATTAAGAATATTGGTATTTATTTAACATTTCCCCAGCCACAGTGAATTTCCATGATGCATCATGCAGCACAGCTGATAAAAACCATAACAACCAGGTGTGATAAGTAACTCCATCGTAATAAATGATGGAACAGCTTTGGGAATTGCAAAGCCCAAAGCCCAACATCAGCATTGTTTTCTGGATCCCCCTGTTAAAAGGCACATAGCGTTCTCCCTCACTCATGTACTATTTATATGCTGGATGGCAAAATAAATATTGCAACAAAGGGCTTGTTTTTCTCCTGAGCTGTGGAACTTTGTTCTCTCTGCCATACCTGCAGGTTTTATTTCTTCTTTCTTCGAGAAATCTATAAAGGAGTCCTCTCAAATGAGCAATCAGACTTCTCTCACTCACCCCATTTAAGATCACACTGCCATTGTTCTCACTATGAAACAGTTTGACTACATAAAACTTTACAGCCAGGTAGATTTGTTTGGTTTATAACATTAAAATATAGAATATAAGAGGGAGGAGGGTGATCACAGTAAGAAGCTGGAATGACTGTGGGATTTTTCACACTTCTTCCCTGGAATTATTCCCATTCTGTAAAATGAAGCAAGTCTTGCCATCTGTCTGCAAAACCCTCTTCATGTCAACCTTTGGTACTCCAAAGCCATTGGCTTTGCTGCTCATCTGCCTGAATCTCAAATTGCAATGGACAGCACAAGTAGCAATGATATTAAGGTCATTGTGGTTGTCAAACCATTTCCAAAGCTGGTCTGAGCTGGCCGTTCCCCACCTGTGTCCCACACAACCCTTGGCACGTGGGTACCAATGGGCAGATGACTCTCCCTACACACGGAGAATCTTCTTCCTCTTAATGCAGAACTGTTCTCTAAGTTTAATATTTCTATATTTATATAATAATCACATAGAAAACATTCATTCTTACAGTCCTAGTCAGGCCTGGTCTTTGGTATAACTTCTAATGAAATAAACTGTTTTAATCTTAGGCGTTGTGCCGTATTTTTACTACGGAGGAAACAGATTTCACTCAAAACCACCAACCTGCATTACTGACTGTGGTCACGCACCAGGATCAGTTTAATTCGCAGTACTAATTTCTGATAAACACGTAATCACAGTCGGGGGTTTGGGTGTCTTGAACACGGGACCCAAGCTTGTAGGCCTGGTCTAGTGGGGGCTGGTGGAGCTGCTCTGATGATAAAGAAGGGAAAGAGCAGGAGGCTTGCCAGACTGGTCAAGGAGGCTTTAAACCAGATGTGCTGGGGGAGGGGGCATCATTCCATCCCAACACACCCAGGCAGTGTCCAGCACCTATAATAAATGCCTGGAGCAATGCAGAGATATCCCAGCCGCTCCAGCCAATGAGCCGGCTTCAGCTGGAGCTTGGCTCAGATGCCTCTATACAAACGCCTGGAGCATGGGGAACAAAGAAGAGGAATTAGAGATGTGTGCACGTCTACAGGGTTATGATATAACAGGCATCACAGAAACATGGTGGGATGGCTCCCATGACTGGAGTGTTGGAATGGAAGGTTACAGGCCTTTAGAAAGGACAGGCTTGGCAGGCTGGGATGGGGGAGTTGACCTTTATGTTAGGGATAGGCTGGAGAGTATGGAACTGTGTCTGGGGACAGGTGAGCAGTCAACAGAGTTTGTGGGTCAGGGTTAAAGGGAATATAGCTATGGGAGACATTACTGTGGGGATCTGTTACAGACCGCCTGATCAAGGAGAACCTGCGGATGAAGCACTCTATAGACAGATAGGAAAAGCCTCACGCTCGCAGGCCCTTGTTCTCATGGGGGACTTCAACCACCCTGACATCTGTTGGAAGGACAGGATGCTGGAGAGGGACTCTTCATTAGGGACTGTAGTGACAGGACAAGGGGTAACGGGTTAAAACTGAAACAGGGGAAGTTTAGATTGGATATAAGGAGGAAATTCTTTCCTGTGAGGGTGGTGAGGCACTGGAATGGGTTGCCCAGGGAGGTTGTGAGTGCTCCATCCCTGGCAGTGTTCAAGGCCAGGTTGGACAGAGCCTTGGGTGCCATGGTTTAGTGTGAGGTGTCCCTGCCCATGGCAGGGGGGTTGGAACTGGATGATCTTAAGGTCCTTTCCAACCCTAACTATTCTATGATTCTATGAATCCCATGATACAAAAATGACATTTCATTTGCTTTCAAGACAAGTCAGGACCTCCTCAGTCCCAACAGTTACCTTGGTTAGTGTCCCCGCCATGGGGTGCTGTACCAACACTTCACTGCAGAGCATGTAGGGTGGGAGTCTGCTTGCAAAAGGCACAATACCTAAGCCAAGACATCTGCAAGATGCCCCCAGCTAAACTGGGTGCAGACCAGAGACAGTATAATGGTACCTCTGAGCTACCAGATCCCACCAGAGGAAGAGGAGTTGCACCAAATGTAGCAGTAGCACAATCCCAGCATCTTGGTGCCCTTGGCTTTGGGAAGTTTAAATTCATCTCTGAAAGCCCCTGTGCAGAACTGTGCCCACTCCCTGCTCTCACCTGGAACACAGGCTATAGAGGGGGGAGATAAAGGAGGATGAAGGGGGGAGAAAAATACCATGGAGACTCCTTGAGAAAGAGCCCCATATGATGGAAGCCCCATCCCTGGCAGTGTTCAGGACCAGGCTGGACTGGGCTTGGAGCAAACTGCTCTAGTGGAAGGGGTCCCTGCCCATGGCAGGGGTTGGAGCTGGAGGAACTTTAAGGTTCAAACCGTTCTGTGATGCTGTAATCTAGAAAACAAGATTTCCTTTCTGGTTTTGAGGCAAGGGATAGCTGCAGCTAACAAATGGCCTACGAAATGTGCCTTGAGCTGATGACGTACCCTGTTTACTGCTGCACTGTAATCAAATTGAACTGTTTTCTAGACAAGCTGTTAAATACAACACAACAAATAGCAATGCTGATTTGGGGAATTAGAATACAAAAAAAAAAAACACATCAAAGAATGTATTCCAAACTTAGGACCAACACAAGAAGGATACAGCAGCAACATGCTCACAAACCCTTGCAGTTAGGGCTCCACAGTTCACTGCAAGGAAGGGTTACCTTTGTATTAAGGCGAAATTCCATCTGGGAATGATTTTTTGTCTACATTAAGAAACTGAGGGATTGGTTTTCTTTGGTTAGCCAGGCCACCCTGCCATAGAAAATCACATCTGGGTGAACTAAACTTTCTACAGCAAACCCTCATCCTGCAAGTCAGGGGTTTGGGCCATCTCTTGCAATCAGCTGATACTAAACAGTTCCTCTGCCTTTTTGGCAGGATTGTTTCCCTTTGTTTCATCAGCTTCTCCACAAACCATTATTCTTTGCAGGGTTACAGGAACAAGGGGAGAACCCACAGTTATTCCCTCACTGTTTGTCCTGTTTCTTCAGAGCCAAGCATTTTTCTTTCCTGTCCTATTTTTGTCATCCCCCCTCACTACAGGGCTGTTTGAGGGTGAAGGAAACCTTACAGAGCCTTGTGAAATAGCACAAGAGCATATAGAAGGCTATGAAACAGCACTGGCCTGACAAAAATTTAATGATTTTAAATAAATCACACCTGATCTATTGAATTCTGCACATTCCTCCCTCAATTCCCAACCTGACATCTGCCTTTCTCTGCTCTGCCTCCCAAACTGAGAACACGTTACATTCATAGCTATAGCTACCAAAAAGAGCCCTTATCCCTTTTACAGTGCACATTGCTTCCTGGAATTAGCCGTGTTAACATTATCACTTTAGTTTTTACACTCTAATAATGATGGAGAGAAGCCACCTTAAGCTGAACTAAATCCAGTCTGGACAGTGAAATAACTTCAGGCCAATAAAAATCTTAGATTCAAGGACTAGCAAGTATCATCCAGGCTCTGGACAAGTCTTGTGATGGCTCTGAATAAGTGAGCCCACGGTGCACATTTGGCTGTGAAGGCTGGAATTCCTGCTCCACAACACTAAATACAAAACACACTAACCCGACCCAAAAACCAGCGACTTCCATGTCATCTTGCTCTTTCATCAGCTAAAACACAGACTTCTTTATCCCAAAAACCCACATTTTTCATACTGTGCAATAATATCAATTTACTGTAAAACACACCCAAGTGAAAAGGTTTTGCAAAGCCCAACACCTCCTCTTTACAGAACCCTCATGCACTGCAATGGCACCATTTCATCCATTCTGTTACAGGAATCTGCTCACAATTATTAGGCTTATTTCATATTTTAATGTAATTACGTTTAGCCTTTGCTCTAATAAATCCATGAACCAGAACTGGAAGATAAGAAATTCAAATAGCCTGAGCCTGCTCAATAGAAAATGCAGAAATATCCACTTAAACTTGAGAAGGAACTTCTTCTCAGTGAGGGTGACGGAACACTGGAACAGGCTGCCCAGGGAGGTTGTGGAGTCTCCTTCCCTGGAGACATTCAAAGCCCGCCTGGACACATTCCTGTGTAACGTTATCTAGGTGTTCCTGCTCTGGCAGGGGGATTGGACTAGATGATCTTTTGAGGTCCCTTCCAATCTCCACCATACTGTGATACTGTGATACTGTGATGTTGCTTAAATAGCTTTGCTCAAAAATCAATACAGAATACATTCATAAATTAACAATCACCACAGACCAAAGCATTCATTGCTGAAGGAACGCTGCATAATGAAACTATGGGGATGAATACTGAATTAAAGATTAATTTGGGGGTTCTTTTAATGGCTTTGGTTAAAAAAATATAACTTGGCTGTACCTGAATGGAGATTACGTGTGTTAGTTGGTCATGAGTCCTCAACTCCTTTAGAGGTCAGGCTCCAGGGAAGTGATTTGAAGTGGATTTGTGCCAAAATATGGAGGTAGAGAAGGTCAGGTGAGTGCATAGTGCAAAGAGAGAGAGAAAACAAAAGTAGACAAGAAAGAGAAAACAGTGAAAGGGGAAAAGGGGGGAAATAAAAAAAAAAAAAAAAGGGGTAGGAAAGAAGAAGGGAAAAAGAAAAGGGAAAGAAGAAGAGGGGAGAAGGAAGAAGGGGGAAAGAAAGAAGGAGAAGGGGGAAAGAAAGAAGAAGAAGGGGGAAAGAAAGAAGAAGAAGGGGCAAAGAAAGAAGAAGAAGGGGCAAAGAAAGAAGAAGAAGGGGCAAAGAAAGAAGAAGAAGGGGCAAAGAAAGAAGAAGAAGGGGGAAAGAAAGAAGAAGAAGGGGGAAAGAAAGAAGAAGAAGGGGGAAGGAAAAGGAAGGAAAAAAGGAGGAAAAGGAAGAAGGAAAAGAAGAAAAAGAAGGAAAAGAGGAAGAAAAAAAAGAAGAAGAAAAAAGAAGGAAAAGAAGAAAAAAAAGAAGAAGAAAAAAGAAGGAAAAGAGGAAGAAAAAAAAGAAGAAAAAAGAAAAGTGAAAATAAGAAAAATAAGTCAAAAAAATAAAAAAAAAATAAAGAAGAAGAAAGGTAAATGTTGCCTTTGCAGCCCCAACAGGGAAGGTTCAGATAAATCAAAGCATTTAAATCACGCTTACTTGAACCTGAGAGGAGCCCCCCTCCCAGTGCAGGGCTGGGGATTTCTTCATTTTATTGGATTTATGACTAAAAAAAAAAGCTACAGGCTAATCTCTGGGCACCCTGTGCCAGCGCCCCAGCACCCTCACAGGGAAGAGCTTCTGCCTAAGAGCTCAGCTCAGTCTCCCCTCGGGCAGGTTAAAGCCATTCCCCTTGTGCTGTCCTTACAGGCCCTTGCCCAAAGCTCCTCTCCAGGTTTCCTGCAGACATGCCCCAAGCAGTGCATGGCATCACGTCACCAAATACCACTTGTCTTTCTGGAGACATCAACGGAAATAGTTCAAAACTCTCAAGTTCTCTATTTTTACCCCACTTACATTTCCTAGAGAGTGCTTTTCAGGTTATATCCATATGCCCACACACAAAGCTGGTTCACACTGGAGCGAAATACAAAGGAAATGAAGCTGGGATGACTGCTGTTTGCTCTTTGGAAATGAGTAAATGATACAAACGTGCAGGAGCTCGGTATAAGATTTAATTCTATTTTCTTTTGTCGTTTCATGTTCAGTTTTGCCTTCCTCTGTCAAAATCATCCCTGGCTGTTCAGCACGGGGTGTCCCTGATTAATGCAGTGGACATAGTGGGGTAGGAGGAAGAACTATTATATCAGTCAAATGTGATATGCAATTCAGATTACTTACATTTTGTAGGCACCTTTGTCCTTATAGCTGCATCTTGAACAGTGACAATTCCACTTTTCCAGGTGAAACATGCTTTGTGTTAAATGGTAGGGAGACAAGTAAGATGGGAAAGGGGACAATTAGCTTCTATAAAATAGTCCAAGAATTTCTTACATATGCATTGGCTGTTATGCTGAGTATTTTCCTTGAATAAACTCTTGGATAAGTTTTCCCTTGGATAAATTCTGACCAAAGCACCTTCTCTTTAAACACCAGTCTCTTTAAATATATCTATTATCAGTCATGCAGTGGTGAAGCAGACACCAAATGAACACATAGAGATATATTTCCATTAGCAGACCTGTTAGGGAATTTTAATAGAGGAATCTAGTCTTTTAGGAAATATATGGTGGTTATACATAGAATCCCAGATGGGTTTGGGGTTCCTTAATGACCTTAAAGCCCATCCAGTTCCAACCCCTGCCACGGGCAGGGACCCCTTCCACTAGAGCAGCTTGCTCCAAGCCCCTGTGTCCAACCTGGCCTTGAACACTGCCAGGGATGGGGCAGCCACAGCTTCTCTGGGCACCCTGTGCCAGCGCCTCAGCACCCTCACAAGGAAGAGCTTCTGCCTAAGATCTGTATTATATTTATAGTATATTCTATATACATTACATATATATGCATATCCTCACTACAGCTATAGTTTAGATATTTTGGATGGGATTGATCTTGGTGCATAAAGATAGGAATAGCACCTTTTTCCATTTAAAGAAGGAATCAGTAAAGGACAGAAATATCTACAGCATGAAGGTCTATCAATTAGCATCATTAGTATATCACTCTACCTTTGCTTCATAGGTCAGCTCTGTAAACCCCATTTCTTTCAGCATTTAATAGTTTTGCTTGCAGGACTTAAAGACACCAAAGAAATAAAAACAGAAAGGCATCCCTATTTTCACAGATGCAGCAGGGTGACAAAAATGCACAGCTTATGTGGAGGTTCCTCTCTTCAGGTGAAAGCTGATTTCAAGTGTAGGAAGGATAGTTAGAAATGTCTTATTCCAGACCAGCAGATTTGGGGGACTCTGACCAAATGGACAAGGAACAACCCCATTAGTACAATCCTCTCTCACACTGCTAATGATGGAATGGTTTTGATGCATCCCAAAATCACCCCAACAGGTTAGGTCCCTCCAACCAGAAGGAAATAAGTAGAAATATGATGAGCACAATTCAAAAATAAGGTAACAAGTTTCCTCAAAGTAACTGCCTTCAACCACTGCTGGAAACACCATTCCTTATGCTGGTCTGACCCAACAGATCTATTTTGCTCTTACTTTTCCCCATAGCACCACTGAACCCAAGTGAAATCCTCATGGTGCTTTTGCACTTATTAAATTAGATGAGATTTTTAAAGATACTTAGATGCTGGAGCCAGGAGAGACCGTTACGGTCTATTTGAACTCATGCATCACACAGGCTGTAAGTTCCACCAAGTGATTCCCGCATGAAGACTGCAATTTATAACCGAGTAAGAACATATTTTAAAGGAAGAAATCAAAGTTCTCTATAAAAAGGTCAGTTACTTCATGTAGGATAGATGATGGATGGGACCTAACAGCATAAATACACACCGCACTTCGCTGATACCAGAACACTCCACAAATATATTTTTTATTACACATTAATTTTGCCCATTTTAACATTCAAAGCATAGAGCAAACACAGCCTTGTCCATATCTGTCTAACTCCTTCTTTTACCCTAATGCATGCTAGAAAGTACATTGTATGGAAAAGCAAAACATAATCATTATTGGACATTAGCAAAACAACTAAATAGCTTTAAAAACAGAAAACAATCCTTTTCTTTTAATACATAGTCTTACTTGAGCCAAATAAGCAATATACTCTCTTCATGTACACAAGAAGGAACATATTCCGTCTCTAAACATTTACATCTTCTGGACCCAAACAGTGCTCAAGGCCACATCAGCCAACACATGTTGAAATGGATAGAATCACAGTGTGAATATGACTTGAAGAGGTGCAGGAGGTTCATTACTACAATTGTCAAATATTTAATGAGAAATCAAAAGAAATTTGGATTTGGCAACAAAACCATACTGGAAAAGGCCTTGAGAAATGAAAATGAAGGGTAATTCCTGTCTGAGTGACATGCAGATACCAGGAACATCCAACACTCCAGGTACTCTAGGTACAATCAGTACACTTGGTAAACAAGGAGCCTCAATCCTCTAAAAGCCTTTGGCAAAACTGGGAGATGGCCCCAAATATATCTAAATTAGGCACTCTAAAAGAGATTAAGAACCTTTCCTTTTTGTCTCAGATGTGAAATGGCACACTTTAGGGACAAAGAGAGCCCTTCAGAAGGTCTCCATTATGCAGTGGAGCTCAGCACAAGACATCTGTCATTACTTACCTAGATTGCAGGGAGGCTGAGGAGGCTTTTAGCACTTATCTCTCCCTAAGTAAAATACAGCAATTCTGGGGGAACATTTCTTGGAGCAGGAGCAGAAAGAGAATCAAATAGAAAAAAGAAAGTAAAAATGTGTTTTCCTCTCTGTTCCCTTACCTGGGTTCAGATGCAATCTCAGAACTTCCAGACAACAGGCAATCACTGCAAACCCAGTGGGAAGCTCTCCTGCAAGGTCCATGAGAGATTTGCAATGCAACTAACAGCATCCTTAGGGGTTCAACTAGATGCAGCGATGAAACCTCATTCATGTCTCCAGTAGCCAGCAGAGCCAGTGCCCCAGGGGTGACACTCATGGCATGTGGTAGAGCTTTTCTTGGAGGAGATGCTCTTCCCCACTGCTGGTCACACCACAACCACCTGAAGGTCAACTCGATGGACAACTATATGAGCTATGACAGCTCAACAGCATCTGCAGCCACCAAAAGTCCTGGCTGGGCACGAAAGGTGCCTGTGTCAGAAGGTACCTACTACCTGAGTTGCTTGGGAAAACATTCAGATTGCAAACAACCACCACAATCACCATCCTGTTAGTAAAACCAGTCTCACTTCAGATACCTTTCAATTTTGTGTTTGCCTGCATCAATCACATGTTTTATACTGGATGCACCTCTAAGGAATATGAAAGTTACCATAAGACATTTGTCCCACCATTCTACACCATTTCCCTGACGTTCAGCAGATGACCAATCCTCATAAAGGAACATTTACCAAAGCAAGCACTGGTGCAAAAAGAGGGTGGTGAGGGCACTGGAACAGATCGCCCAAAGAAGTGCCCATCCAACATGGCCTTGGAGAGACCAGTGTGTGTAAACTGATGAGGTTCAGAAAGTGGGCTGGTTCTAGAGGTCCTCAACTGACACACACTTGGAAACTGAAATTGTTCAGAATAGGGTAGAACTCTGCTGCTTTTGCTGAATATTTTGTGCTGGAAAATACATTAGCTGGTTTTCTTCTTTAAAGGGCTTGTGGAATGGATTGTGATTTGTCAAAGCAAAAGCTCTTGAATTATTTAAAGTAATACTTAAGAGAAAAAATATATTAGCAGGCAAAAGCTTAGTGATTCTTAGGTTCAGGGCTACTTACAAATATAAGCACAGCATCACAGTTACCAGTGTTTTCTGTCTGTGCATGATTTAACTTTCCATTCCATGGATGAGCTGAGCTGTTGCACCACACTTTGTGAGATGTTTTATCAAGCAAGGCAGGCTTGAACTGCAAAAAAATCATAGACTGGTTTGGGTTGGAAGGGACCTTAAAGCTCCTCCAGCTCCAACCCCTGCCATGGCAGGGACCCCTTCCATAGAGCAGCTTGCTCCAAGCCCCTGTGTCCAACCTGGCCTTGAACACTGCCAGGGATGGGGCAGCCACAGCTTCTCTGGGCACCCTGTGCCAGCGCCTCAGCACCCTCACAGGGAAGAGCTTCTGCCTGAGATCTAACATGAACTTCCCCTGTTTAAGTCCAAATTCATTACCCCTTGTCCTATCGCTACAGTTCCTGATGAAGATTCCTTTAGTCACAGCTCACTTCTCCAACCCACCTTATGTTAAATCCATATTGGTTTTACTGTGTAATGTGAAACACAGTGTTACAACAATTACTATTTAATTTTCCCCTCAGGTAATTATCCAGAGTGAAAAAGAGTTGAAAAACATAAAAGAAAAAGCCCCAGAGGCAGGCAGCAGTGCAATGTGCTATAAGCAGGACAGGGCTGGGACCCAGCAGACAGGGATGTTATTATCCTGCACTCAGCAACCCAGTTAACTAAATCACTGCTCCTCTCTTCTCCCCGTCATGTGAGTGAAGACAAGGATAATGGCTGCTCCATAAAGCCCCTTTGAGATTTACTGTTTAAAATCAATCTGAAAGCTAGGTATACTATTCGCTTCATTAGGCTATTTTATATCACAGCTCCTTATCATCAATTTACTGAAGTAGTGAATCAAAGGGGGTTGGTGAGTAGAAAAATAGGTGCTAGGGGGTTACACTGGAACTAAACAAACCTCTCAAAGAATTTAGCAATTTGCTGAGAGACAGCACTTTAAAGGGAAAAAGAAGGCTTCCTAGATCAGTGGAATAATGCAAAAGCTTAAGGCATTAATCACAGCAGAAATGGTATTTTAGTCCTGTGGAGTGACCAATGCCACCCTTCATGGAAGGTGGCCCAAGAGAGAGACCACCAGCATCTATCTCTTCAGAGTGCACCACGGCTTCCTGAGGATGCCCCATCTCACACAACAAACACTGAGTGTGAAATGAACCTCTTTAAATTCATGTGCTCCAAATAGAATAGTGGTGCCCAAATCAACTGGAAAGAGTACAGAAAGCTTTCCAAATCCATGAGAATGGAAAGCTAATGCTATTCTTTACACAAAAACGCATTTTATCATAAAGTGGATGGCTGCATTTTCACAGGTGCAAATACAGTCAGCTCAATTGAACTGACAGGGGAGTTTTTATGGAGGTAATAAAAGGAGCTATCAAGGAAAATAAGAGATTGATCCTTGCCAGAATCAATCAAAAAGCCTTGAAGAGACTATAGGAAAAGCCCAGCAAGTATACCCACTGATTCTGAAGTTTGAAAGAAGACAGGAAAACACGATTCAGTTATGAAACAGAAGATCCCTGAACAATCCAAAAGCGATGTCAAAACAGGAACTGAAATATCAGAATAGTTAAATCTGAAATAACAGCCAAGAAAGTAAGTTCAATAAAGACAACACGACTGAAATATACTTAGGGTGGTGGAAGTGAAGAGTTTATGAATGAGTTCGGTGTATTGGAACAGCTGCATTTCTGCTGGAACATTTTCTGCTGAAGGAACAATAAGTGTGAAAGGAATACGTTGCCATTGGAATAACACAGATTATTATGGATTTAAAGAGAATACTGTCAGCAGAATATTGCTGGCACATGCATGGAAGATGCACTTGATGTGAAGTAGCTTTAGGCATGAAAGGGAGAAAGGAAAGGACAGGTTAGGTTATAAACTGGACTGGGATTTAAGGGGAATTACCATTATAATTGTTCGCCATTACTTTGGAAGATAAAAAGTTCTAAAATGCAGGAAAATTCACAGGAGTGGAAAAACTGAAGATACTTTCCTCCAGGGTGATGCTGCTCCATGGAGTGTTTATTGGCATGAATCCATCTTTCCATGGTTTTCAGTCTATCTTCAGTATTTCCCCTTCCTCTCCGGGTTTTACACTCAAAGGATTTTCCCCCTGCTGATTGTTGGTGGGTGCCTTGAGCAGTATCTTAACATGAATCAACCCTGAGAGAGCAGGGAAGTTGTGTCATGGTCACAATTCACTCCAGTGCAGTGAAGCAGCTGCTGGTGAACGCTGCAAAATTAAACGTTATAAGGAGTCTGAAAAGATCAACTTTGAGGTCAGAGTCAAGAGGCACAAACTTAAAGAGATTTCATCTCAGGCCCATAAAATGTACACAGAACCTTCCAGTGTTGATGAGGGAAATAGAGAGAGACGCTGCAGATGTGCAGGTATTACCTGAGCCCATGGCAGCAGACAGATTTACTTTCAGATTTGACTTTGGTATGAAGTTAAGAGCTTGCTCTGCTGTAGAGTGCTGTGGCTAGAAACACCGTTCCTTATCACCCTCAGTAAGCCTTTTTTCTTGTGCAATTAATGAAGCTTCAGGTGCAGAGAATGACCTATTGCACATGTCACTGATGTAACCTAGTATAGGTGTGTGGGAAGGGAACGTGTAATCGAGTTCATGAAGTCAAATGATTGCCCAGGACTGACCCTGCAGCAGGACTGCAGTTAGTTACTGCAGTCCCCTGAACACCAGTAAAACCTCCAACTGACTATATCTCTCTCAAGTGTAGCCCATCTGGATATGGCCATAAAAGTTCATCTGCCGGTTTAACACAAGCACGTCACTGTACTTGACAGAGGATCCTCGGGACCTGTTTAGGATGCAGCCGTTAGGATGCATTTTCACAGTTCTTGCACCAGGATTCAGACTGTGCAATGTCTGGGTCCCAGTTTTGCTCAAGCACCGCATCCAGCAGGGCAGCAGCAGCAGAGTATGGTGTTGAGCTACAGGAGGCAAAGGAAGCATCCCCAAAGCTAAACCAGTGGGGTCTGTGCCACCAGTGATTCCCACACTAGTGCTGGGAGCCACTGCTTTGGGTCACAGAATCATGGAATCAGAAGTCGAAGGGACCTCAAGGACCATCTGGTCCAACCTTTCTAGGCAAAGCAGGACCTAGACCAGATGTCCCAGCACCCTGTCCAGTCAAATCTTAACAGTGCCCAATGTTGGGGAATCCACCACTTCCCTGGGGAGATCATTCCAGTGGCTGATTGTTCTCACTGGGAAAAACTTTTCTTGCATCCAGTTGCTATCTCTTGTACCCATTACTTGTGACCATTACCTCCCAAACACCATTAAAGCATGGTCAGTGTGTTTCAAAGGCATTTCTCTACAGTGGAGGGACCAACGCCATGGGTTATACCCTAGGCACTGGAGGAGGACCCCTCACACCACCCATTTCCCCTCCATTGAGCTCTTCATGAGTCAATCTCAATTATCTCCACTCCCCATGTCAAGGGGGCAAGTCCCAGCACTGAATACATGGTTGTCCACTCCAGCAGATGCTCAGCACCCTTCATCCTTACACCTCATGGATCCCTTCATCAGCATACTCTGCGTTTCCCAGCTAATCCTGTGGTCTCAGCATCCTCCCCATCCCAACCTACCTCGACTTGTCTCTATGTGGAAGTGAGGCAGGAATTTTTTTCTCCCATAATTAGATGTAGGAACAGCAAAGACAATGTACACAGAACATTCCACCCTGAAAGACTTAAGGTTTGCCTAAGGAATATGTGGGTGGAAAACGTCATCGTATGAATATGAAACATGACAGACATACCAGTAACAGTGCAACATCCCTGCCTCAGGGATGAGTGTCCCATACGCAGCTTTGTTCCATGGCATTGACTCTCTGGAAGGCTGTTAAAACAGAAAAAGTATTTATTTCATTCATGAAGAATACCTAGCTGGCATCAACTGAACTGTTGCAACCAAGCACCCTGTTTCCCAATCAAACACACCAGCTTGTGTCACACCAGCTTATACCTCACCAGGTTAAAAGCAGCTTGAAAGCAGCAACTTCTACATTTAGAGTAATGAAACTCTTGCTACACTAACTTAAGGTAATTCCCCGTTGTTAGATTTAATTCCCCATCAATGACTCTAATTATCTAATTCAATATCTGATTCTTAATAAAAATTATTTCCTGTCTTATTACAGCCACGATCTCCACTATTGGAGACTCAAGAGGATGACAGGCTGTGCATATACGATTCCTGCAGACAGATGGGTTTTACAAGCAGATGGAGGAGCACAAAGTGGCGTGAGCAGCTTCAAACACCTCTCACCCTGAAAGAGATCAACATTAAAATCACTGGGTCTTTCTCTGTCACACTGAGGAAAAAGCAAAACCTGTGATCTGCCTTCTTTAACCTGACAAGGCTTAGGAAGTTCCCTTTTAGGAACTGACTTATCTCAAATACATCCCTAGCAGAAGTATTAGGAGTGTCATCAAGGTCATTTGATGCTCTGCAAACACTGGGAGCCTTTCTCTTGACTGGGAAAATTACTGCTGTAAGTGTTTGGGCTGATTTTAACTCACCCATTTGACCACCATTCTGACAGCAGGGAGATGATTTTATCATAATACATCCTATAATGAGCTTTATTTCATCATATATTTTGCATGTCAAGATGCTACTGTGCAGAAGCAAACATGCTGCCCAGCTCACATGCATGAGTGGGCCCTGCAGCACAGCAGGGTCAGCTCAGTCTCTCCTTCCAGCCAGATGATGCTTCACTCAGCTTGCACAGTTTGATATACAGAGAGGAAGATTCCTCCTTGAGCCAGAAACTGTCCTCGGTGCCCCATTTACAAGCCTCTGAGCAGTATCAAAGGCAACACTTCAGGAACTGATTTAGAACATCGGGTTGGGAATTGCTCAAAAATTGAGGGAAAGAGTGACTGAATGGTCTTGAATCCGAAATCAGTTAAAAGCACATCGCTGTGGGTGGCTGCCACTTACAGCCTTCACCGTTCACCTAAAACAGGAGAGCAGGAGAAGAGGGGAAAGTAGTGACTCAGAGGAGGCCTTAGAAACCTAAAGACACAAAGAGAAAACCTTAGAGAACACAAATCACAGCTGAAACACTGCTGGTGTTGCTGCTTTTAACTGTTTTTAAGGTAAACCAATCCCCATGGGTTTTGAAGGTGGGACAACTTTAGGTTTAAAGTCATTTACCAAGTATATGGTTCAGAGGCGCCTTTAAGCAAAATCCCTTTCCTGTTTCTTTGGCTTTTTTTCCCCTTTTTTTGTTTAACATTATTTAGCTGTGGGAGGTATCATTAGAGCCAGCCTTCTACTTGGTCTTTGTTTGCTTGCAATTAGGCCAGCTCCAGGGTGGAGCAGAGGAGGATACTCACAACAGGGCAGCTGGGTGTTGAGCTGCCCAGAACAGGTACAGCACATTATCCATCACACCACAGAACTCCAACAAAGAGAGCCCTTCAGAAGGTCTCCATTATGCAGTGCAACTCATCACAAGACATCTGTCATTACTTACTTAGATTGGGCCTTACTTAGGACCCTTCAATTTTTCAGGCTCCTCAGCTCTGGTTTCATGTCCTGGGAATGCATTTTTTCTTGAGCAAAAATGTGTTTCCTCCTTTCTCATCTTAGGGAGACGCTGAAGCCAAATATGGAACTGCATGGGGGATTCCAGCCGTGAGGGAAAAGCATAAATGCACATTTTACCACCTAAATTCTAAAGAGAACCTTCCTTTCATTTCTCTCTGCACAAATGCGTTTCCCCTCACGTTCCCTATTTCCAGTCACTGGAGCCATGTCCCAGGTTTTCACTTGGAAAATCAAATCCCTGCAGTGGAAGGTCCAGGCCCAGCCTCGAGCACAACGCACATTCCTGGCAAAAATCACCCAGGATACCCCAGGAAGCTGGGAAAACAACACAGCTGTCCAACTTGGGAAGGTCAGGAATGTATGCTTATGCTTAAGACACTCTGAGCACTCGGAATCATACAATCACAAGATGGTTTGATTGGAAGGGACCTTAAAGCTCATCCAGCTCCAAGCCCTGCCATGGACAGGGACACCTTCCACTAGAGCAGGGTGCTCCAAGCCCCATTCAACCTGGCCTTGAACTGGTGAGGAACGTGACAGAAGTCCACAAAGTCACAGGTGCCTGACCTCCGTGAAGCACTGAACCCAAGGGGGATCCTTATGGAAGCATTGCTTGGAGGAGCGCAGCTCTTCAATGGGCAACTGAGCGCAGTCAGGGCTGTGCTCCCAATGGTGCTGTGTGCCCGGTGTCATAGAATCCCCCACAAAGTATGGAAAACTATGCCAAAATTCCAAGAAAATCATGGATCCTACCACTCCTTCCACTGGGTCTACAAGGAAGCAAACACTGTGCATACAAAGAGCTTTGTTCTCTCTTTTACTACTAGCTTTTTATTATTGATGGGGACTCAGTGCCGGCAGTGATCATAAATTAATAAGCATTAACCCAAATAAGCAATGTCTATAATGTGTTTTGTTACATGGACATCCCCTTTTGCCTTACCTTTACCTATCCTTCATACAGAGAAAACTGAACAGTGGCTCAGTATAGCATCTGTACATATAGCATCTAAGTTTGTGTTGCTTGCAAGACCAATCATGTAATCCAGAAGCAAAAGCCTTCCTTGACAAGTTCTTCATATACCCTATGCCCCTCTTTGTTTTATCTTGTGCTGGCATGACAGGAGGTTGTTTATTTCACAGAATGGACAGTTTTTCACAGGTAAATTGATGGAATCTCTCATTTTTCTTTATTTTTCCCTTTTTTTTTTCTCTTTTCTGTGTTTTATTCTCTCAAAGAGGAAGCTGCTGGCAATCAGGAAATCTCTTTGTCTGAGCTGTGACAAAGACACACAATACACCTTCTTAGCCACCCTGCAAAGTCTGTAATAAATCAGGTTCACTCAGTAATACCAATTACACACACAGTTTGGAAACCATGCAGAAATAACTGCAAATGGAGTGACTTACTTTAAATACCACCAAGTCTGGGTCTATTGATAGCACTGTAGAAATATTACTCTGAATTTCCTTGCTCTATATTTCTTCTATGAGAGACAGCCAATTGTAATTCCCAATCCACCTTTTTACAGTTATTGATGATGCTATTTATCTGCATTACCACCCTCCTTGAATCAGCTCTTTACCAGCCCAAGTCCAACCTTAATCTGTCCTTGGAGATGGTGATCCACAAGACTCTGGTCTCCAAACCCAAGATCTCTCCTAAACAGTACTTTGGAGATTACCTGGCATAAGAATGGATATAAATATATATCTCCATTTGCAATAACTCATAGTTTTACCATCTTATTTCATAACACATTTAGCACCTAGTCACTGAGGTCCTTTTACAAACTCCTACTTCTCTCTTTTGTGTAATGAGATTTAAATAGGTGGGTGAAATGTATTAAACAGCCCCTAATCTCAATTCACAGTGATCAATAACAACATTTTTGATGGATTGTGGTAATAGAACAAATTCCTGCTCTCCTTATCCCAGCCCCCAGAGAGCTGAGGTATGAAATACTGCGCATGGAACGCAGGTTAATAGGAAAATAAATAGAGGCGTTTAATAGAACACTGAAGAGGCATGTGCTAAATAGCCTTAAGTGTCATTATGCAATTATTTGGCTATGTCACTGTAAGTACATAAACACTGCATCAACAGGGACTTGACGTTTATTGCATTCTTCTTAGTTCTCCTAACAACTTTTCCATGAAAAATGAGTCCGTTCCAAAAGCAACTGCACAACATGACTGTGCGTTGAGTTACCCTCACAAGGCTGAAACCTGGCTCCAAGCAGGTCAATAATGTTCAGGCCAGGTCTGGATTCAGAGTCTTAATTATGGATAGCAATGATTTATTCAAACGCACAAGACTAAAGGTGAATGGCTTAAGATAGATAGAACCATATCATAGAATCCCAGACTGGTTTGGGCAGAATTCCCTAAACCCATACTTATGAATATAGATCGAATGCAGCTAAAAGCGTTTCTCCTTCAGAATTGAATTCTCTCTCTTATGCAACTTTATCTGGATATTGCAAACACATTGAACGAAAAAGACAAAAATGGAAAACCAGAAGCTGGAATTCAGTTTGTATTTGGCAGGGAACAAATGCACTGAGACTCTGAAATAAACCGACAGCAATTGCTAAAATGAGACTCTTCCAAAACAAGGACTTTGCTTAAAAGTTAAGAACAGGTTAAGCAGCCCGGATGCCAAAGATGTGTATCTCATATATTTAAAGACCCAAACGTTCTCATTTCAGAAGGATATGTACAGCATTCCAGCTCATGAGTTCTCTACCTTCCCATGCCAGCAAGCCCTCCTGGCTAAGAAATAAAACCTAATAGAGTGGGTAGAAATCCCTGCAGCAGAGCACAACACACCGGCAGCAGAAACACCCTCATGTTCCTGCAAACAAAACCAGGAGCTCCCAGAAATCCCCCTTAGACCAGGTACGCTTCCCACAGCACCATAGCAGAGTGAACACAGCCCCCTCTGGGGAAGGTTTTCTGAGACCCCCATCCTTATTTCTAGCAGAAAAGCTTCAGTTAAACCAGATCCTTGGTCAGCTCCATCCCATACACGTATCTCCTAACTCAGTAGCTTCAAAAGTCAGTGGAGGCAGAACACCCCCATAACGCATCAGAAATGGCAATCATGGAAAAAACAAATAGCACAAGCTCCCAAAACCCAAGACTCCCATGGGAAGTCTTCAAGAGTAAAAGGGAAAAGCTGAACTTCTTAGATTTCAGTACACCACCGGATCTCTAATCCTACCTCTGGTTTCCCTCTTTGCTTTTTAATCCAATAGCAAACATACCCTGGAAATGTGTCTCAATACATTCCTGATTTGTTTGGATGCAGTTTCTCTTTTTGCCTCTTTAATATCTAACTCTGGGCAAAACCACTGAACTTAATTTTCTTCTTTATGCAACATCTCACTGCTGACCTTTTGTTTCTTCTAAATAGAGAAAACTCCAATTGCAGTTACCTACTGAAACAAACCAGGTTATTTCAGGACTGCTTCTGGATACTGAGAGACTACAAATGCAATTGCTTAAGCGTTCAAAATCTACCAGTTCCACAATTCATATACAAAGGAATATGAGAAAAGTAGAAAACAGGAGTGACAAACACTCTCTCCAACAGCACCTACAGTTATCAGAGGGTTTTCGAAAGCCCTTACAGTCCTATGAGCATTCAGCGCTCCTGGTATTTATCATACTGTGTCAGACTGGTATTTCATCTCACCCAATCTTCTGTTTGTAACTTACACAAAGGGGCAAGAAAACCCTCACTAAACTGCCTCGAGAGAATATGGGCTCAGCAACATCAATCAGAAGAGTTTGCACCTATTGACAATAGTTGTTATGAATCATGTCATAAAACCCCCTGGTTTAGCTTGGCTGACCGTACATGTCCTCAGCTGATGTCTCATGTAAATAATTGAAACACAAACCAAAATCTGCAAAATTCATGTTAGAATCGCAGGATCCCAGCCTGGTTCATGTTGGAAGGGACCTCAAAGCTCACCCAGCTCCAACCCCTGCCACGGGCAGGGACCCCTTCCACTGGAGCAGCTTGCTCCAAGCCCCTGTGTCCAACCTGGCCTTGAGCACTGCCAGGGATGGGGCAGCCACAGTTTCTCTGGGCACCCTGTGCCAGCGCCTCACAGGGAAAAGCTTCTTTATTGTATCCAACCTAAATCTACCCTGTTTCAGTCTGAACCCACCACCCCTCGTCCTATCACTACAGTCCCTAATGCAGAGTCATCGTACCTCGAGCTACAGCACAGTAGCAGTTTGGTCCATAAGGGAGCCCTTGTTTCCACAGTCACAAGGCAGCCTCTGGCACATGTATGAGCATCAGCTTCCCAGGAGCAACTGTTGGCATCGACACAGAGCGAATGCATTTTGCAGGCAGACAGACTGGTAAACAGCAGCTCATAGGTACCGTTAAAAGGGAAATGCTTTTCCTTGCTGAAGACAGATAGAAAGAATTGAAGTGGCTGCTCTTCGTTGGAAGCTACTCACATCGTTTAACTGCACATAGTAGAAGTTCACTTAAAAACTACAGAATAAAACCAACCTATTTCCAATTAGAAATGCAAGAGGTGCAGATTCTTTATAATATATTTACATAGAAATATAATGATCTAATGAATAGAAACATTTCACAAAATGCCTGAATACATCCATTCAAGTATTTTCTTAAAACTAATCGAGCCAGAAATCTCTCATTTCCTTTTACAAACAAGAGCATAAGATGCCTTCAAAATCTCTCAGGAAAATCCATGAAAATGAATTCAGTATAGTATGAAAGAGCAAATTTCTGTTCTGCTTATGGATACTTCCCAAATACATGTACATTTTAATTAATCCCATTAATTTTACAGGCTTGCTTGCTTGCTGAACCTCCAAAGGAAGCAGCTTTCTTGAATGGAAATTACATTTTGAGCTTCAAAGTACTGGGGGGGGGGGGGTAAATAACTGACACTGAAAAACACAAAATGTTTCTTGCTGCATGAGGAAGCTTCATTTGTTTTGCTCATATATATTTCCACAGCAGTGACAGCAGCTGACAGCACAGTACTGGCCTGCTAGATATAATGCTATGCAGGACATGAAATTAATCTTATTATAGGTCTACTGAGGGAGCTACATTTGAGATTGAGTTAATATGATGTTCAGAGGAAGAGTGTTTTCAGCTTCTTATAACTTTGGAATAAGAGTTCCTTCCAGGTGGCATTTTTAGGTCTAGTCTAAGATCATTACTGCCAAAAATTCAGAAGATACTCCCTCCTACGTTATACTCAGGAGGAAAAAAAGATCCATACGGATCCCTTAATCGTTCTTAGAAATGGCTTTATCTACTTTAAACCATAAGATTTACCAGTCCTTAACATTAGTCACTTCTCCTGTCTGAAAGCATCCACCACCCTCTAGGTTGTTGTGTTCTCACACGGACACGGTCAGCTCCAACACGAACATCCCATCTCCAACACGGCCAGCCACTGAATCAGAGCCATCATCTGAAGATCTGTGCGTTCCCTTAAGCTCAGGGGGAGGTTCAGGTTGGATCTAAGGCAGAAGCTCTTTCCTGTGAGGGTGCTGAGGCGCTGGCACAGGGTGCCCAGAGAAGCTGTGGCTGCCCCATCCCTGGCAGTGTTCAAGGCCAGGTTGGACACAGGGGCTTGGAGCAAGCTGCTCTAGTGGAAGGGGTCCCTGCCTGTGGCAGGGGTTGGGGCTGGAGGAGCCTTAAGGTCCTTTCCAACCCAAACCAGGCTGGGATTCTGTGATTCTAAGGTCATTCCAAAGGATATTCACCAAAGGCACATCAAATTAAGGAAACAGTATTTAAGGTTGCAGGAGGCATATCCATGTGTTACTATTAAGTTGCTATATCTCTTATCAAAACCCAGCCTGCTTTGATTTCATGCAGCAAATGCTCTAACCTGGACATCACATCTTATGTCAGCCTTTATCAGCACTCAGGAAATCAAGACCAATTCAAATACCCTCAAGGAAAACTGGGTGTTTAGTTTGATGATTCCTCCTCATTTTTCATTGCTTGCCACATTTACTGGCTTAGTGCACCTATGTGTGCTCATTTCAGCTTGCAAAGCACATCATCCACACTTTTTGGTCAGTGAAATTGACCACTTGCCATTCATGAACATGCTGTCACACATACATTGAGTGGTATGGGATGACTGCTAAAAGCACATTTTCACACATAGATAGGTGCAGTAGCCTTATATATTACTAGGCAATGTGTGTGTGAGTGCTGCAAGATATTTCTGTGCAGAGAATACTCTTTCTTTCAGTCCATCACACACCATGATACCACCGAGGACTAAAACTGAAGGCACAGCGTTTCCTTGGGTATCATTTTCCCTATTTTCACAAAAATCCATGCAAAAAACCATCACACAACACAGTTTAGCTAGCCAGACTTTAAAGCCTTAGTATTTTGTAATATGTATGCCATATTACTGACAGCACACAACAAAACCCACTTTACTTCAGTGTAGGGATTTAAATTGTCAAAAGAATTCCTTGAGTCTTTGTAAATGCAGAATAAATCATGGCAAAGCTCATTATATACCCAGCAGAACAAACCAGGCTGCTTTTTCTAGGCCTTTCTTCCAGGCTACCTCCAGAACACACGTGTAACTATCCAGGGAAAATCATAACGCACAACACTCGCCGAAACCAAGTTTCATCTGAAACCACCATAAGTTGATTGCAAATATCTCCTTGTAAGAAAAAGTTAACAAGAACAAGATGCAAATGCTTCGCATTTGTTTTTTCCTGCTAACTATGCTGGAAGCGTGTGACAAATACCCATAATAAACTAATATCTCCAGGTGTAATGAAAGGGAAACTTGTTCAAGGCTGCAGGAAAGTGGCAGCATCATGTATCAGGAAAAACATCTAACAGCACAGGTAATAACAGCAACCACACGGCCTGTCATCTGTAATTAGGTGCTGTGAATCATGGGACGGGGTTTGCTTTGAACCGAAGTGTATTTAACTGATTTGTTTTGCTGCAATATAACACATAGGGAACGGTTAAGTCTCATAACTTGCGGAGCTTGTGTGCTATCAGGCAATAACATTGTTCCAATGGGACCAGATGGAGCGAGGACTTCCCTCCTGCTGGACATGGAGTGAGCCCAGAGGAGGCCATGGAGATGCTGTGAGGGCTGGAGCAGCTCTGCTCTGGAGCCAGGCTGAGAGAGCTGGGCTGGGGCAGCCTGGAGAAGAGAAGGCTCCTGAAGGGGAGACCTGAGAGCAGCTCCAGTGCCTGAAGGGGCTGCAGGAAAGCTGGAGAGGGGCTTGGGACAAGGGATGTAGGGACAGGCCAAGGGGAATGGCTTTAACCTGCCCGAGGGGAGACTGAGATGAGCTCTTAGGCAGAAGCTCTTCCCTGTGAGGCTGCTGAGGCGCTGGCACAGGGTGCCCAGAGAAGCTGTGGCTGCCCCATCCCTGGCAGTGTTCAAGGCCAGGTTGGACACAGGGGCTTGGAGCAAGCTGCTCTAGTGGAAGGGGTCCCTGCCTGGGGCAGAGCTGGAGGAGCTTGAGCAGAGGCTGGTCTGGGGCATGGACAGGAGCTCTGAAGGCAGAGCCCATGGTACAGCAGCCACAGCACATCCCTGCTGTCCACTGGCAGAGCCAGCTCCCATGGGACTATGCGATGTGATGCTCTGAGCTGGTAATGGACTCTCAGGCAAGGATGGAGCTGGATCTGTTCCAGGAAAAGAGCTTCCAGCACAATTAGCTGACTTTGTAAACGTTAAACCTGTGCAGCCTCTCTGGGCTGCTCAGATACTGCAGGATTATTTAGTAATCCCCTTGGTGTTTTTCTGCTTCTGTAACTTCAACATCACAAGGATGCGAGCACAAAGGATGGGAAAACTCCGCAGGACAAGAGCCTACAGCCAGCAGGCACCCTGTGAGCATCCGCAGCCTGAGGTGCACAGAGCAGCAGGCTAACACCCAGCTTCATTTACATCTTATTCCTGTGTTTCTTGAAGCTGAGGTGATTTGATGGTGCGTATATCCTGTATTATGGGAGCTCTGTTGTAGCAGCAAAGACAGACACTGATCTTGGGAAGCTCTGGAAAGCAGAAGCACATTTTCAGGGAGGAACCAGCCTCTCCCTTTGGTTCACTACTTGGCAGAGCCCTACAACCCATGGCTAACAGATGGTCAGCAGCTCCATAATAACCTGGCAGGCCTGACACGCTCCCTGCTGGGATAGAAACTGTGGCAAGCAGATAAAAATGGCTCTGCATAATGGATAGGAGAGGTCTGAACGCTCAAACACATTTGCAGAGCAGCTAATGAGAGCTGAAATCATCAAAACCCTACAAAACAAAGTCTTTTTGGACCCTGGACAAACAAGCAAATCTTCACAGGCAAATAATATGATTTAAACCCATACCTGGAACTATTGAGACCTCACAGGTTGGACGGCAATAGGGAAACAAGAACAAAAGCAGCACAATGTGCATGCAAAGCTCATGCAAACCAGAGGAAAGCCCAGCATTCCTAATAACCCAGCATGGGTTTAAAGTTATGCCTTCATTGTTTTCTAAGTAAAGCAGTCAGAAATACTGTCAGGATGTGTAAAGTAGTGGTGGAAAGAAGGAAGAGTAAAATGAGCTCACCAGAAAGCACGTGGAGTAGGAGAAAATTAGGCAAAGCAGCCAGGCTGGAGACAAAACAATGCCAACATCAGCACAGTACAAAGTGGTTTCAGTCTTACAGAAGGCAAAAGACATTTTCTTACCTTAGCAGCTGAATTTCAGTGCCTGAAGGGGCTACAAAAAACCTGGAGAGGGGCTTGGGACAAGGGCCTGCAGGGACAGACCAAGGGGAATGGCTTTAACCTGCCCGAGGGGAGACTGAGATGAGCTCTTAGTCCTTGCCTGTGATTTCTGCCTGCGCACTGTGACTGCTGCATCACTTACACAACAGATTATTACTTCTTTTCCCCCAAACCTAGGGCTTTCTCATGTGTTCCGTATGGAACTTTTCATCCTGAGCCCCTGGTAATCCCGGCCTTTGAGGGGTTTATTCTTTTGCTGTGTGGTACAGTATGGAGACACCTCTTGCTTTGTCATTTCAGGCTGTTACAGCCAGGGAAGGGAGGAGCTTTGTGCATTACACCTTCAGAAAGCAGCTCCATCCTCAGCCCCGGCTCTGTGCCCAGGCACACGCCGCGTTCTGAGCAGTTAAGAAGATGTTTCAAGACAAACCTGCTATGAATTGACAGCTTTTGCCTAAATCAGGCTTCCTGGGCTGCTGTGAACTGCCAAACCCCTCCGCAGATGTTCCCAGCAGCTGTGCACTGTGTTGGACCCATGTTGTAACACCCCCAGCTCCCAACAGGGCATGGCTGGGGCGAAGGGATGGGGTGGAGGGGATGGGGAGCCAGCGAGCCCTGCTTGGGGAGATGCTGGATAACTTCCCTTGCCTCCACACCCTGTCAAGCCAATGCCTCAGGGCTTCATCTGCTTTGTCATCCTGGAGAGGATTATTGCTGAAGGACCTTACCGTGAGCGCTTCATCCTGTGGGAATTCATCATTAATTCAACAGGCTGAGAGCACTGGGGCTGTTCAGCCTGGAGAAGAGAAGCTGCCTGGAGACCTCAGAGCAGCTCCCAGTGCCTGAAGGGGGCTACAAGGATGCTGGAGAGGGACTATTCATCAGGGACTGTAGTGACAGGACAAGGGGTGATGGGTTCAAACTGAAACAGCGGAGGTTCAGGCTAGATATAAGGCAGAACTCTTCCCTGTGAGGGTGCTGAGGCGCTGGCACAGGGTGCCCAGAGAAGCTGTGGCTGCCCCATCCCTGGCAGTGTTCAAGGCCAGGTTGGACACAGGGGCTTGGAGCAAGCTGCTCTAGTGGAAGGGGTCCCTGGCCGTGGCAGGGTTTGGAACTGGGTGAGTTTTAAGGTCCTTTCCCATCCAAACCATTCTATAAATCTATAAAATCCCACTTCCAAAGTGCATT
The DNA here is from genome assembly GCF_034315485.1 of Pezoporus occidentalis. Classification (NCBI taxonomy): domain Eukaryota; kingdom Metazoa; phylum Chordata; class Aves; order Psittaciformes; family Psittacidae; genus Pezoporus; species Pezoporus occidentalis. Next base: position 1,319,452 of record NW_026915780.1, read on the forward strand.
TCTGTAGCATTTAGGTGCCCAACTTCCCTTTCCTTGGCTCTCTGCTTTCCTTCACCAGAAAAATCACTGTTTCTTGCAATCTGCCCAAGGCCCAACTGAAGGATGCTTCCCGCACCCTTGTGAATTACTGTAATATTTGGAAGGCAAAATCTCAGTCCTGCTCCATATCAGTACTTTGAGGGGGCGTCTCGCATGCTGCAAGTTCAGGCCTCAAAAAATTGTGTGCAAATCCTAACTCCTGCTTTGAGCCTCACACAATTGCTGCTCCCCACTTCCAGTTCTCTGCCCAAGGCTCCTACAACATCATATGAGGATCTGGGAGGCCCATTTCAAACAAATTGTTTTAATTAAAATAGTCATTTCCAGCCCCAAGAGATGTAAACTATTAAAGAGTTGCCAGGGGGGAGATCTGCTAATGGAGAGCAATGAGCAATTATAGCCAATCTGCTGCAGGTTCTCCGGGAAAAACAGGCTGGAAAACCAGAGCAGCCACTTGCCAAGTGACTATTTATCACTGCAGACAGGAGTTAACGGAATACAGGTTTTTCCCTCCATAAAGGCTTAGCGAGTGCACTTCATTTTCTTCTGTGTCATTGAGTCATTTTGATGTAAGAGGAGAGATCAGCAGAGGGAAATGGGAGAAACAAATCTCCTCTCTGTTAAATAGCTCTTCAGCACCTGGAACAACAGGCGTGCAGAGAGCAAGGGAGGCAGATGACAATGTTTTCCCTCATGGAAGTGAACCCTCTGCCTCCAACAATCCTGCTTGTTTTCTCCCAGACACCCCATATTTGGGTAATATTCATATGGGACGTACCAGCTTTCAGGCCTGTTTAGAAATTCCAACCAAGGTGATGCTTCCATTTTCCCACACAGAGTCATCCAGCGTTATCCAACCCAAAACTCAATGGTCAGGGGCTTCCCTGGAAAGGCAAATGTGACTGCATATAGATTCAATGGGAAAAAAATCACTTGCCCTTCCAAAGGTCCATAGAATCACAGAATAGTTCGGGTTGGAAAGGACCTTAAGATCATCCAGTTCCAACCCCCCTGCCATGGGCAGGAACACCTCACACTAAACCATGGCACTCAAGGCTTCATCCAACCTGGTCTTGAACACTGCCAGGGATGGAGCATTCACAGCCTCCCTGGGCAACCCATTCCAGTGCCTCACCACCCTCACAGGAAAGAATTTCCTCCTTAGATCCAATCTAAACTTCCCCTGTTTCAGTTTGAACCCGTTACCCCTTGTCCTGTCACTGCAGTCCCTAATGAAGAGTCCCTCCCCAGCATCCCTATAGGCCCCCTTCAGATACTGGAAGCTGCTCTGAGGTCTCCCTGCAGCCTTCTCTTCTCCAGGCTGAGCAGCCCCAACTTCCTCAGCCTGTCAGCATATCTCTGAGCAATTCCTTTTCATGCTTCAGGCCCCAGTGTATGCCAGAAATGTAGCTTGAAGAAATTGTACGTCTCTTCTGACTTATGGAATGCTTCCTATTACACATCAATGCTGGCTTGGTTTTATCCTGCTGTTCACAGACCAAGTAGCCTGAAAAGAATCCGATCAGCCTGAAATCAACTGAAGAAAAGACTGACGCCTAAGAATAAAAACATGTGCATTTATCTTGTCTGATCTAGAAGCTTATCTGCTGAAGCACATTCAGCATTCACCAGCATCTCTATGGTCTCCTTGGAGATGCAAGGGGACAAGAATGTGTGTCTCTATACACATACAGATATCTGCAGATGCACTTTCACATACAGAAATATATATATACACTGACCCAGTGTACAGCTCCAAGATTCCACAGAATTACCATATACTTCTAATTCGAAGAAGCATCCTACCTTAGAAGCCAGGAGATGACGTTTTGCCTTGTAGGTGGCATCATGTCTATTGAAACAAACCAGAATGACCTGTATTTAGAAACAAAAAATAAAAACCAAGTAAATTCACTTTAAGAAGTGGATTGCAGAGGTAAAACCAATTCAGTTTAAGACTGAAAAAGAAATCATGGTAACAAGCTTCCTGGGGGAAAAAATCCAAAACTTTCTCAAAACACAAACTCCATCTATTTTCTGTAAATAACATTCAGTTATTCCCTGTTTTTCTATTCAGGAAGCACAGAGCATCTGCCTCTGCCACCCACAGAAACAGCCAAGGAGCACATTCCTCCAAGGAATATCTATTCATGTCGGCGCGGTGACCGACTAGGGATAACATCAAGATGAAAAGTCTTCTTCTTTATAATTCCCTTCTCGCTTGATTCAGACCTCATTAAGTCAAGAGGAATGTAAACCATACACTGAAGCATGTGTTGCATGAGGCCTTTTTGCAGCTCTGCAGACACTGTTTATTAATACTGGTGTCATCTGGCTCTCTTAGGTGCTGAACACCATCAGTTGACACTGTATTTCACCCCTGGCTATACTGTAATAATTAAATACCATTAAGCACGAGTACTAGGGATGGAGAAATTGAGACTCTTCAAAGAATCCCACTGAAGGAGGTTTAAACAGACATTCCACAAGGGCAAACAGAGAAATTAAGTTTTCCCTTAGCAATCTCGGTGACAACAGGAGAATACTAAATATAGAGCATGAGGGATGTGTTAGAGCAAAATGCTTTGCCTTAGTTTTAATTTAAATGTAGTTATACAGATGAAGAGCCTGGAGGCATCAAGCATCACCAATCAAAGCTCACATAATGAGTAAGTCTTACAAGTATATTGAAATCACCACTGCCCAAATTTGCTCAAGTCATCAGAGGATGAGTTTTTTCACTGTAGACATCTACAAAGTCTTTTATTTTCCCCCTTTTTCTTAAATATTTTTCAAAACCCATGCTTTCTCTTTGGCAAAGAAATCCTTTGAAGCAGTCCAAATAGCCTTTGAAGTTCAAACAGAGAAGTCATTTCATATTCATACACCCATTTTACCTCCCACTTCCTAAGAAAGAAGGCACAGAGCTTATTGAAAAATTGATATAATGGAATGGGCAGACTCGTCTCATAACAGAAGCAGCATTCAGGCAAACAAAATGACAGTAAACTGGAAGTGAATGTATCTTTGGGTGTAAATCAAAGACAATGAAACAAATACTTGGATCGAAAAATCAAGCTAGAATCGATTTAGATTAAAAGCTACAATCTGTAAGCCAGAATTTTGCAATGTATAAGGTGTAGGAAGCATAAAGGGATCGGTAAATATGGACTTGTTTTGAGCTGTTCTCACTCGACAACCTCAGATTTATTAGAGCTGGGTGCGTGCTTCTTTGCTAACTCACAAAAGCTATTAAAAACTCATGGATGTGGTAGATGCCATGCAGTGCACTGCTAGCAGGACTTTAACACTGTTCTTTTCCTCCTTCCATTCCTATAAATGTATTTCTCTCCTTTACAACATTTCCTACGAGACTCCTATGTCAGATTTTCCCCATGTACATCTTTCCAGAGCCTCAGAAAAATGAGAATGGCCGCTCTTGACTTGAAAACTAAAAGCTTTGAGGTAGTTCTGCCTGGCATGATGAAAAGTCCCTCAGGTTCAAGAAAACAATCAGTAAGCACAGGCTTCTACTTCCATAAAACACAGTTTGTTAAACACAAATGTTCGCTAACGGAAAGTGCTTTACTGCTGCAAATACAAGACTGCTCCAAAGACAACATGAAGGCAGGGACTGAGCAATAAAAGCAGCAGCAGACACAGATATGGGGGCAGAATAAATAAAAGGCATGGTTTTGCTTTACCATTTGTGTGTGCCTTCTTGAGAAGTTGCATCATTTCTGGTTAGCCATCTCCATCCAGTACAGAAAGTCAGACCTATTTAAACTCTATCTGTCTTTGGCAAGTGACTCTTCTTATTCCAGGATTCACCATTTATTTTACACAAAAACCCCCAAACCATCAAAAGATCAGTGTAAACCTTTTACCTGAGCTGTCCAGTGGAAGAAACAGTGACTTGAGATATGTATATATATATATATATATACACACACAAATATATATATATATATTGAATCCCTTTTTAAGTATACTAGATGTTTAGGAGGAGGAAGATACTCCTCTCTGCCCATGGCAGATGACTGGAACTGAATGAGCTTTAAAGTCCCTTCCAAACTACACCAGTCTGGGATACTATACTTCTTCAGGAGAAAAAAAAAGGGGAGGTGAGCAAATAAATCCCATAACAGGAATGCTCATAAATCTGTATTTATATTGGAAGTAAAAGTAAACTCACCAAAGATGATTTACTGCCTCTTATAATGGATGTGGCTATTAGGTTCTTAGACTTTATTAGCATTGTGAAAGAGCATATTTTATGTGCAAATATTTAAGTACTCATAGAAAAATGTTGTAAATATTAAGCACTCAATTACTTCAAGTTATGTAAAAACTCATTGAAAGATAATTTCCTGCCTGCAGAACAACCTATTGCCAAAAGCTGAAATTTCATTTTACCAGTGAATGCAATGCATTGGATGGGGGGGGTTGGAGTCTAAATGAAGAAGTTTATGCATTTCTCACAAGACAGGCAGGGCCACAGCTGATACTGGGAGCGCTGACCATAGGACAGCTTCAGGGTTTAAAGAGAAATCACTTCAACAGAGGGGCAGAACTGAAACAAGGGGGCACAAAATCACAAAATGGAATATAGAAACCTTTAGAATTAGTTTTAAGTAATGTTAAGTTTGATGGCTTTGTAACAGTAGCAATGGAAAATTACCGAGGTGCATGATACATAGAGAAAAAAAATATAGAGTACAGCTAGAGAACATACTGAGAGTTCTCACAAGAGAAATCGTTATAGTTGTGACATAGTTTTAAGAAAAACAGTCTAGAAGAACAGGACACAGGATAAGGAGTATCTAGGAACAGCAGGTGTCCGGGATGGGCTGCAGCTAAACTACCTGATAAGTAGGAGGATGGGAGGATTGTTATGTCTCTGGTGCTAACAAACCAATTAAACTGGTGTGAGCATCTACTGCGCGTGCTTCAAAGGCTGCCAGAAGTGATGAAGATCGTTGGAGGAAGCAAACGACCCTCAGAGACCACCACCAAATTCTGTACACATGCAGGGAACTTTCTGGAGAATTATGTAATCCATACGCAGCCTCATGAATATGTATGTATGCCATGGGGCTATAAAAGGACGGCTTGTGTGGCAATGGGGAGACTCACGTTAGGAGGAGCTCTCCCCCGTGTCTCCCGGTGCTGCAATAAAGAATATCTGCTGGTCAGCTTGAAAACTTTGTTGGCGAGTTTGTTCCTGGAGTTTTCTCTCAATCAGAATATAAAGTACTGGCTCCAGCAAGGGGTTTCTCGAGGACCTTTCCTGGCTATTTTCATGCTGACCAACCTTCCATCAAAGCCTCCCACACCCAGAAGAAGTTGTTACTGACTGACACCTTGGAGTCCATGTGGTTTCGAAACAACCCCACAATTCTGAGCCAAAACCATATATTGGGCATTACCCACATAGCCAATCCGTCCAGAATCCAGAGTTCTGGGGTTAGTACAGACTCATTCAGCAAAGAGGAGGAGGAAGATGCAGGGAATCAGGAGATGACCTCAAAACCCTCAAAATGAGTAGAAACTTACCCTTGCTTTGAAATAACGCTGCAAAGGGGAGAGGGAAGTGGTCACTAAGTGACCGCGGTTTTGTTCTTTCCCAAAGGATACCAGGGTGATGGTAGAAGATAAACTACAAGCAATGTGAGGTGCTTGAGGCAGTGCTAAAAACAAAATGAGCAAAAATAGTCATAAGTGTACTGAAGCAAGAAGATGCAAGTTCAATAATAAGGTTAACAGCAATAAAACTTCACCCCTACAAACCACATTGATCTGTGGAGTTATACAGGAGGACAACAGAGCATTCTGTTGATTTTATGTTATTTGAATTGATCACTATCTGCCTGTTTACCTTAAATAGCCAGCTGTGATGCTACTTGACGTTTCAGAGTTGCCTTAAGGAAAATGCTTCCGTTCTGTAAATGACAGTCCTGTAATGGATAGTGCTATTTAGAAGGTTGTTTTCTCTTGCTTAAACCAAATCCTATATATATATACCTTAATGGAAAACCTGTATTTTTCATGTGAAAACCTGAAAAGACAAAATTCAGTGAGAAACACTACGTGTGATTTAACTTTATTGCAAAGATATGTATGCCAAGACAAGGGGATGACAGGCTTTCTGCTGCCTTCCCCAAGGAGTTAATAAGGAATGCTATCAGTCTGGTGATTTCTACACCCAGAACTACTAAAGCTTCTGTAATTCCCCATTCCCAAAGTACTTTGTTTCTCGTTATGGAAACCAACAATGACATTTAATTAGTTCTGGTCCTCATAACCCTTCCGACAGACTTTTAGCCACAGGCTCAAGGGTATTACATTTTAACTGTGCAAGTTTAACCCAACGGTGAGCAAAGATGTGATAAAGCTTCTGAAAGGATAAAGAACTAACAAGTGTGGTTTATTATCTAACTATTTTGGTTCATTATTTTACTTTTTAACTGAGAAATCAGTTACAGAAAATACTGATTTGAGGAACAGATCAATATTCAGTTTTTGATAGATTCCTTATCGATACTCAGTTAAAACCAATACTGAAAGCAGAACTTCCAGACATTATTGCATCCAAGGCTGGTGAAGAACAGAGAAACTCTCTCTATGTATCTTTCTCTCTGGCTTTCTTCTTTTTCCCTTTACAGTAGCTCCTATCAGGAAAGGCATTTTCTAAACCACGACACAACACAGCGTTGCTAAAGGGGGCACAATGACAGGAGCACACTTACTTTTACCTTAGTAAAAAGGTTTTCCCCACCAGAATCAGAGATGGACTGTTTCATAATAAACCCGCTAAGGGGAATTTCAAACCTTGTTATGTGCAACTATTACAGACTCTGGGATTTCCTTACATCCTGTTCTCCCTGTGCTGCATTTGTCTAAACCCTGTTGAGGTAGGAAGGACTTGCTGATACAATCAGACTGCCTTTACCTAGGCACACAGCCTTACCAGCCTGATCTTTATTCTGCTGCCTCTCTCTGTCCTCTCCACCCTGCCACAAAAAACCACTGATATTTATCAATGGATAATTGATATATGAAATGTAAGATCAACCAGTGAAAGCCCCAGCCCTGACTAAGCAGCATTTCTCTTTAATACAGCTCTTAAGAGGCAGAAGTGCAGCCTCCAGTGAACAAACAAGGACTTCCCATCATTTTATACATGCAGTTTATTAAATACCACCATAAACCCACCTTTTACACAAGCCTTTCTGCAGCCTTAAATTGTCAGCAACTGTTGTTGCTTGATAACAAATGCAGATGAGGAATGTTACCCCTTTATTTAAGGTTTAAAACATGCCTTTAGAAGCCTCAAACTGACGCTCACCGAATTCCATAATGAGTGTGAATGCAACAGGGATCCCCTGTGCCCTGGCAGCTCACAAGCCTGTTCCTCCTACCAGCTGTGCAGCCTGGAGTACCTGAACTGAGCCTTTGGTTCATGCTCACCTTCCTGCCATGGTTTAAGCTCAGTCATAAATCAGACCATGCAGTCTCTGTCTCACTCCATCACTTCCCCAACACCCCCCCACCCCCCCAGCCCCCTGGAGGGATGGGGAGGAGAATCAAAAGAATGTAACTCCCATGGGTTGAGATAAGAACAGTGCAGTAACTAAGGTATAACACAAACCACTGCTGCTACCACCAATAATAACAATGATAAGGGAAATAACAAGGGAAGAGAATACAACCGCTCACCACCCACCGACCGATACCCAGCCCGACCCAGCAGTGAACTCGCCCTTCCCGGTAACTCTCAGTTACATCCCAGGCATGACGTGCTGTGGTATGGAATACCTCTTTGGTCAGTTTGGGTCAGGTGTCCTGTCTCTGCTTCCTCCCGGCTTCCCCTCCTCATGGCAGAGCATGAGGCTCACAAAGTCCTTGGTCAGACCAAACATTACTGAGCAGCAACTGAAAACATCGGTGTTATCAGCGCTGCTCCCAGGCTGAAAGTCAAACCACAGCACTGCACCAGCTACTAAGGAGAAAAATGACTGCTGCTGCTGAACCCAGGACACTTCCTGTTAAACAACCTGGGAAACTAAACTCAGATTAATGCATGTTTATACATTTAAATTGTATATTAAAGAGTGCTTTGCAGGCACATGAGAAACATCAGGGGCACATTAACTTACATCAGCTTTAACAATAAAACTCCAAACTGATGCATTTAAAATTATTCAGCAATTATATGGAAATTAGCTTACCCACCCCTTGCTCTGACAGGTGCCTGAGAGCTGCTCTAAACAGGGTGGGAGAATTCACTCAGGGGTATTCTCCATGCTTGACCACCTTTTGCTTCTCCTTCAAAGCAATGAAAACATGAGGCAGCAATGACAGGACACTGTCCTGCTGGTTTGGTTTCTTCCCCAACACAAATCAATGCTCTCCTTCCCCCATGCCTGCCTCTGTGCATCCCCAGCTCAGCATACTCTTTGGATGGGGCTTAGAGCAACCTGGTCTAGTGGAAGGTGTTCCTTCCAACCCAGACCAGTCTGTGACTATATGAACATAGTTAATGCTCAGCAAAACCTCCCACACATACGCCAGATATAAATGGTCTCAGTCCAAGTGCAGATAAACAAATAATCATCTTTTTCTGTGTGTTATTTATCTCCATTCATTTGAAGATCCTCATTACTAGACAGCTACGCCATGAGGAAAAGGAATGGTTTTGTCTGTCTGAGAGGTTCTGGTCACTAGATGGTAAGAAACAGAATCCCAGACTGGTTTGGGTTCAAGGGGCCTTAAAGCTCATCCAGTTCCAACCCTCTTCCCCGGCGAGGGACACCTTCCACTAGAGCAGGTTGCTCAAAGCCCCATCCTGTAAATCAGTTGTAGGAATGATGACACCAGTGCAAAACGCTGCCAATAGAGCTGATGAGAATGCATGAAATAGAACTTTACCCTAATGACGGGCTTACCATAGGTTGGTCTGAGAGAGGACAATCTTGTTTCACATCCCAATGACAGTGCTGCAGCTTTCCGTGGACACACTCTTCCACCTGCAGCAAAAGCAGTTTTCCTGTCTGAAGGCAGAATGCAATCAGATGGGACATGATGCACCGCTTCCAAGCTGTCAGAGAGGGGGACTAAGAAAAAGCTGTTGCAAACTATGGACAAACTGCATGGGAGAGACATCAACTGCTGTGGATCCAACGCCCCTCAATGCTGCTGAGTGGAAACCTTTTCCTACCTTCAAATTAATCGTTCATTATTAGGCTCATGCTGTAATGTTACTACAGGTGTCATCTAAACAACAAATGCCCTGAACAATCACTAGAGACACACACCTGCAAAAAGCTGAACCAGGCCAGAAGGACAAGCCTTTCCCACCAGCAAAAACCACCACGTGCCATTCCAGTTCATACCCAGCGCTCCCAGAGCCAGTCTCCCGAGGACTCCACCACTACAGCACCTCCTCCAGTTGAAGTTTTATGTCCACACTGTAATATAACCCCATATGTTTCATATAGCCTCATTTGAAAATGTTTTCCAGACTTGTTTGCAAACACTATAACACTGGAAAAAACAAATGCCAAATCTTGCATTCAAATGAGAATGTTGCGTGTAAAGCTGTGACCTTTGTTTTGCATATAGGCATCCCCAGCTGTTAGCCAGGATTATCTACGCATCCCAGGGTGTATTTCATCTGGAATGCAAAGCAGTTCCTCATTGCACGTACGGTTGACTGGGAATAACATGAGTTTGCTTCCCTGTGACAGGAAGCTATTTGCATGACTTTCAGATAGTTAGAGATGATTTACAACCTCTGCATTCACATCATGGAGAGATAAACAGGAAAACTGTGCCGTGGATGACAGTTACTATCCTTAACATCTGTTTTTTCCTGAAAATAATTTTAGCCAAAGAAACTCCACCTTAATTCATAGGTCTGATCTAATTTTGTTTCCCTTTAATATTTGCTTTCAGTGGCACAAGACTTACCTTTATGTCAAGGCCAGGTTGGACAGGGCTTGGAGCAACCTGTTCTGGTGGAAGGTGTCCCTGCCCGTGCAGGGGCTGGAACTGGATGAGCTTTAAGGTCCCTTCCAACACAAACCAGGCTGGGATTCTATGACTGGGCTTAGGATTTATAGATATATCCACCGGTCACTTAGGAAGACATCCACAGAGCTGTTTGCAGTGTATGTTACACATCACACCTTTCTTAGAGAGAAGTTAGTGTTGACCGTTACTCTCTTACAGCAAATATGAATTTTATGGATAATTTGACCTGTGAAATTCAGCTCAGTGCATGTCTCCACTGCAATTAGGCAGGGCAACAGCAGCTCTGTGGATACTGACAACATTAAAGTAGACAGCTAGAGCACAAGGAGCAGGGAAGGTAGAGCAGCACACCTTGGTGTATGTTGCACGCTGAAGCCTTTGCCATTAGGACCTCAGTCCACAAGCAGGCTTGCCCTGAGCAAGGCAGGTGAGGCAGAGCATGCTTCATCACCTGCATCAAAGCTCAGGTGAGCAACAGGCAGCAGCAACAGGAGCAGAGCACGGGGATGGCTCTGCATTATCTAGTGGGGGTATCTCCCTCCCCACAGCTTGGGTTCCTTAAACTCAGGTTCCTTTAACAGCTTTAACCTGCCCGAGGGCAGACTGAGATGAGCTCTTAGGCAGAAGCTCTTCCCTGTGAGGGTGCTGAGGCGCTGGCACAGGGTGCCCAGAGAAGCTGTGGCTGCCCCATCCCTGGCAGTGTTCAAGGCCAGGTTGGACACAGGGGCTTGGAGCAAGCTGCTCTAGTGGAAGGGGTCCCTGCCCATGGCAGGGGTTGGAGCTGGAGGAGCTTTGAGCTCCCTTCCAACCCAAACCAGTCTATGAAACAAAAGCACTCACCATTAGGCATTAGCAGGTAAAAGAGCAATTCCCTCACTGCAACATGGTCAACACAGAGCAAGAATTCTCATAATAAACAAGCCAGACTTCTCTCTATTAACTTAACTTCAAGGGGTGTTGGCTTAAGGGGATGTGGAAGGTAATAGGAAAAAAATCACTGGCTCTGTGGCACTCCCCAACTGAAGCACTTCCTGGTTTGAAAACAATTCAGGCTTGTTTCAGCACTCCTCATTATGTCTCTCCAAAATTAATTACAGTCCTTTAAAAACGCACTTGAGTGACGCTTCAGATGACACAAACCCCATTTCTTTGCAGACAATATCTGCACTGGGCAAAGACTGGGGGAAGTATTCCACTGATTTGGGCAGCCGAGGTGTGCAGGAAGACACAAACAAGCACATAAATACATAAACCAAAATACACCACGTTCTGCATTTAAACATTGCTCAAATAAGTAACTTTGAGCAGGTCTCATCTTTTACTATTTGGAGCATTATCTTGCTCTGCTGCTCTGCCTGGCATCACTCTTTCCTGATCAGTCTTAATACTCCATGAACATAACACAGCACACTGCGAGTGCACCGAGTTCAGAACATTTTGTTTCCAATTTCCTGCTCACAGCCCTGTTTATGCTCTGGGTACCAGCATTCAGAACTTGAGCATTCCTGCCAAGCTTACTCCAGGGACTTCTAATGGCTCGGAAGCCTCGTCCACGTTCCTAATGTATTAATGGATAAGCTCTGTGAAGCAATCATTTATAGCTAGTGTTTGTCTCAATGGTAACTACAGATGTAACTCACAACTTAGCTCCTAGCTCAGCTCTCCTACGCACCCAAAGAAGGTTATTTACAAACAGCCAACATCAGCACTGCTGACACCACTGCAGCACTACAGCCCCAGACATCATCCCGTCCTCCCTGGTGGGTTATGAAGCCAACGATGATGTCCAGGAGAGCCATGGGAGACAAACCCCAGGTTTATACTTGTTTCTAGGGGACTGCAGGACACATGCCCCCTAAGCAAACACCATCAGCTTGCAAGGAGGAATCCAAGTACAAAGATTTGTTGGCTCCAGGGGTAGTAAAGTGGTGGGGAGGCAGCAGATCATCGAACCACAGAATCCCAGCCTGGTTTGGGTTAAAGGGACCTTAAAGCTCCTCTGGCTCCAACCCCTGCCACGGGCAGGGACCCCTTCCACTAGAGCAGCTTGCTCCAAGCCCCTGTGTCCAACCTGGCCTTGAACACTGCCAGGGATGGGGCAGCCACAGCTTCTCTGGGCACCCTGTGCCAGCGCCTCAGCACCCTCACAGGGAAGAGCTTCTGCCTAAGAGCTCATCTCAGTCTCCCCTCGGGCAGGTTAAAGCCATTCCCCTTGGCCTGTCCCTACATCCCTTGTCCCAAGCCCCTCTCCAGCTTTCCTGCAGCCCCTTCAGGCACTGGAGCTGCTCTCAGGTCTCCCCTTCAGGAGCCTTCTCTTCTTCTCTGGGCTGAACAATCCAGAGAAGCTCCAAGTATTTCAGCTGTACCAAGTCTCCCTGCTCGCTCTCTCTCTCCCTCCTGTTTTACATCCTAGTAAAATGATTCCCCACATCTTAAATCAGCTTCAAAGACTTCAGAGACGTTTTACTGCCTCTATAATTCTGCACTTTTATCAGCAGTTTCACCACCCCTGTTCAAGCTGGTTTGCTTATGTTCTCTTTAAAATGGTTTCTTTCCACAGGTGCAGCATTTCTATCATCATCTCATGATGGTTTGATGCAAACATCCTGTCATTCACCAAGTGGTACTGGGAAGATCAGGAGTGCAGAAATTATGTGAAGGTGGGAGGGGAAAGAGAGTTTTTAATATGATTGTCCTAGATTTCCCTATCCTCCAACTCAAGGTTAGCAGCAGTTGGGAATTCAGCCTCTCATACGCAGCAGCCACCCAGTGAATGTTTTGAAATGGAAAACTCTCTGTCCAAAAACTAGGGAGAAGCATGGAAACGGAAATGAGATGTGCTTGAAATGTTCATTTTTCCTAAAGAACGGGTTGGTATTTTTTCCATATGCCTCTTCTCATATACAATGCTGTGTGATTAATTAAAGCAAACAGCGCATTTAAAGCAAAAGCACCATATTCACACTTAGATTTCAATACACATGAGAAATTACTTCTATAGGAGAAAAAGCCCTTAAGGCTCCTGTTTCATTGAGGCTTTGGATTTGCGAGCAGTGATGAAAGCTCTCTAAGGCACTGGCCAGCACTCAAGTTGCTTCTTTTAGCCTCCATTGTATGAATTTAATATAGAAAAATTAACATTTGCAGCTTAACAGAGAGGAAAACCTCATTAAAAGGGCTTGTGGAATTACCACTTTTTAGGTCAATCACGTTGTGATGAACCATCAGAAAAAAGCAAACTTTAAAGAGCTACAGGTTTTCTCAGGTACAGCTTCATTACCCATAGTTCCTAATTCCCTATTAAAACTAGGATAACTCCTGGAGATCATAGAATCAAGTAGGTTGGAAAAGACCTTGAAGACCATGGTGAGATCATGATGATAATGAGATCATGAGATGATGCTTTGGGAACTGGAGGAGGTTGATGTTACAGCACTGACCAGCTATTTGTGAGCCACAGGTATACATGGTCTGCCCAGCTTTATCACCAGAGCATCTTAAAACTTGTGAAGCCTTTACAAACCTATCACTGATATGATCTCTAGAAATCACACAGATTTACTAGGCAAGTATCTCCTTTGGATTGCAATATCTTCCTTCTCTCAGATGATTGTGATGTCAGAAGCTTGGTAGGTCACACAGAGGTATTTAACTTTCACATGCATAGAAACTATGGAACAACTTCCCATGCCAAACAAAGTTAATACTGCACTCCCTAACATGCAGTATTCTTGTAACAGCACTGGTGCTCTCTAAAACCTATACTGATTGAGACCCGTATAGTAAAATCAGGTATGGCATGATGGTTTCATATCATACAATGCACAGTGTCATTCCAACATCATTCCTAAAATTCCAGTGTAGAGCCCTGCAGAAATATGGGCTGTTAATTAATATGGGCTATATATCTATCAAATTATACCATATTAACTTCATAAGGGTCATGACTGATAACCAGCTTAGAAATACGTCGTTCGGGGGAGAAGTATAGTAGTATTGATGTATACAGTAAGTATAGTCATTAGAAGGGATTGAAAAAGAACTGCTTACTCCTGTGCTTACAATGAAATAAAGGCAAGAAAGATGACTTTGGAAGTAGGAAAATCAGACGTAACTCAAAGACCAACAGAAAGGCAAAGACTTAAATTAGAAAGACTGTGACACTAATGAAGGGTAATACCATCTTCAGTTTTCAACAGTGAGAATGGAAACTGGGATGCTGGTTAACCTCATTCACAGACTGAACATCTAAACTTTCCTCCAGCATGTAACAGCAACCAGAATGAGTCTGAAAAATAAACTCATGGCAGAGGCAAAACAAATCAAAAGCATTAATGAGGAAATTAGAGGATTTGAAGGAATCAGCTGTAAGGCATTCAAATTTCTCTGTTAAGAGCAGCGGTCTTGTAGGAATGTCAAAGAGTAAATAACCTGGTGAAGCATCATTACAGTAAAGCTAATTTAATGCTACATTACAATATATCTACGTTGGCTATTGTAAATCTCCTCCTGTGTTTTCTGGTAGTGACTTAATGAAAAGCAAGCACGAAATTGTGTACTGCTACCATACATGTTCCTATAGCACCTAGAAACCCAAGTGCAATAACTTTTATTCACGACAAAAAGACGGCTTCTGCACTGAAGCAGGAATGATCTTCATCAACCCCATTGCAGCCACTAAAACCACAGTGGTTTTACCTCTTATGATGGGTAAATCTCAAAGTGCTCATGTTCTAGCAACATTCTCTTCTTGAACACAGACCCAACTATGCGAGTCTACCCTCCGTTATTCAGACACAATTGACCTTTCCAGGTAGGGACACAGTGATTGAGGCCAAACAAATGCGCACATATGTGTAACTAGAAGCTTAACTTCATGGTGCAGCTGCCTAGAAACAGTTCCTGACAAACCTAAAGGCTTTTCTAGAGTGATAACCTTTCTTTGGAAGGGGCCATTAGCTGATACCTCGTAAGTAAGAATAAGAAACATGCCCGGTGTTATTTTGCCTGGTTACACCTTATTTTTGCCCTTTTTCTGAACCCCTGTGTAGTTTTTGCACTGTGCAGTGGTTACAGCTGAACTATGAGCAGCATGAAGAAGTGTTCCCTTTTATGTTAAACCTCACCCTATCCTTCTACACTGTTAGATTGCTCTTTTTTATGCACAAAATATCATGTTTTGTTCCATGTAAAAATCAAACATTAGCACAGCATATTATGCCTCTGTACACAATAGCAGAAGCAAGAGAAGTGTTCATACTTCACTGAGCCACCAAGCAATCCACTACTTCAATTTTTGCCTGTACAGTTTGTCAGGTCTCTGAAATTAAGTTTTCCATAAGTTCAATTCTTGCAGAGCAGAGCAAACAACTTGGCTGAAACATGGCTTTAATTAAAGTATTCCAGCATCTCATCTCTGTGCATGTGGGTTCTTGTAACAAAGCAAAGCCAGCAAACAAATAATAGGAGGGGCTGGACACTAGACAGACAATGGTGATCTGCTGATCAAAAAAATCACACAACCACTAGTGAGGAATAAAGCAGTTGTGTAGAACCAAGCTACAGACATCAAACCACGATGCTTTTTCTAATGGGATCATCCTTCATCTCCCAAACGAATGCGAAAACCTGCTACAAGCATTGCACTTGGCATAGAGCAGTCGCCTTCTTGCCCTATGCAAGATAGGAGGCTCCTCACAGAAACAGCTTGGATCATGATAGCAAAATGCCTCAGGGGAAGATAACCCAGAATTAGCTCACTCCTAAGCAAGCCACTGGACACCTACTTCAGGCTCTGGAAGCCCCAGATGTCAGAGACAAACATCCATTTACAACAACAGATTGCACACAGACGTGTCAATAGCTATAAAGTAGCTGCACACAATTGCTTGGATGCGCTGTTTGTGTACACTAATCAAAATACATCTCAAACTGCTAAAAACGATGAGCTGAGGCTCCACAGCAATGTTAGAGGAGATGTGGGGCTACACTGATCTCCCACCAGTTGGCTGTGCCTTGGAAGCGTTCAGCTCAAGCTGGAACAAGCGTTTCCAGAAGCAAGTCAGTCTGCATTCCAAGCAGTTTATATAAGCGAAAAGTAGCCACAAATTCAGGTCAAAATGAGTAACTAATTCCATCTGAGAAAGAGACCCGAGTATTTCATCTAAACATTAGAGTTTTGACACGACGCTTTTTAAATGTCCAAGCTTAAATTCACTGCAAGTTGAACCACATGAGCCTGAGGTACAAGGGAGTTGTTGTTCTCATTATAGTATGAACAAGACACAAGTTTTGGTGAACAGAAAATCCTCTGGCAAATAAACGAGAGGTCCAGAACAGGAAAACACAATGACCAATTCTTCACCTTGCACTGCAGAAAACAGTGATGGATCTGAAAGGTTCTCAAGCCTTAAGCAACAACCATTTCAGAGCTTTATCCCGGCAGGATTACGTAATTCAAACCTGGAGAGTGCTAAGGGAAAAGCTACAAAAAACACATGAAGGGATCAGAAAGCAGGACCACAGAGAGAGATCCACAGAGGCCAGACTACTTGGTTTATGAAAGAGGAGGTGAAAGGGGAACTTAGATCACAGCTGAAGAACATAAGAGGATAATGAAAGCCTGCTCTAGCAAACACTTGAGCGTAGAGACAAGAATACATCCATTTTCAGGGGTTACAAGTGGAAAAGTGACAGAATTACATAGCAAGAAAGAAACTCTTGCAGTAATTATGCGAATAATTAATTACTGAAAGAAAATACCAAAGGTTCTCATGGATGCTCTACCCCAGAGGTCTGTAACACAAGAGTGGGCGTTTCTCTACAAGAAATGTTCCTGTTCAACCTGAGTTATTGGACCTGAATTAACTCAGAGACATCACAGAGCCTGCGATGTACATTGTTAAACTACAGGGATCCCAACCTTGATGGACCCTCACACAAAACATAAACCAAATTTGCACTAATGCGAGGGGTGTTTTTTTCAGATATTATTAGAAAGTCCATAGAAAGACTCCAGGTTCACAGTATTTCCATTAAACACCTTGTTACAGCTGACAGTGAAAAGTACCAGCAAGTAGGACAAACTTTCTACTGCTACAGGAGCCATAGAATCATGGAAAGGTTTGGGCTAGAAAGGACCTTAACATCATCTATTTCCAACCCCCTGCCACGGTAAGGACACCTTCCACTAGAGCACCTTGCTCCAAACACTATCAACTAGGTCTTGAATGCAGCCAAGGATGGAGAATTTGACATCTTTGGGCATCACTTCTCTGGGCAACCCATAGCGGTGCCTCACCACCCTCATTGCAAAGAATTTCTTCTTTACATCTAAGCTCAATCTCCCCTGTTTAAATTTGAATACAATGCCCATTGTCCTGTCACTACAGTCCCCGATGAAGAGTCCCTCTCCAGCATCCATAGTTCTCCTTTCTCAACAGATTCAGAAAGACAAACTGCTGTGCCTCAGAACCCAGCTCTGCTCTTTCCAGAAGGTTGGGGGCTGGATCTGTTCCAATCAAAGGAACAAAGATAATTACCGTGTCCAGAAACATGCAGGTTGCCAAAATCTGCTCCTCTCCACCACCTGCTTCCTTGTCTTCTCCACTTCCCCAACCACCTCTATTACACCAACACCAGGCTGGCTGAGGTCTGATATGATTTGCTTGGTAACTCTCCCAGTGGTGGCTGCACAATTGGCCATCACCGGCTTCCATCCAACTCCAATTGCACTGCGCTAAATTGATTCATTAAGGTAATCACTGCTGTCTTATCGTGTGCTCATTACAAACAACAACAAATTATTCAAAGCATGTTTTCCCTCTTGAGCTACTGTATCAAATATATTAATCACGAGTCGGTTGGCTGCTGGAGTCGCTCATTTTCTGCATGCCATTTATATACTAAAAAGCAAATGAACAAGAAACTCGCTATCATTTGGCTACTTCATTTTCCCCTGGTGAGTTCTACGATTTGTAAATTAAACAAGCAGTGGTGCTCCTGATTTATCTGAGCAATGCTTGGGCCAAAATATCTATTTCATCCATGGGCAAACCTGTTTTAGATCCAATGAGTTGTCAGCTTTCAAAAGCTCTGCCAAAGGCTGCTATTGATGGTTGAAGGCCAAACTGGTATGGAGAAGCTGAATTTTCAACTCATACTGAAGAAAAATCACACTGGCCATAGCAAAATTGTTATCTAAGAGGGAAAAAGGCTTATCTGTGAAGTCAAAGAAGCACTTCACACACCACATCTTACCAGGTAGGTGCAAAATTAGCTCATAAGTGATTTATATAAATTTCTTTATACTATACCCTGAATTTGGCATCCTCTGCTACATCTCCATCAAGTTCTGCAGAACAAAGCAGTGACGTGGTGCCATGGTAGTTTAAAGCTGAGCAGCTGTGAATCATTCCCATTATGTCACTTACGTGTCCTTGGCAGTTGAGGTATCACCATCCAGGTCTCCAACTGCATGTCAAACTGCTCATTTAAAACCCCACAAGAGATCCAGCTAGATACCTGCAGAAAGCTCTTCGTTGACAGCAATTCCCCCTGTTCTGAAGATGAGCAAATTAATCGTGTGAGTGACTATTCCCTTTGAAGAGGAAACACTGATTCTTTACAGAATTAAGTTAATGCATTATTTATTTCTTGTCATGGTACTATCTGTGTTTTCTCACAATGGGATTCAGGGCAGGGTAGCTCCTGGAAGCCCATCAGGATACTATAATATCTGCAGGTGGTCATTGCTTTATACAGCTCATTTTACACCCTCCTTTGACCAGTCACAACAAGTTACCTTCAGTGCAAGAGGTGATGGGCTTTGGTTCCTTAGAAAGCACCACAATAAAGATTTCCAATTATCTCTGGGATTGCAGATGACAGAACCAGTTGCATTAGCAAGTGGAGGTTGTTGTATCATCCAGTGTAGACCAGTATGCATGGTCCAGTAGGTTGCTGATGCTCTCCTGGATGTATCAAGAACCATGATGATGACTATCCAGCAGCCTCATGCCATTCTGTCCCATGAGGCCTATACCTGTAGACCAGAAGAAGAGGTCTACACTTGATAGCAGGACAGTAGAGGGCTTGCATGCTGTGATCAACTGTGGGGCTGGCAGAGGGGCATGCTGCCCATTGACACCAAGCAAGCAGAACATAGCACATCATCTGCATTCCTGCCATGCAGGCAGTTGAACCTTTGAGCTTTAAATGATGGTGTGTTTCCATCTTCCCAAGTTTTGAGGCAATCTACAAAGCAGCATAGTTTGAGTGAGGGAGAGAAGAGTCAAGAGGGTGAGCATGAAAGTACTGCAATAAAGAGGGATGAGATGAAGGATAAAGGAGATGTCCCGATGTGATGGATTGCCTGTCCTATCAGCCATGATAGTTCTTCTACAAATCATCACAGCTCCTGCTTTGAAGATGGGTTGTCCAATTCATCTTCATGGGAGCATCACCAAGAAGATGAAGAAGATGAAGAGAAGAGCTGCAGGGAGCAGCTGGATGTGGGGCTGGGAGCCAGGATAGGAAACAACCATGTTGCCCTCTTGGCACCTATGATGTTTGCCAAACAGTGCTGACAAATAGCTATTTTCTCCTGCCATCCCACCATCCTCTCACATCTAATAAGCTAATCTTTTTGAGGGAAAGTAATTACAGCAAGAACCAGGGCAGTGCTAACAAATACTCACATTAGTAACACTGTTAAACACACACTGGTGTTGCTATTCCTGCTGGCTGGAAGCAGCAGCCAAGTGTTGAAAACAGAAACTTGTCACTCAGTGAGTCCTATCTGCAGCAATATTTCTTTGCCTTTTAAGACAATTTGTTGGGTTTCAGGGTTATATCTGTGAAGTGACAGATCTGAACTCTATTAACTCAATGCCTGACACATGGTTTATGAAAGATCCTGAAAGCTTCACCCCTTCATAGCAAATGCTTCCTTGGAGAAAGAGACACCCAGTGAGCTGTAAGTCATGTAATTATTATAAATGAGAATAGCAAGCCATAAGGAATATTCTCATACCGTTCCTACCGTCCAAAGGAAGAAAACAATGAAGTACCAGAGCTTTGGTTAAATTTCCTTTTACAATATAGTCCAAAGAAATCCTATGTCATTACCAAGGCCGTGGTATTACCAGACAACGCCAAACAAAATACCAGGCAGGTTAAATCATACTGTGAAGTACCAGGCAAAGGGTATTTTTACAAATATATGTGTAAATAATACTCTTTGGAGATACAAATGTGTATTTAGAGAGAGAAGGCATTTTGAAGTCAGTAACATATCATCGTGTACCATAACAGGACACCATGGGAGCTGTCTTCATTGTCACGGTATGTAGAATTGTTTGAATGTTGACTCATTGAATCATTCAATACATATATAAGGTACATAGGTAGACTATGTATGGAACATCAATAGCACAGTATCAATAGCTCAAAGGCACATTTAGCCCTGGACACCGTTTTCAGCCCCAGCCAATTTGGGAGTTAAGTAAGTAAAACAAAGTAAAAGAGTACAGATGCTTCCCTAGGTAACTGCAGCCTCCCAAGCCTTGCAGCACAGGGTAATGGTATGTAACAGCCACATACCTCTGTATTCTTTACCCTTAAGGAAATGCAACTCTTTGGTGCAAGATAATCTTGGGGGAGCAATAGGTTAATGGAGCTTATTAAGACAGATTTGCAGTTTCCTTCTTACCCAGGATCTGAAGCAAAGTCCAGGTTCACAGTCATCATGGCCCTTTCTCAAAAATAATAATAACTATTAGTATAATAAGATAAAAGTCTAATGCCACTTCAGGAATTAGAGCTTAAATTCCACTTTGGGAAAGCAGTTGAAGCCTTGATTTAAATAGTGAAAATGATGCAAATTCTGAAAAGAAAGGATTTGCTAGAAGCCTTTGGAATAAGAAGGGAGAATTAGACAATGTCTTTTTTTTTAGACTTTTAAGCCTCTTTTGCAGAGCCTTATGAGAAAGCACCATGAAAACAAATTTACAGAGGGCAAAACGAAGCCACACTGTGGTTAGAATCCAGTTAAGCCCCAAAAACCAGAGTAGGAGTGAACAGCTGACATTCAGCAAGGCAAGGAGAGATGTTTCCCGTAAGAAGTGCTTGTATTTAATATACAATTGGTTTGGAAAAGTCATTTTAGAGATAAATGCATGTCTGAGCAGAAGCAGTGTATCTCTTTTCCTTGTCAAACTGACACATCATAGATGAACTTGCTCTGTTCATACGTGAAGAGGAAAAGTCTTTCACAGTTTTGACCACTGGAAGGGAGAAGAGAGCAGACTTTTACAAGTTTTCCTTTTCTGTATTAGTATATAAGACCAAAAAACCTCCAACAAACCAGACCAGCCCCCTGTGTGAGTGCGGGCAGCTAACACATCAGGGCACAATGCCATTTGTTAATCCAAGCCTAAGCAGAAAGGCTACATTGGAACAGTTCAAATCCTCATGGAAGACCATCACAGATGTGTTATGGGCAAATACACTATGACTAGTCCATCTCTGGGAAGAAAAACATGCAGTACTGCTTGAGGCTACAATCTATGACCAGGTCATTTAAAAAACACCTAATAAATGCCATTACTTTCTTTATTCTTTAATTCTTTGTTGTTATGATTATTCTGGTCTCTGCGTTGGGAGTTATTTCCAAGGTAACTGGTAAGAGGAGAACAAGTCGCATGCGCTGGCTGGCTCTCTACTTGTTTCAAAGGTAAGATAAACATAAAGGATCGCCACCTCTTGATCTTCAAGCATAAGGGCCAGAAGAAAACCAACAGTTTATAATAAATCACTGTCAGCTGATCCACGAAACAGCTGAAACTACAAGATCTACCTCCCACACAGAGGCAGAGCTGAGTCGAAGGCGGACAGCTGTATTCTTCAGACTGAGGGTACACACATGCCAAAAGGAGGGAAGACTCCAAATAGAAGTACAAAGGCAAGAGGTTCAGATGGGGACACTTTCATATTGCCTCCAAGAGTTAGCAAGTAGACACGAAAAAGCAATAGATAAAACTAGACCTGATTAGTTTGAGACAATTCACTGAAACCTGATGGATGATGGTTACACAAAACACATTACCATCTTCTGGCTAATTGCTTAGGTCAAAAGAGGTGATCTCAAAGTCTCCTGATCATGCTGCACTAACAGGAAGGACTTCAGGTGACTGCATCCTGCTTCTAGCAGAGTTATCTATCTCAGCCCATTCCTCTACTCTTTGGCCAGGTTATTGACTATAAACTAAAGATTTTAACTATAAACTAATAC
The DNA here is from genome assembly GCF_034315485.1 of Pezoporus occidentalis. Taxonomy (NCBI): domain Eukaryota; kingdom Metazoa; phylum Chordata; class Aves; order Psittaciformes; family Psittacidae; genus Pezoporus; species Pezoporus occidentalis. The sequence continues at coordinate 1,341,818 of NW_026915780.1, forward strand.
CTCAGCAAAAAAGCCATCAGCAGTGGAAAAGCTCATTCCAATTGCATGACCAGCATTTCTGTTGGAGTCTACAATGACCAACCTCAAGGTGATGAAACCTATAACAGAGTGACCTTTCAGTGGCCAGATGAAGATATGGTTATATACCAAGCCAAAACCAGAGCATGTCCTTTTCAACCAGAACTATCACACCATCCTCAAAGTACTTTCTCAATTTCAACAGCTTTTGCTCCTCCTTGTCATGCCCTGTTGCAAGGGCCTCCATGCCTATATGCCTTGAACCAGCCAGGGCATGCAAGGGTACACAGAAAACATCCCAGCTTTAAAGTTTCTTTTGAATTACAGTTCTTAACACTTTGAGAGATCAAAGTACTTTGTGTATAAGCACACAGCAGTTATCATCACTTTGTCTGCTAGAAACAGACAATCCTGTTATAAAACCACTTGTACAAACCAAACCTCTTCCACTCCAGGACTCTCCCAAGGCCATTCCCTCATGTCACGAGGCATCCATTTCAGTCTTCTTCATCTTCCTTTTGTCCCCTAGCTGCAGTGTGGTCTGTTTAGGTTACCTTTTGCCTCTTCTATTTGTAGTCTAAGACTGTTTGTAGATATATATACATACATATAAACACATATGTATATGCTATTTACATGACTTCCCTACGGCCATGTGTGGCTGTATTCCTTGCTGTTGACTTCTCTCTTTCCCACTTCTCTGTTTTCTCATTTCCTTATCTCTGCTTTCTCATTTCCTTATCTCTGCTTTCCTGCACTGCAATTTCATCCCCTCCCAATTCTTTCTCAGTTTCCTCAAACATTCTCCTCTCACAGCTGCAGGCAATAAAAAGCAAAAAGGCAAGAGCAGAAAGAGACTGCTCATTGCAATAGCTGGCGGGGCGACTACAGAAGAGGTGTTCCTATTGCAGCAAATTACACTGCTACAGCTCTGAACCTTTGCTATTTCACATGGTGTGGAAGGGGAGAGCATTTAAGAGTAATAAAAATAATCCAAGTATTCATATTTAGTAAAGATGTGCATGGAAGTGTCTCAGTAGTCACCAAGCTCAGCCCTGCAAAGAGCCACAGGGCTCATTTGCTGTGATAATGCCTTTAGGTTGTGATAACTCGACCAGATTTAAAGTAAATGTTCAGCAGAACACCCAAATTGGCTGAGGGAAAATTACACCAGAGACCCAGGAGGAGGCAACTTGTTCTTTGAGTTAGCACCGGGCAAAAGGCCACCACGTACTTGGTTTTCCCCACGTAGTTTTCCCACTGGCTATTACATTTATATGGCTTTCAGCAGGAGAGCTCTTGACTGACGTTTGAGCCAGTTCCAGCTAAAAAGTGTGTGTTTCAGTTGGAGAAATCATTCTTTTCTCGGTTACTCTCAAGACAGTTTGGTTTTTGTGAGGTATGTCTTGCAATGTACCAGTGGGAAACAGCTTTTTAAAGAGGAGACCAAATCTAGTATTAATACCTGACCCTCCCCAGTCTGGGCAGATTCATGGCACTGCGCTTCATCACCTTTCTCCCCAAACCTTTGGGTAGTAAGCAGGGAAAATTCAGCTCTTGGAAGGTTTTTAGATATCATCTGGTCGCAGCAACCTGGGAGCCATCAGGCATCAGTCAGTTTTGTCGAGTCTCAAAGAGAAGCAGCAGCATATTACGAGTGAATCGCTGACATGTTCAATCCTAAGAAAGGAGCTTGTCCTGCAAGCCATAACTCATCAGATAAAACTCTCCTTTAGGATCAAAATGAAATTGCAACCTGGAAGGCACATTTGAAACCCCTCTTTTCAATAGGGCAAAGATTACCCATGCAGAACTATTATCAGAACCAAGAAATTAATGTACTATCTCGTTCTGCTGGGGGGCAATACTTCAAACAAGAGCAAGCTCCTGAATGGGTTGTTTTTATTGTGTGAACATTGGCATTTTCTCCTGTTACAGACTCGCTCCCACAGCCCAGCTTCTATCCACCAGATATACATTTATTTGGCTGTATGAAGATCATATAAGTGTCATAGGACTGACTTTCAGGAGTCCCATGCTCCCACATACATCGTCACCCTTTTAACACCTCAGACCTCATATTGCACCATTTCCTTTCTCTCTGGTGTTACAGATGCTGCATTTTCTGCATTACCTGTGTCTTTCTGAGACCTGCCCTTTACAGCAGGGATTGTACAAAGAAATCCTTACCAGGAATTACTGGGGGGGTGTGCATGAATGTGAGTTTATCTTAGTTGAAACCCTAGAACAGGGTTACATATATATATATATATATATATATATATATATATCCTAGGACTTATACAATAGAGTCCTTCCTTTCTTTTCTTCCCATGCATCTCATCACAGATTCTGTTCTGAGCTCTGAGCACGCTCAAGGCTTGGTGCTTAAGCAACAGCTACATGGAAAACCTCTTCCAGCAAGCTGCCACCTCGATGGGACAGCCCATCCACTTTCTCCCCCTCCTCTCCATCAGAGCTACCTGCTGAACCAAGTTCACCTCAGAGATACCTCCAGACCAGCCGTGCCTGGCAGGGTTTGTACAAACCAATGTGCTCAGCCCACCCTAACTTCTCAAAATTCCCATGCATGACTTCTGATTTCAAAAGACTGAAAAGAAAATAGAATTGAAATGATGCTGCTCTGAGAATTAGGCCTGTACTGAGGTTATTTTGCTGTGCCACACATCCCTTCTACAGGCCTTTAACAAACTACTTCAAGCTGCTTGTTTCTGCTTCTGTTGTCACCTTTGGTGTAAGGAGATGGTACCTGTCTGTAAGCCCAGCTGCAGGACACCATAGACTGGGCAAGGAAACATCCATCCATGTTCACAGAGGAAAACGTGTTAGAGCCCAAAGAAAATGGGCAAATGTAATGGCCAACTGCTACCACACATGCTGAAAGCATTAGGAAAAGAGTATCTCACCTCATCACCCCCAAACATCTCCCCAAACATGAAAGAAATCAGTACCATGGTGGGAACTGCTGTGTAAAGCAGTGACAAGGTCTCTTCTGAAGGCACTCATTAATCCCCATCTACTGAACCAGAGCCAGGCTCCGAGGTGGGAAGGTGGACAGCAAGGAGACATCACCCACAGGTTCCAGTGATCTGCACATCCTGCCTTTTGCCCTGTTGATACCAAGACACATGATTACTTCCCACCTCTGTGCTACTTCGCTAACAACTATTACTGAATAATATGCTAAGGTGCTGAGGTCAGCAAATCACGAGGAAGAATCATGGCTAATGAGCCAAAATGAGAACTGCCATAAGGCAAAGGAAAGCATCCTATTAAAACCAGCTATAAATTTACAATTGCCAAAAGGTATCGATCTCTTGCTTCATGAAGGGTAGGGGTTTGGTTTAGCGTGTTTTAAAGGACTGAAGGCATACAGCCTTTGAACTGAGTCCCATCACCTGCAATCACATTCTGAACTCCCTGCGTTCGTCAGTGAAGAGAACAAAGGCAAAAACAAGGGGGTTATAGGTTCACTTTTTAACTTTCCTTGTGCTTCCACTCCCAAGCAATTCTGATAACTATTTTCAGCCAGTTATGTACAAGCCTTAACTCTTCAAGCAGTGATTTCACAGAGAGAAACGTGTTGTGCAGGGAAGGGTTCAAGACGGGCAGCTCTGCAGGGCACATTCATCATTTCACTTCAAAGCAAATCGTTACAGCCACAGCTGCTGTAATCCAAGGGTGGATATGGACTAGGAAGAAAGGAAAAGCCTTTCTTACAGCCAGTGGAGCTCTGTCTGTTGGGCATTCACATCACCTCTGCAGTGTCTGTGCTATTGCCTGGCAAATCCCTTGGGAGCCACAGGCTCTCCAACCCAGCCTGGCGCTTGGGTGCTCATCAGAAGGAGGTGACATAAACACAGACACATAGACCCCACCATTTCTCCAAGTATAGCAAGAGGTGATGTCAAGGAGGTGGCTCCAGTCCTTGCACTGTTACTATGAATTAAATACCCCAGGGGTTTACAGCCAGTTCTAAAGCCAACTCATGAGTGCCAAGAACTGTTATCTTCATCCCAGACTATCCAGAGTGAAGGCACTGTACTCCCAAAATGCTGGCCCTATCCCACCACTCTCCCCAAGACACAACCAGCCTGTTTCATGGAGCAACTCAGCCAAGCAGAGAGCTGGTGATGCAGTTGGTCACTCCCATCAGCAATGCAAGTTCAGTTTGTGGCATCTAAAATGATAAAAATAATAATAACAATATAGGAAGTAACACAGCTAACATTTAACAGACTGTGATTGATGCTAAAGCATTGGGAAAGAAACATGGTAATTCAGAAGGGGTAGGAACGCAGCTCACTGAAATAAAGACTTTGAGACTTAAAGGTCTTAATCCTGAAGATTAAGACTGGAAAAGGAAATAAAAGCATGAAAATACTTCTTAGGGCTTTTCTTCCTGCACAACAACAACAAAACCCAGTAACATCAACAAACGTGATGCCACTGAGGATGCAGTTTCAAAATGGTGAGAAGTCCTAAAAGCTGTGATACATTCTGGCTAGAAAATAAATTACCTCCCCAGTATTACAGGATTTAAAAGGAGCAGATTTCATCACTGGATTTAGCATGATGAATCAGGGAAATTGGAGGCTGCATCATAAAGAAGAGATTCAGAGCAGCCCAAGGAGAAGGACTTGGGGGTGTTGGCAGCCCAAGGAGAAGGACTTGGGGGTGTTGGTCGATGAGAAACTGAACATGAGCCGGCTTCAGTGTGCGCTTGCAGCCCAGAAACCAACCGTGTCCTGGGCTGCATCAAAAGGAGCGTGACCAGCAGGTCGAAGGAGGTGATCCTGCCCCTCTGCTCTGCTCTTGTGAGACCTCACCTGGAGCATTGTGTGCAGTTCTGGTGTCCTCAACATAAAAAGGACATGGAACTGTTGGAACAAGTGCAGAGGAGGCCACGAGGATGATCAGGGACTGGAGCACCTCCTGTATGAAGACAGGCTGAGGAAGTTGGGGCTGTTCAGCCTGGAGAAGAGAAGCTGAGTGGAGACCTCAGAGCAGCTTCCAGTGTCTGAAGGGGGGCTATAGGGATGCTGGGGAGGGACTCTTCATTAGGGACTGCAGTGACAGGACAAGGGGTAACGGGTTCAAACTGAAACAGAGGAAGTTTAGATTGGATATAAGGAGGAAATTCTTTCCTGTGAGGGTGGTGAGGCACTGGAATGGGTTGCCCAGGGAGGTTGTGAGTGCTCCATCCCTAGCAGTGTTCAAGGCCAGGTTGGACAGAGCCTTGGGTGCCATGGTTTAGTGTGAGGTGTCCCTGCCCATGGCAGGGGGTTGGAACTGGATGATCTTAAGGTCCTTTCCAACCCTAACGATTCTATGATTCTGTGATCCCTGCATCCCCAGGCATCTGCAGTGTGATGGGAAGGCAAATAGAAAATTAGAAGAGCACCTGGAGGGCGCTCAGGAAATCACAGACACACACAACACTGAGCGAAAATCACGCTGAGGAGGAACCTTTGTGGCAGGGTTTTTAGTGACAGGCAGTGCTCAAGGCCAGGCTGGACACAGGGGCTTGGAGCAAGCTGCTCTGGTGGAAGGGGTCCCTGCCTGTGGCAGGGGGTCAGAACTGGGTGAGCTTTAAGGTCCCTTCCAACACAAACCATTCCAGGGTTCTGTGACTAAGCAGTTAAACTGTGCTTTTCATGAGCTTCCTTAAATGACCTTTAAATTGTTGCAACCAGACAAAATTCTCTTAATAACAATAGAATAAATACAATAGTAAAAATAACAAAATGCCTTTTTTCCCCCTTTTTCCTTTACCTTTTCTTCTTTTTTTTTCCCAGAAAAGTTATTCCTCACCTGTACCAACCAGACAGGATAAAAAGGATATGTTTTCTCCTCCTTGTTTGTTTGTTCCCTTTTCTCCCCCCATAGCCTCCTACCACCAAGATCTGCATTACCCTGAGGGTAGAGACAAAGGCCACTGGAGCAGCTCAAACCAGCTCCACTCCTCTCTTGTCCTCCACCACACCAGTCCCTGGTGGCCCCAGGCAAGGACAGAGCTGGATGAGCCTCCCACCAGAAAGCTCTCAGATCTCACTTCTGCGCCTGCAAGAAAAGCACAACAGGACTTTTTCTTCCAGTCTATACAAAAAGGAACCCACCAGCTGAGGAGTGGATAATGCCTATTGTAAGGGCTGCCTGCTTCCCTCCAGCAGTCTACAAAAATACCGCTTTTAAGTTATATGCACAGCTTATCCCGTGCATTTTACACATGCTGAAACGGCAGCAAGGCCCCAGGTAGATCCCATTTTAGCTCTGCGTCACCTAGGAAGTGCCTTGATATCCACCTGACAGTCATTTCCAGCACTTGCCATTGGAATTTGTCATCATACCTTAAAGAAGGATGGTGGCTGGGCTCTGCTCCCAAGGAACAAGGGATGGGACAAGAGGAAACGGCCTCAAGCTGCACCAGGGCAGGTTTAGATGGAGCTGAGGAACAATTCCTGCCCCAGAGGGTGCTCAGGCATTGGAACAGGCTGCCCAGGGCAGGGCTGCAGTCACCATCCCTGCAAGTGTTCACACAGCGTGGAGACGAGGCCCCAGTGCCATGGGTCAGTGGTGGCCTGGGCAGTGCTGGGAATGGTTGGACTGGATGAGCTTGAAGCTCTTTTCCACAACCTGGTTGATGCTGTGATCTGTATATTAGAGCTGGGTGTCCTTCATTCATGGAAATCCTGTGCACAGAAGAGCCATAGGGGAATGCCGATCCAAGGGTGAGGAAAGCTGCAGTTATTCCTTGCATGCAGCCACATTTACCTGTGCTTGTCCCCAGTGAGAACAGAGAGTATCAGCTTCAAAAGCACTGGTCCGTCATTTCAGAGCCAGTCTACTGCAAAACTTAAGCAAGAATGTTGGTTGATGCCATTTACACAACAGAGAGAAAGCAGAGAGGAAACATGCTCAGATCTTGTGCGTTTGCACATAGACTTCAGACTCACAAAGTCCTTGGTCAGACTAAACATCACTGAGCAGCAACTAAAACCATCGGTGTTACCAGCACTGTTCCCAAGCTGAAAGTCAAAACCACAGCACTGCACCAGCTACTAAGGAGAAAAATGACTGCTGCTGCTGAACCCAAGACACCATTCAACTTTCAGCCAAGCATCAGCTCATCAGCAACAGGTCAAAGCCAGATGGGATTTAACTTTGGATTAAATCTCACTCTCATTCTCCCTAGGAAGCCAGGGCATTAACAGATGTCTTGTCGTGTATTCTCCTTCCCTGTTACATCTGATTAATTATGCCTCTCTTTAAAATCCTGTCTTAGACTTTATGTGAAACGAAAACCCACTTCAGCAGCGGAGGACAAGCCTCAGGAGAGGCACAGCAGCAGGGGGAAAAGCATTCTTCCTTCTCCACACAGCTCTGCCTTCTGTTCACACTGCAGCAGAACCCAGGCAAGGAGTTTCTCTTGGCTGATTGTACCTTTCTTTTCCTGAAGACTTCACTGACTGCAAGACTTCACTAGCATTAATACAGGAGAAAAGCTACAGGTTTCCACACTGTAGTTTCCCATATGGACTGGTACTGGTCCCAGTCCCAGTCCAACAAAACACACAGCAGCAGTGCCACATGTATATCATGACAGTGATAATACAATGCCTTCAGGTACTTCCACTTCTGACTGGCCAAACCAGTTCCCTAAACTTCCCATTACATTTTTCTCTTTACGTTTTGCAATAGATACCGTGCAGTTTAGTGAAAGGATATTCCAACGCTTTCAAAGCAAAACAGACGGGTAGTTCTCCAAGCACAGAAACATCAAAGCTCTTTCACAGTATATTGAAAGCATTTGGACTAGTGCTTTGCTGTTAAAAAACATTGATTTTTCTTCTAGAAAGCTACCAATGCTGCGGATGCAGCAGCTGATGTTCACGCATTTAAGGTCAACCTGATCAGAAACATGCAATCCCAGCCTGGTTTAGGTTGGAAGGGACCTTAAAGCTCCTCCAGCTCCAACCCCTTCCACTAGAGCAGCTTGCTCCAAGCCCCTGTGTCCAACCTGGCCTTGAACACTGCCAGGGATGGGGCAGCCACAGCTTCTCTGGGCACCCTGTGCCAGCGCCTCAGCACCCTCACAGGGAAGAGCTTCTGCCTAAGAGCTCATCTCAGTCTCCCCTCGGGCAGGTTAAAGCCATGGTGACTCCCCATAACAATCACATGGAAAATCAGACCCCTTCACAGCCTCCTCCCCACCGCCCCTACCCTGCAATACTCCTTGTGCAATATCCCCTTCGACACAGGAGATGCCACAGGCACCTGAGCCAGCTCTCGGCAGCTTGTGCTGGTTGTGTCTGCATGTGCCTGTGCATCAGCTCTGCTGAGAAAATAGAATTTAAGGCTGCAGCTCGTCTGCTGTCGCTTTTAGAGGTAAGCCCTTGACACAACCATTTCCATGGACACAGCAATGCCCTGCCCACGAACACCCAGGATTTCACAGAGTTCTATGGAAGCAAAGCCTTTGTGCATCCTGTAATGGGGCCTTTTACTCCAGTCAGCTGCCAAAGGCAGCAGTGCCATAGAGATAAAAGTGACTTTTAGGTTGTCAGAAGTTATATGTGGTTTGTTCAAGTCACCTCTGAAGGAGCAAAGAGATGCTCACAGCCTAACATAGGAACTGAGAGGAGATTTTCTCCCCAGTAGTACACCACACACAATAATAGTGAAACTCATCAGCGTACAAGGTTCTATTTTATACCAAACCTACCACAACATCCAGCTACTCTAGGCTTCAGAAGCTCCTGAACCTGTTAAAGATTCCCTTTTCATTTTGGCTACAAACAATCCTGGGAGGTCTCTCATTATATTAATGGCCCTCATCTGTCATTTAAACACAGAACCACTTCCTATCGTCTCTGTGATCAGGGAATAAATGATCCTGACAAAGCAACTTTATTCTTTATGTCTTTCTGATCATTTTGTTATTACCGAGTTCTGGTTGCAGCAATAACTCTGTGATTTACAAGTCATTGTTATGGCTGGAGTACAGCAGCTTCAGCTGCATAATTCAATACCTCTGGTGGCGTGTACATATAGACACATATAATATTAGGTAGATGTGTTTTAGCAATGAATGCTCCCTGCTAAAAAATGAATCTGCCCCTTAAGAAATTAATTCATCTGGGAAAAGGAATTCCTCACCTCTGGAGCACTGGCCTCCTGGGAGGATGCCTGCAGATCGAGAATGCACATAGCATAAAGAGTACAAGAGATGCTTTACAGACAAATATGCCTCCTGCACGCCAGGCACTAAATAGTTATTACTGTTAATGCAACAGTCTAAAGATCAGAGGAGAAACTTCAAAACTGGGGCAAAACAGTCACTTGGGTTACAACACACCATAATCCCTCTATATTTATACCAGTGCATCCACTATACCACATCATTATCCCTATATATTTATACCCTTGCATTCACTCAAGCCGTTTGCTGAGGAAGGAGCTTGTGGTTGCTCGTACTACACATACCACAGGAATTTGGGATGCAGGTGATGGTGAGAGATGGTGAATCCTCTGATGGGATTAGTTCAGTGCAGTAGTGACTGCTTTAGAGCATACCCATAACACACGGAGACACTACAATCCTATGGAAATGCTGCTGGTTTATCCCAATTCCTTTATTCCTGTCCTCTCACCGTTCCCATCAGAGTTAGTTATAGATAACCTGCAAAGCAATGGAGTCTGGGATGGATGCTGTCCCTCTTTAAGGACTTCTGGCTGAGCCTCCACTACACCATTCAGGCTTTGCCATCCTTCTTTTCACCCTCTGCTCTATATCACAACCCTCAGCTATCAAATCCAGTGCTGAAGCCCATTGGCAGGGTGGGCTTTGAGCCTTGCAGTGCTGGAGGGAAGGGTCCACGCTGTTCTGCTGCAATCCATCACCATGCCTTGGCCACGCTGCTCCCTGCATCCAGCACCGCTCGACAAGGCAGGTTGGGTACCACCATCTGTCCTTGGCTCCAGCCAGCCAGCGATGGCTGTAAGAGCAGATGGCCAATGTCGTCCTCACCACCGAGGAGCTCTGTAACCTGCTTACAGCACAAGAGCTCACGTCTGCTTCTCTGCCCGGCCAGAGGTGTCCCACTGAGAAACATCAGACACTCACTGGGGTGTCCTCTGGCTGCTCTCGGTGATAACGATCCCCTCTTGGTACTTCTTACACAAATCAGGGGCGGCTGAAGTGTTTTAACATCACCAAAACGTGCACTGATATTCAGAAACACCTATGAGCTTTAGCACATAATAGCATACAGTTTTTGTAACATATATACATGCATACACTTCTTTTATGTATGCATATGCATACACATGCATACCACACACACATTTCTCTTCCCCCGGAGTATTAATATAGCCCTGAAAAAGACATCGCTGCCTTCATAAACTACCACGTTTTCCACCTCAAATCCCCTAAGAAAACGTTAAATTGCTCTCCACCAGGCTTCTATGGGAAGATACCAGCTCTTGTTATTTAGACTGAGCTGAGCTCTGAGGCAGAAGCTCTTCCCTGGGAGGGTGCTGAGGCGCTGGCACAGGGTGCCCAGAGAAGCTGTGGCTGCCCCATCCCTGGCAGTGTTCAAGGCCAGGTTGGACACAGGGGCTTGGAGCAAGCTGCTCCAGTGGAAGGGGTCCCTGCCCGTGGCAGGGGGTGGAGCTGGAGGAGCTTTAAGGTCCCCTCCAACCCAAACCAGGCTGGGATTATTTGTCCTCATAACACTCAAAGATGTCACAGATGACAGAGCCACTATTAGTGCCTCTTGCAAATACGGTGTAGAAGCCTCTGATGTGGGGCAGGCTGGGCATGGGCTCAGCTCTCCTGCCTTCTTTACCTCTTCAGAAACCAGTCTGCACACAGATGCCCACCAGCAGGCTTGGAGGAAGAGCTTCAGCCAGTTCCTCAGTGCACGAGCAGTGGGAAGGCAGAGATGAGCCACCTGTAAAGAGAGGTGAAATAATACATCAAAGGTAACGCAAGGTCTGGACAAGTTGTGTGGAGCCTCTGAGTGCCGCAGGGCTTGTCCAGTAGCAAGAGAAATTACCCATTTCTGTGTATTTAGAACAAAGCAGTAACTGAAGCAGAGTCTTGCCTCTGCTTGCCGGTTTCTTTCCCTCCATAAGGCATTTCCAGCACAACTGGGATGAGTATCTAGGAATAGGAGCCGCCTTGTCCATTCCATACTCCACAGCAGTGATTTCTGCGGCTGCACTGGCAGCACTGAGCAAATGGTGCAGAGATGGAATTCCCCAGGAGGCTCACAATACAGCCACTTCCTTGTGAATTTAAGCAGCACTGGTAAAAAGGGAGTTATGGAAGAGACCTCTCCCTAGTTGCACCATTAAAAGCTGTTGAGGGACCCTCACATCTTATTTTTCAGCCACAGGGGGCTGGTTTTTGGCTTTCTGCACATCAAACATTTAATAGAGAGGAAAGAGGAAATAACCCCCTTGGTGCCTGTTGCAGGATTGCTTCCATGGGCTGCTGTTCCCTCCCGCACAGACTGGGGTGAAGGCTTTGCTGCTCTTGCTCTTGCCCATTGAGTGGGAGGCAGGGTTGTGCTGGGCAGTCAGGGACACCCTGTGGGAGCTCAGGGATGGTGTTCAGAGACAGAACATACTCCATAGGAGGGAAAACGTTCTGGTTTGTTGGGTTTGGGGGTCTTTTGCAGGGCAGGACTATTTTGGGGGTCACCAATATGATTTTGTAGCACTGAGAGCTAAGTTTTCAACCTAAATAGTCCTTCCTTCTTCCAAACCCATCAACCTCGGCACCCCTGAAAATATCTTCATTAAACATTGTATTTTCCCACATTTTACTAATTATACATACACCAGAGGCAACACTGAGCCTTTTTTCCCCCATTTTTAATGGCTGGAAAACTTTAAGGACCACCACCAAATCCAACACCCTGGGAAACACTGCCTGCCCAGCACAGAGGGACATACTGCTCTCGCACACCCTCCTCCCATGGGGTTTCTGCTTCTTACTGGGGCCAGTGGATATGGGAATATCCAGCATCTCCAGCAGTCCAGCCCCTACACAGTGTCACCGATTCCCAGCTTCTGGTCAGGTCCTGCTAGAAAGAGCATTAAGTATTTGCTGATGAGCTCATCATGATGCCTCTGATGTGCTCAGATGTAGCAGGTCACTTAGCACCCAAGAGATTTTGGGCCATAAGAGAGCTCCAGAGTTATGAAAAACAGCACTTTCTCTCATTGAAACCTTGGGTTAAAGTGAGCACCCCCCTCTTACTTCTAACTTAAACCTTAGGTTAACCTGAGCTCTCCCCATCTTCACCATCTTCCAAACTGACTTCCAAGCATCTCGTTTTGCTTGTACATGCCAATCCCTGACCAACCAGCTTATGCTGACCCAGGAAATCTTTTCCCTAAGCTCACACTCTATCTTTTCATTCACATCTGATTTACTCTGCATCCCCTTTAAGTCCACTTGTGCTTCACAATCTCCGAATTTAAACCACCCCTTATCTCACTTAACACAACCTGTAGAGATCACTCAGTTTAAGAGCCCACTGTTTCCATAGTGCTCTCCAAAGCAGAGCGGCTCCAGACAGACAGCAAACATTGCCATAACTTCGTTAGTGTCGCTGCTGAAGTTTCTAGCCCTTTTCAGTTCCAAATAAAGAAAACAGCTGCTGTGATCCTCATGCAGATTTCTCACACGATGCTTTTACCGAGGAGATTAATGTAGAGGCTCTTCCAGTTTTGTTGTCTGAAAGCCAAGATTCATTACTCCTCTGCACAAAGTCCATCAGCATCAATACTCCAACGGCTGCAGCGCTTCACTGGGAAGACACTGATGGATTTTTCTGGATATTCTCCGTTTAATGGCTTAAGTAGCAGCAAACTCTAAGGGTTATGTAGATTTATGATGTATTTTGCCACTGAGCACACCACGCTGGGAGAATGAGCCCTGAGAAACCAGTAGCCTTCTCGTGCTGTCTGCACAGCCGGAATAGCCACTGCTGAGGATGGGCTATGCAACAGTTTCTGAAGAAGAAATCTCACACCTGGAGGAGGAACATAAATGCTGTTAACCCACCATAAAAACAGTTCTCAGCTTTTCTGTCAATTCCAATGGCGTCTCAGGAGCTGACGGACAGCAAAGAGCAAACTGTTGGGCTGCTTCTCAGTAATAAAAGGGAAAAGAGAGATGCAAACCTCTGTGGGGCAATGGAAGAAGAGCATTCACATCTGCAGAGCCTTGTCTGAGCTTTATCCATATCAACGAGACACAACCACGGGCAGACAGAGAGGGTGTCCTGGCTGCATCCACCCCAGGCAGAGAGAATGGGTTGGGATCTGCTGCTCTGATGTCCCAGCACTGTGCTGGGAGAACACCAGCATCAGCATCAGCATGGGAATAACATTTTTACCTGCTCTAGTGAGAGGTATCCCTGCCCATGGCAAGGGGTGGAACTGAATGAGCTTTAAGGTCCCTTCCAACACAAACCATCCCATGATTTTGAGCCTCACCCAAGGAAGTAGCTGAGATGCATATGAGAGCGCACATACACCCCTTGTAACCTTTCCTGCTCTGGTTGTACCACCACCCTTCAAAGACAATCAGTATAAAGTACAACCAGGAAAACCAATTAGCACACTGGGTTAAAGAAAAGAGTAATTAATAGCTACAGGAGGGGGATAACAACAGAAGACAAATGAACAATCCTCTATGTTTTGGATGAGATTTGAACACTCACAGTACACGGTGTCACTGGACCGCTCTTCAACACATCCAAGGACAAGGCTCCTCCAGCGAGGTGGCGATGCTCCTGCTGGGTACCCTTCAGCTCTATTGGGCTTTCCACCCAACCGTGAGCTTTAAGACAGTGACCCTGGTCCCATACCAAAACTCCCTGATGCTCATCAAGCAGGACCACCATGGGCACATCCCATGTGTCGTGCCATGCGGGGCATCACCACAGGCTGCCCTGGCAGGGAGTGAATGAAGCTGCACAGCAAAAATAGGTGGCATCCTCTTGCTGGAAAGCTAACTTCTCCCATAAACTTTCCTGAAATTAGGACCACTCTGCCCTTGTAAACAGATCCCCTTACAGAAAAAAACAAGCAAAAAGCCTAAGAACTTTATCTTTCCATGGATAAGGAAGCAATTCCATTATTGCAGGCTATTACAGCTTGAAGGCTCCTATCACAAACGTCTCTAAGGGAGATAAGGATCATATTGAACAGGGGACACACAGTCCCAGAACTCCAGCATTTCATAATCACCCTGGAGATCAGGAACTTACACAATGATCTCTACAGATTATGCTCTTGTGAACCTCAGTACCAAAAGGGAGCAGTCATTCTATGCAGGGCTGGTGCAGAGGGGAGACTGAGCTGAGCTCTTAGGCAGAAGCTCTTCCCTGTGAGGGTGCTGAGGCGCTGGCACAGGGTGCCCAGAGAAGCTGTGGCTGCCCCATCCCTGGCAGTGTTCAAGGCCAGGTTGGACACAGGGGCTTGGAGCAAGCTGCTCTGGTGGAAGGTGCTGGGGTTGGAGCTGGAGGAGCTTTGAGGTCCCTTCCAACCCAAACCAGGCTGGGATTCTATTTTCAGCAATGCAGAAGTTAACAAGCTCCTTCCTGCCGATTTCACTGCCCTGGAACAGCCACAGAGCTAAGAACATTTCTGCTGGGTATCCTATTTCTTTCAGATTCAGCTTCTGTTGGCTCACAGCGCTGGTTCTGTTGACACAATGTGAATACAACTGTCCTCCTATTTTCCCCTGTAATAGCAGCAGAAAAATCCCACTCCTGATTGTGTAGTCTGCTGTGCAAACGTGTATAACTTGCATTTTCCTTTCATGCATATAAACAGCTTCATGGTTGGTAAGGAATAACTGAGAAGATGATCATTCCCGTTATAATTACCACACGCTCCTTGTTGTTAAAGTTCCAGATGAAATACCAGGGCACCATCTTCTAAAAGTAAATGGCTTTGCAGATCACCCTAATGAATGGGAGAGCAAAAAGGTTTCTTTAGAAGTACAGCAGCATCCTTTTGCAGTCAAAGATGGGCTGTTTGTTCGTTTATTTCTAATGAAACTATATAACCTCTCTATCCCTCTAATACAGCAGGAGTACCTGCATGGATCCTTTGAGAGAGGTCTGGTTTCTAGACTGCATCATCACAATGGAGAAAAAGCAGTGTGGGAAGGTGCTGGCTAGCCAGGGATATGCAGCAGGCTCAGCATGAAGACAGCAAGCTGGACACAGATTTGTGCTTTCAGAAACAGGGAGAGCTTGCCCTGTGCAGGTCTGCCTCTGATGTCCAACTGTGTCCATGTTTCGCTGAAGGTTACAGGACAGTCTGGAGCTCTGATTTCTAATTTCTGGTGGGGTTTTGGTGTTGTTTGTTTTCCTTTACTGAAACCTCATCCCAGCTTTCAAGCCTGTTGTTGGCAACATCAGAGTATCCCCAGTGCCACGGTGGCAGAGGAAGAAGAAAGCGAGGGGTCCTTCTGGCATGGGGTCCTTATATTGATGGCCTATGACTCACGTTTAAACATAAAAGGTGGCACACAAGTAACAAAGGAGTTACTCATTCAGCCACTGTGATCCTTACTGCACTCAGCTGAATTCCTCTCAAAAAGATTTTCCTGAAAGGAATCTCCTCATTTGGCAGCTGATTGCAATGAGGAATAATAGATAAGAACCCGTGTTCAGACAAGTACTTTTCCTTGTACTTCCAAGCTTTACACTAGCTCAGTAATTAGCACATCTTTAGTAATCACTGTGAGCATGAAGACACTGCCATGGAGCCAGGCTGGGAGAGCTGTGCTGGGGCAGCCTGGAGAAGAGAAGGCTCCTGAAGGGGAGACCTGAGAGCAGCTCCAGTGCCTGAAGGGGCTGCAGGGAACCTGGAGAGGGGCAGCAACACAGAGGAAGCTTTTACATCACCCTGCTCTACAGAAGAATTCCTTTCCGGTCCTGGCTCACTGGCAACATCTAGTACGGATGCAGAGCTCTGCTTTTAAGGGTTATATTCCAGGGATTTGCCTACAGTTTTGTTTGCTCGTGCTTTAGAAATTCAAAACTTTGAACATTTGAAACTTCAGCAACGATTCACTGCTCAGCATTGCTACGTTTTTCTATCTCCACATGACACATTTCTCTTTTTCTTTTTGCTGGTGTTTCCCAGGATTACTTTCTCATGGCATTTACCGCAGCAAAGTCGTATCACACATTTGGGGTGAACCATGGGTGCCTCTTACACCAGCGTCACCAGCCCATGGTCACTACAACAGACCATACCCTTCCCACGCTGGGCTTGTCACTTCTTCACCCCCAAATCTACATCTGTCTTCATCCTTTCAGACCCCCTGTTGGCAAAATGGAAGTTTTCATCTCATTCTGGCTTTTAAGCACATGAACTTTAACATGGCACAAGCTCACTGCAAGGTAAGTTCTCCCCAGGTGCTTGGAGATTTTGGGTGCAGTGCATTAGTGCTGTGCTCCGGCTGCACAGAAGGGAGCTTAAGCTCACTCAGCTCCAACCCCTGCCATGGGCAGGGACCCCTTCCACTAGAGCAGCTTGCTCCAAGCCCCTGTGTCCAACCTGGCCTTGAACACTGCCACGGATGGGGCAGCCACAGCTTCTCTGGGCACCCTGTGCCAGCGCCTCAGCACCCAACCACACACAGCATCTGGCAGGGGTCAGTGGTGCCCATCGCATACCCTTTACATGCTTGAAAGCATGGCAGTGCCAAAACAAATTAAAATTCCAATCTTCTCCCATTATTAATTCATACTCATACGCTAACAGCACCCCAAGTCACCTCAAAGATTATTATTAATGCCAGAAAGCTCAACTTTTACTCAATAGATTTGCAGCAATTAAGTATCTTAACACTGGAACTTTATATTCCTTACTGAGGGAAACATCTCTTTTGACCAATGTACCACTTGGTGTCTTATCAGAGGGCCCTACAGTGAAAGTGAAAAAATACTGTTCAAATGACAAAGTAATAAACTCTAATCTATGTTATTCATTAAGAGATTGTGCTGCTCAAATATAGTAATACTGAAAGACACACATCAGAGGGATGATAACAGCAATTAGAATCACAAATGGTGTTAATTACAAAGTGGTCGCAATCAGCAATGCTATACTATTTAATTGATGGTTTAGTATTATAAAGTAATACGTGTATTATAAATAATATTTATATATGTTTTCTCTATATTACAAATAATATTTATCTCCTCCTGAACGCATGGAGACATAAAACACAACAAGCTTAAGCAAAACATTGGAACAAATCTCCATGTTTGGAAATAGGGACCAACCCCTGACACTTCTGTGCCTACATCCAGGCTGTGCCCTGTCCCTGGAACCAGGAGCTGCATTTTCAACCCAAACTAACCGAACACTTGACACATACTCAGCTCCCCAGTGATTGATACCAAATAACAGGTATCAAATCAGTGCACAGGCTCTGGTGTTCCTCTCTTCATCTGTTAACCTAACTCCTTCCCTCTGTGCTTCCACACCTCAGCAATGACAGGTACCATTACACTGCTTGAAGAGTTCTGCCTTCACTTGTAAAATTACTTCCAAATTGTGACCTTGCATCCCGGGGTTTTGCCTACAGCAAGGCTTTATTGCCATGTTATCAACAGAAAATAAACCCCTCTCATTAGAGGAGGAAACAGACCTTTAATTAACCCCAATGATAGCTCTGGGTACCATTATCGCACATTTTAGCTCCAATCAAAAGCTTTTAAGAGAGTTGACAGCAAGTTCAGCCCATATTTCTCCCTCCTTTCCAGCACCCAGGTGTAAGGAGGGAGGCAAACTCTCACCTCCCCTGCAAAAATGCATCATTTGGAAATATCTCAGAGGCTTTAAGCACTGTGAGGGATGCATTAGACCCATGCAAGCTTGAAGGCTGGTGGTACGGGTTGGGCATCTCGGTGGAGGAACCACCAGAAGACATGGGAGAGCTTGTCCAAAGGACCAAAAACCCCAAACCAAACCCAGCAAACCCCTATGATAACCATTTCCCTCTGTACCCTGAGGAGAAAATGCCTTTGGGAAGGGCAGCCCCAGGTGAGCTCCTCTCCAGTTCACAGCTCTGCTCTGTTTGCTCTCCAAGACTTTGCAATGATTCCATGTTTTTTACCTCCTGTCCCTGTGGAACACAAGGCTGGGTAAGAAGTCCTCTCCAGCATCATTCCAGAGGCAGCCTGAGGTGGAACAGGCAAACCTCTTGGAAACACCTTTTCCTAAGCAGCATTCTGACCTCCAGATTTGGGCTTTCCACAGAATCTGAATGGAGGGAATCGCTTGATACCAGCTTTCAGCTTTTCGAACTCCCAGCCACAGCAGGGTTGTTTCTCTCCTCCCATGAACAGCCGGACTGTCAGTTACAGCTGAATCCTACTGAATTCTGGCATGAAACCATGGAAACATCACAGAATCCCAGCCTGGTTTGGCTTGGAAGGGAGCTCAAAGCTCCTCCAGCTCCAACCCCTGCCATGGGCAGGGACCCCTTCCACTAGAGCAGCTTGCTCCAAGCCCCTGTGTCCAACCTGGCCTTGAACACTGCCAGGGATGGGGCAGCCACAGCACCCTCAGCACCCTCACAGGGAAGAGCTTCTGCCTAAGAGCTCATTTCAGTCTCCCCTCGGGCAGGTTAAAGCCATTCTCCTTGGCCTGTCCCTACATCCCTTGTCCCAAGCCCCTCTCCAGCTTTCCTGCAGCCCCTTCAGGCACTGGAGCTGCTCTCAGGTCTCCCCTTGAGGAGCCTCCTCTTCTCCAGGCTGAGCCAGCCTTCAACACAAGAAGCTGCTATAATTACATGGCATGAAATGTATTTACATGCTGAACAGAATCAAACCGGCGGGACTGAAACTGCAGCTCGGGCTCAGCATTTAATTGGACGCAGCAGGTTTAATGAGTGAAAAGGACTGAGCCAGCATCACAACAGTGACATTTAGCACATCAAAATAATATCCTATGGGAAGAGAAACTGCTAGGAGGGGCTCTGTTAATGAACAAATCCATGTTCACAAGTAAGCCATTACAACAGCACAGGCCAGAGGAAACATCAAGTTACATAAAACAACCATTTAGCTGATTGTCTCATTATCTGCACTTGGGAGCCTTTGCAGACAAAAGAGAACCAAACCCTCATCTGGAGACCCCATCTTCTGCAGGGTTATGAACTGGACCTCATCTGGATACCCCATTGTCTGCAAGGTTATCCCGGGCAGCTAATAAGGAACCACTGGGTTTGGGGTTCCTGCCTCATGGGACCCACCCGTTCCTTCCACATGCTTCCAAGGACATCATTTATTGAGGCCATTTTTCCATACACTGGTACTACTGCCTAGTTAAAAACACAAATATTGAGTGGCCAAACCCATGAAATCCAATTTTAGTTCAAGCCACTTTCTTCAGCTAGTTTAGCCCACATGTGACCAGTCTTGGCAAAGAAATGATGTAAAAAGACCAAGAAAGCCACAAAGCCTGGTCTGGTCTTCCCTCATTTCCCTGATCCTCCATCACAGGAGGTCCAGGTCCATGAGATTCCTTCATCTCACACAGATTTTCACCAAGATCCCTCTATCCCTAAGACATAGTCAAGTGTTTCAGTGAGTGTGTTCTGGCTGAGACTGCTGCAACTTTTTACTAAAGGTTGCCACGTTCACCTCAAAAAGCTTGTCCTTATATCCCCATTTTCTGTGATCGTGCTGCTTTGGACAGAAGCAAAGTTGCCCTTGCAGCTGCTAATTAAATCCACAAAACAAGAAACCAATACTTGTCCTTACTGATGCTAGAGATTCCCTACACTCTGGCAATTTGGTTTTAAACTAAAAGAGAATATGGCTTAGAATATTGATGTATTCCTTAAATTTGATTTTCCCAAGTTGCTCTACGACAAGTAACAATTATTACAGTTTTCTAATCAACCGGTCAAATAATCCACATTTGGATTATTTTGGTCAAATAATTCCAGGTAGATGGAGGGTTTTCAGGCTGTAGTGCTTTGGTGCTCCCCAGATGTTCTAGCCCCGTTCTCCACCATGTAACACCATGGGGCAGGACTGAATTCCTTTACCCCTCTGTGCAGCTCCTTTGGAGCTGATCTCTGTTATTGCTGCTGTCAGAGTTAAGAAATATCAGTAGCAATTTATTTTCTTAATCTACATCAAACCATTGCAGAGCAGAAAGAATGAAATGAGATTTTTAGCCCTCCAAGACTGCTACAGTGTCTATAAGGAGAAACCCCTGCTACTCCTGAAATTAATGCTCATTCTCTACCCAACACCAGCATCTCAGTTGGGGAAAATAACAGATGCATTAATATAAAATACACTACTTGACCAGAAAGGAAAGCATTTCAATATTACATAGAAAAGCCTCTCAAAGGGCACTGTGATCAAATATATATATATATATAGTTAAAAATTAATTGTACTTTAATATGCTAACCAGAAACAGAGAAATCAATAACAACAATTTAAGTTCGCAACCAAGACAGAAAGAGATGGTTGAGTGGCTGTGCAGAGCGCTCGATGCTCAGAGTGTTTCATTAGGTACATTTATATGCTGGCGTTGAGGAGATACAGGAATCTCAAATGGATGGTAAGAACCCAAAGCTGCGCTGACCCTTTGATCAATTTTGTTTAGCCCATAGCTACTCAGCAGTGGTTTTTAAGGGTAAGCAGTGTACCAGATCAGAAGCACTCTCATTTGTCACTTTTAGTCTGATGCCATCTCATTTTACCACGTTTCAGAACTGGACATATTGTGTTTCACATTGTTCTTTTCTCTTTATTAACAATTAAAGAGTTTACGATCAAGGCCAGGTTGGACACAGGGGCTTGGAGCAAGCTGCTCTAGTGGAAGGGGTCCCTGCCCGTGGCAGGGGTTGGAACTGGGTGAGTTTTAAGGTCCCTTCCAGCACAAACCACTCCATGATTCTATGATTATTTGTCCTAATAACACTCAATTCAATCTGAATTCAGAATGGCAATGAAGGCCTTGCACCCTTCTTTCTTGAGTACACTTACGGTATTTCATTGCAACACAGAGAAATTATTAATTGCCTTCCACCTTTTTGAGCCCCATCACTTAAGGCAAAAAGACATCATCTCCACGGGAAGCACTGTCTATCTCTTACAGTCCCCAGCCCTCAGCTCACTGTGTCCATGTTAGAGGTGTACAGTCACCTTCTCGCTGTATCCCATTCCCTTCCCTCTGTTGGTTTTCACTTGCTGTTTAACAGAGCCACTCAAGGTAACTGGTAGCAGAGTACCACGATATAAATTTACCTTCAGCATCCAAACCCAGGCTCCAGTTCTCATGTTCCACCAGAAAACAGCCCCAGCTTTTTCTTGCTATCCTACACACCTTTTTTAAACACGCTCAGAGCCCATTGCACAAAGTCAATTCACCAAAGAGGCCAACAGGAACAGAAAGACTTTTCCATGGGCTAGGCTGGCAAGAACTAATTCCTTTGTGACAGAAAGTTTCCAACCCTTGCAGAATATAAAGAAAGAAGAAAGCGTTTCCATAACCACACAGCACAAACGCAGCTGATACCCAGGCTATCCCCGAGCAGCCTGAAATAAACTGCTACCCAAAGTAATAACCCCTGACCTCAGAGAAAGCCAAACACTTGGAGGAATAGCCTGAAAGGTGGAGCTGATTTCCTTGTAAATGTTAATAAAACCGGGCCTCAAAGGGGATGTTACTCACTGGGAACAATTACACCGTGGTGGTTGATTCCACAGAAAGGCACAGCAGCAACTGCCAGCTGAAAAGGCCACATCAACACCGGGGAACAGCTCAGGCTGTGTCACCTCTGAATATCTTAGAGGTGTACAAGAGGGAAAGTGACAAATACTAAACCTGCATTTTGAGGCCATTGTTTTCTCATTCCCACCGTTTTCTGTTATCTCACAGCTTTCTTTAGCTGAAGCAAAAGCTCTTCTCCAAAGGCACTGATAGAAGATGGTTGAAAGCAAGTTTGTAGTAATACTGTCATCTTACCCACTGACCAAAGGCTTGTTAAATCTAAGCGTTCCCCAAGCATCATTGTCTAAGAGAAAAGGGGGCCATCACTGATAGTATATTTGATAATTTAAAACTATCTTGAAGCCCAAAAGTCAAAGTTGGAGCAGGACAAAGGAATCAGAAGGTGCCTGGACACCATTAGCTCTGATGAAAAACTCTGCCATGAGTTGAAGGCGGATGGGCAGGACAAGCTTTCTGGTACCATTTTGGCTGCCTCCGAGTCACTATCTCATTCTGTGGGTTTTCAGATTCATACCCATATCCCTGGCAGCTTGCAATGCCTGAAGATCTGTTCTTCAGACTTCTTAGGTGTTACCACCTTGTGCTTGGTGGTAGGTAGAGCAGAGGTCTACTCTTAATCATAGAATCACAGGATGGTTTGTGTTGGAAGGGACCTTAAAGCTCATCCAGTTCCAACCCCTGTCACGGGCAGGGACACTGGAGCAGCTTACTTCAAGCTCCGTTCAACCTGGCCTTGAACACTGCCAGGGATGGGGCAGCCATTCTTGCACACCTCCATTACTAAGCACTGACAAAATAACTTCAGAGTTGCTAACTGTTCGCACTACATGAAAACTTACTTTGTCTTTTCCTACTGCTACAGTCCATTAGGGCACAGTGAGATCAAAGCAGGATCCACCAGCCTCTGGCTGAGGCAAGTCTTTTCATTCAGCACTTTCCCAGGCTTCAAGGCTCATGATGTAAAACACTTCCATAAAACTCAGTGGTGGAGGCCAACATTAGGAAAAGCACAATGTCAGGAGACCATCAGAGAGCTTTGTGACAAATCGACAGCATACTCCAAAGCCTGATTTAGGAACAAGACAAACAGACATCCCAGAGGTAGCTGAGTAGCCATGGAAAACAAAAGACCAAGACACTAGGACATTATATTTTATATACCTCCCAAAATGATGCTGATTTTGAAGTGGTGTGCAGAAAAGTATTTATAAAGACTACCTACAAAATATTTAAGGAGATGCAAAAGAAGAAAGAGCATCGCATGGAATGAGCTGGACAGGGAGGAAACACATTTAATTACTGCTGCAATAACAGCATGTACAATGATCCAAAGCATCTTGTAGGACTGTTCATTCAGGGCAACGTTTTCATCTTTCTACTTGGATTTTGTACTTTTTCCTTTCTTTTTACCACTCCAACTGTGTTATCACAACTCCCTGTGATGCTCAAAAAGTCTAAGTTAAAGTACTACAGTATTCAGATAACCCTTCAGAAAACCTTGGCAGTTAAGAAACTATGGTCAGAAGTTGAACACTTGCTCAAGTACTACCTATCTCAGCAGCATAATCAGGTTAGAGTTTAAAAACCACCCTTGCTTGGCTTTTAAAGGAGAAAAGTGGCCAGAATAAACCTCTAATAGGAAGTTCCCAAAGTCACTTTTCCTTCTTTTAGGAGAGGTCCTATTTCCAAACTCCTGTTGGTCAGTCAACAAGTATCTGGGATACTGATATGGGCAATTGCTGCCCACAGCCTGATGCGTGTCCCCTCTTCACAGTGCAAACATCTTGCAGACAACAAGATATGTATCTCTTTCACACAAACTCCTCATTAAAATCCTTAACTCTCTCTGTGTCTTATTCATGCCATTGACAATTATTCCTGACAATTATAAGTGCCCTGTCAACCTCACGTGCACCAAGCAACAAGACATTTTCTGCCTTTCAGTTCTCCAAGGTAAAATCAAGTCACTACAAAGAGACTGGATAACCTGATCATGAACTACAGGCACCTCAAAGTGTTTGATCACCCTACCAAGGTCAACATTAAGCATTTGCCACCATGGCAATGCAGCAGTACAGCACTAACAATGTTATTTCGGTCCCTTGCTCACAGCTACTGGGAGAAGAGCCCCTCAATCACAGTCCTCTACTTTTTAGCAAGTTCATTTAATTGCTGTTTTCTCTACAGGCACTTCCCCCCCCCAAGAGATTCAAGTGAAGCCGTGGGTCAGAAGCATCGTCAGTTCAACCCAAATTCTTCTCAAGTCAAACCTTCCTTCTTGAGTAAATCTGTCCAGCTGAGAGATGCCTCTTTCCCAACTGTCTTTTGGGTTGGAACAATAAAAATGATCAGATGTCAACAGACAAGTAAAACTTCACCTGCATTTCTAGTTTCACCTAGTCTCGTAGGAAAGAAAAGCATTCAAAGACAACTCAATAGGCCCTGGTGGTAATCCAGAACCTATAAAGTCTAACCCAAATTAAAAGTGATTTCACATACATAGGCAATAGTTCAGCATGCTCTGAGGATAGATAGGGCTCACACATGGTTGTACAGACAATCATTAAAAGAACCAAGATACTGTGGTCAGGCAGAATTCAGTGATGCGTAAAATGAGGACTGGGGTGAAACAGCGAGAGATCATAGAATCCTGGAATGGTTTGGAAGGGACCTCAAAGCTCACCCAGCTCCAACCCCTGCCACGGGCAGGGACACCTTCCCCTAGAGCAGCTTGCTCCAAGCCCCTGTGTCCAACCTGGCCTTGAACACCACGTTCCATTAAATCCCAGTCAGGTGCCAGCTGGCAAGTACCACACTCCATCTACCAGCTCTTCTATGGGTGCTTTTCTTAGGTAAAATAACCCTCTGGAATGTTTTAAACAAACACCTAAACCCCATTTTTAAAGCAAGAGACCCCACATCTCACCTGCCTTTCATAGAGCCCTATTCACCATAGCTTTTGCCTGCATCTCAACACCATTCGCAGACCTATGAATCAAGCATAATTAGCTTTTATCCTAAAAAGAAACAGGTGGTTTGCAGTTTATTACTTTATGGCCTCCTACGCTATAGAATCTGATGTAGGGAAAGTGAGATTGATTATGTGCTTCGGAATTATTCCACTCTATTAACTACCACCATAAAGTGGTCTTGTTGGAGACCACATTATCACAAAGGCACTTCAACATCTGGATGGCACAACCTATTCTAGGCCCTCATAGAGGTAAATAATTGATAGGAAATAACTCATATTTCATCTTTGCAGCTTTTTGAAGGCCCTTTTTAATGTACAGCAAAGTGTTCCTAGGACACCGCAGTGCTAAAGGAGGTAGGTTTTGTTCAGGTAATGATAATCAGCATTATGGCCAAAAATGTACCTCACACAGTGGATAATTGATGGTGCTTTAACAGCATGGCCTAAGCTGGGGTTTTATTATTATTATTATGGTATTTTCCAGAATTACCATGTTAACAAAGCAGGAAACTGAATATTAGGGACAGATGCCAAATCAGGAAATTACTTGCAAAGCTCTTTGATGAGGGTAAGTCTATTGTCACCTAGGATGCAGCATGGGGACCAAGTTACAATGTACAGCAAAGGCAGGTCCTCTGGTATGGGGGAATATTGAGGTTCTGAAACACACTGAGAAAGATGCAGGTAACTGCAAAAAAAAAACAGAAAATGGTAAGATTTTCTTCTGCTCTCCCGCTGCATCGCTCCTTTGATGTTCTGATCTATGGTTAGTATGTACTAAGTGCTTGAACAATAAAAAGGAAAGAAAAAGAACCATCAAAAAGGCACAAAATAAAGAAATCACCGAAAATCCACAAACAGAACAAGAAAAAGAAGTAAACGAGGAGGTGGGAGAAGACTGAAAGCCACACGAGAGAGAAACAGAAGGAAGTGATGGTCACATTTGCTCTGTGGTAGTTTTAAGAAGATAATAATGAATGGAGTTGCATAAAGGCTCAACCAGACTATCTGCACTTCAGATCAACCTCCCCTTCAGAGAGACTACAGAAGGAATCCTGCCATTAGCAATTCACTCTGTGCTCTGCAGGAACCCTAATTACGCTCTGCTCCAAAGCAAGCTCTCCCTTCACCCATCACTCCAACGAGCACTAAATCTCCTCTTGCATGCAGCATGTTTTCCAGGTATTGGTGCATGTGGCACGATTTACTCTTTACCCACAGCGGCTTCCTGCAGCCCTTTGAAATGCACATCCATCAGCTCAGCTCTCTCCTGCTTTCTGACTCCAACAGCAACAATTTTATTCCTATAAAGCCTATAAAATCTAATTGTGGAGGGGAAAAGGGCACCTGCGCCACCAAATGCTGAATGATAAATAGCAACCATGCATTAAAGTCCTACCTTACATCCTAACACAATTCTTGCCATTAGCTTGATCTGATACAGCTTTATCATTATGGTACCTCTGGCCCCTTCTCCTGTTTCTGTTTCCACTTCTCTTCCATTCTATTCCCCTCCCACTCCCACCTCCGAGTCCTTCCTGCTGCTGTGCAGCACGTCATAGGCCACTGAAGAACCACAGAATGGTTGGGGTTGGAAGCAGCCTTAAACATCATCAGATCTCAAGCCAGCAGGAGGAATATTGCCTCTGTGTGCTGTTATCATCACAGGGCTTTGAACTGCAGAGGGTCTGGCTCACCACCATAATACAACTCTTGCACCAGTTATCCAGCTCTCATCCAAGTCCTTACACTCAGCAGGCATTCCCCTGCACATACACTCCCCTCTGCCCTTTGCTGTTTCTGAGCAGGATTCTTCCCTGGGAGGGTGCTGAGGCGCTGGCACAGGGTGCCCAGAGAAGCTGTGGCTGCCCCATCCCTGGCAGTGTTCAAGGCCAGGTTGGACACAGGGGCTTGGAGCAAGCTGCTCTAGTGGAAGGGGTCCCTGCCCGTGGCAGGGGTTGGAGCTTTGGGTCCCTTCAACCCAAACCATTCTGATTCTATAAGAACGGATGCAGAAGAGTCAAAGCCCCTCTGGCAAGTCCCCAGCCCCTCCTGCCTGGTTGTGTGGACCAGTTACAGCCACAATCTCCTCCCACCACCCTGTCTGAGCTCCCCTGGTGAGAAGGATGAGGATGTACATACAAGTGAGGATAACTACGCTTCTTGTTCCTCCGCCCTTCCCCATCCAGGTAAGTAAAGTGCCTTATCCCTAAATCCCCTGGAGATCTTCAGAAGTCTCCAAGGGATACACACAGAGCAGCAAGAAATGAGCAGGGGCTGAAAAGCTCTGAACTCGCTGCTACAGGATTTTCTCATCACTCGTACCCGACTCTTATCATGTCACTTATTCCTTCCTTCACTTATCTAATCCAAGTCTTACATCAGGACTTAAGTGCAGGTGTGCACAGACCTCGGGAACTGCAGTAGCTCCCTACGCACAGAAGCCATGTAATTCTTAAGGAGGAAGAATTACACCGAGGGACAGCAAAGCATGAGGTATTTCTGTGCTTTCTGGAAGTTAAAGGGCTCAGTCCCCCTGGGCAGAAACGAGGAATAGAAACAACCGGCATTAAACCTCTCAGACTGTTAGACAAATGGAATGTCCTTCTCTGCTGCCAGCATCTCTGGCCTCCCATCAAACACTGTCACCTACAGCAGCCGCCTCGCACGCCTGGTGTCAGGTCCCCACTGCACCCAGTGAACGGAAGCAACGGAGAGGGGTGGTCGGGCTGGTTGGGTCTAGCCTGGGATGCTCCTAGGACTCCTGCACCCCACCATGAAAACCCACGTTTTCAACCCAAATGAGGAATTAGACATTTGTCAGCTTGATGACTCAGAGGTACCGCAGATAATCTGGTTTGTTCCCACAATCCATCTTCCCTCTAAATAAGAAGCTGTTCATCAGCCTACCTTTAAAATCAAATCTACTTCTCTCTGTATACGAGAAAGAAGACAGATTACTCATAATGGTGTCTTGTATCCCATTACAAAAGCCCCGGGAGACGCGAAATGAACAGAACTCTGTGTAACCAAAGAATGAGCGGAGTAGGCTCACTAACTTGAAAAGAATTAGAGAGACTTCATGATTTATCAAGTGAGGGGAGTGTAAGGCACAAGAAGAAAGTTAAGCATTGAAATGAAGACACATCTAGTTAGGATAAATTTAATCCAATTTTCCTGTCTTCTAATGACTGGGAATACCTAAAGAGTGTTTGATATGGGTGACGCGTCCCTCCCCTCAAGAGAACAGGCTGGGAAGGGAAGGAAACGCAAAGCAGAAATAGAGAGCTGAAATCCAAACAAGCACACAGCAAGGCTGGCACTTGCATTGCCAGGTGCATTTGTTCACCCACCTATGCTGCATGAGTGCAAACAAAGGTGATCTCGTGGCCCTTCAAAAGCCAGAGGTAAAACTACTTCTTTTAGTAGCTACGCCAACACTTGTACTGCGTTCAGGAATTATGAGATTAGGGTTCTTTTTCATTTTTTCCCTTTTCTTTTGCTATAGCACATCCTTTGTTCTACCATTTTGCTTGCAGTTGAAAGCAAATGATTGCCTGTGCCTGTTCCTGCAAGGTAAAAACCACATTTGAATCCCATCAGTGCATGAAACTGCAAATAGGAGCAGGGGTACGTGCCGAAGCAAGGGTCCCTCTGACAGGCGAAGGCACGAGCCTTCAATCAATGGTCCAAGCAAGGCCGCATTGCAAGGGTGAAGCAATTAAGAACAAAAAGAAAAGGAAACAGAACCAAAGCTGCCCTCAGGAATGCATCCTGAGCTGGCTGCAGAGATGCAGCACGGAATGGAAGAAAATCAGCGGCTTCCAAGCCTGACTAAAAATAGTTTGCTCAAATTTCTTTTCAATGCTTCTAGAGATAGGAAGTGACAGTGGAAATGAGAAATCAGGCTGCCTGTGCTCAAACCGCAGAGCGGATGCGGTTGGAAGGGAATAGCAGAGATCACCTGGTCCAAATCACAGCATCACTGTAATATTATCTTCCACCTCTCAGGAGAACACGTACGTTCTTTCTCTTACGATAACACTTCCAGCTTCGGACTGTAGCTGAAAACCGATTATTTCCCTCCCTCTACCCTCAATCCAGGCACAAGCTGGCTCTTCTGTACGTGCTCCCCGTAGCTGATGGGAGCCATGTTTGCTGTTAATAGACCGTAAGATGTTAATTTGCCATGGTTTTAAAACCCACACACTTCTCTTCACTGTCCCTTCCTTTCACTGACTGAGCTTTGTTGTTCATTTGTTCGTGCAGGTTAAGCCTTCTTATAGAATCCCAGCCTGGTTTGTGTTGGAAGGGACCTCAAAGCTCCTCCAGCTCCAACCCCTGCCACAGGCAGGGACCCCCTCCACTAGAGCAGCTTGCTCCAAGCCCCTGTGTCCAACCTGGCCTTGAACACTGCCAGGGATGGGGCAGCCACAGCTTCTCTGGGCACCCTGTGCCAGCGCCTCAGCACCCTCACAGGGAAGAGCTTCTGCCTAAGAGCTCATCTCAGTCTCCCCTCGGGCAGGTTAAAGCCATTCCCCTTGGCCTGTCCCTACAGGCCCTGATGAAGAACCCCTTTATATTCACGTATTTAAAGTTTTCATTATGGCACTGTATCTGGCAATTCCCCCTCCCTCCCACCTCCGTGTTTTGGAAAACTGCCTTTTGGAGACCTCCCTCAGATGTTTTTAATCACAGACAGTAGATGGGCAGTTTTCTGTTCTCAAAGTCCAGAATTTGGGATAATTTCCACAGCATCCCCAGCTCTATCTGCAGGATGGCGTCACTTGAGATGGCAGATCCTTCCGTATGCCACGCAGGTGTGCCGGGGAGTCCCGGAGGTAAATGGATTACAGCGGATGCCTTAATCCCTGCCCCGCATTGATGCGGTGCTTTATCACTAGGAAGAGAAGGCGGAATCCAGCCAGCTCTGCACTGCTGATCTCCAGAGCACTGCCCTGCAACCTGTCCGTACATCCAAATCACTGACCGACAGAAGAGTTCTGCATCCAGGAGCAACACGAATCCCCGTTGATGGTCCTGCTTCAGCCCCACACAATGCCAGGCAATTCCCACTGACTGCAGCAGGCAGCAGCTCTGCAAACAGCAGCACAGGACTGCTTCTGTTTAGCTCTGTCTCCCCAAAGCGCTGGGGTTCAGCTCCCTGTGGCCTCATCTCAACCATTACCAGACCTGGAGTCCCGCAGGTAAGCTTGCCATGAGCCTCACTGCTGGGAGGAGGAGGGAATCATGTTTCCGCAAAGCACAACACATGGCAAGCTGGGATGGGGACATTCCTGCATCCAGCTCTGGGGCAGCAGCACAAGAGGGACGTGGAGCTGTGGGAGCGAGGCCAGAGGAGGCCATGGAGACGCTGCGAGGGCTGGAGCAGCTCTGCTCTGGAGCCAGGCTGAGAGAGCTGGGCTGGGGCAGCCTGGAGAAGAGAAGGCTCCTGAAGGGGAGACCTGAGAGCAGCTCCAGTGCCTGAAGGGGCTGCAGGAAAGCTGGAGAGGGGCTTGGGACAAGGGATGTAGGGACAGGCCAAGGGGAATGGCTTTAACCTGCCCGAGGGGAGACTGAGATGAGCTCTTAGGCAGAAGCTCTTCCCTGGGAGGGTGCTGAGGCGCTGGCACAGGGTGCCCAGAGAAGCTGTGGCTGCCCCATCCCTGGCAGTGTTCAAGGCCAGGTTGGACACAGGGGCTTGGAGCAAGCTGCTCTAGTGGAAGGGGTCCCTGCCCGTGGCAGGGGGTGGAGCTGGAGGAGCTTTGAGGTCCCTTCAACCCAAACCACCCTATGATCAGAATTAGATCTCTTCACTCATTTCCACAGAGCAACAAGAACCTACCAAAGCCATACAAGAAAACCCCTTGAACACTGCATGAGACTGAAGACCATCATCGCCTCTTCTAGGACCCCAGTGCTCCTGTGAGGCACCAGCCCCACAGACGGGATGTACGTTAACACAGAGCGCAGAGGAAGGCTCACAGCTCCTCCCTGCTCACCTTGCCCACAACAAATGAAACCAAGTGCTCTCAGCCTTAAATCCTTCTGCTGGATTTTGCTTTACCTTAGGCACGCGTTAAGCACAGGGTACCCACTCAGCGCATCCTTCTGTAGATAACACTGAGCATTAGGATGGTTTTAATTTCAGCACAATATCTTCTGTTCACTTCCATTGGCAATATTAGCTCACTGCAGCTACAAACCCACAGTAACACAGATATGCCAAGAACCATTGCAGCTTCCAGACTCGCTCCAGTGAGCTCCCTAACAGCATTTCTTCCCCTTCAGGCATCTTTATGTTTTGGCACGCTGATAAACGGCCCCCCTTCATTTACTCAGTCGTGTCACATACATTCTGCCGTGTGCACTTCTGCATATTTGCAACTGCACTAATCATCTCAGCCCATTCTGCTTTAGGCTGGAATGAGATGTACAACATTAAATCACTTGATTGCTATTAACCCAGTTACAATGTATCTTTGCATAATGCTGCTCCATCTCTAAATCCAGGCTCTAATCAGGTATTATGACATACATTTAATTATGTTACTCGTGTACTTCATAATAATCCTCTTATGAAGCGATTGGGGGTTTATGATTTAAGCCTGATGGAATTCCAGCAAGGCAAAGGAGGGGATGGCTGGTTTAGGGGTCAGGATCAGGTACCCAGCAGATGAGGCTGCTCTGCATTGATGAAAATCAACCAACCAAGCAAAACCCCATGTTCCCATTGGACTGAAAACCATCCCTCCCTCAGCCACTTCCACATCCAGACCAGGACAGGCAAATGCCCACTTTGAATCTGCTGATAACAAACATTTGGGGTTACCATTGGTTACCCCATTGTACCTAATGGTTACAGCCATCCAACCAACACTGTCTATGGTCAAAGGCAACCACTACACCTTCACCTCCTCAACCTACCCTTGGAACAAAGGGGACCGCACGTCAGGCAGTGTGCACTGCCCATGGGAAAACACATCAGGCTTTGGAGACAGAGGTGAACCCACAGGAGGCAAAGCCAACAGGAAGAGCCCAGAGCAAAGCCATCAAGGCAGCAGGAAGAGGAGAGAACACAATGAAAGATCATCCTTGGAAAGCAGAACAAATGTATATTCATTTATCAGCAGATGCACTCACTGCTGCCCAGAGGGGAGTTATCACCGATGACAGACCAGAGGACAGGAGGTCACCAAGGATGCTGAAGGAGCCAGGAGACACCATTATGAGGGTGCTCTCGGCTGTTTCTCCAAGCACACAAGGACCAGGGGAGGCTCCCATGGCTTCAAGTGCTTGGAAATGGCATCTGTGAGAGGCAAGAAGGGAGCTGGGATCACCCTACCAAGTGCAATCTGTGCCCAGTGCTTAGCTGCTGGGATGAGATGACCAGCTCCATGGGCAGCAAAGCTGGATAAGCACTGGACCAGGTTCCTCCATGCTTGATGATGTCCATGGTTCAACAAGGCAGGACCCTGAGGATCTGGTGACTGTGGCCACCTCCTTGACTACCAATGCATCCATTAGATTACATTGCTGTAGCTGCTACTGCCCATACCCTTTTGGTTTCAAAGGAAACAAATTCAGGTTTGTTTTTCTCAGGTAGTAGAAAATCAGGTTTGTCTCTTCCAGTCAAATCACTTCATGAGAGATGTTAAGAGCTGGGCTGTATCCATAAAGAACAGTGCTTGCGCTCAGACAAACGGAAACACAACCAGCGCTAAAACAGACCCACAGTGACCTGGGAAGATAAGCCACGTGGTTCACCAGCAAGCCACGTCCTCCAGCAAGCACCATGCACTGGAAATGAAGAAACACGAGATGAGAAATGATACAAACTGCAAATAAATCCTAAAGGAGCCAAAAATGGTTCAGCCGCAGGTCAAAGCATCATCTGCATCTGGCCATCAACTACCCATCAGCACAAATCCTCCTGTTTAGCTCAAATACTCAAGGATGTGTCATTTCCTAACTGCAGCCAGGCTGTACATGTGCTATTCCTCCCCCCTTTTACCTGGATTTTGATTTGATGATGCACATTTTGGAGCACGTGTGTAGTAACTTCAGTCAAATAAACACCTCCTAGTGCTCTGGATGCTTGTTCCTCAGCACATCACTCATGTGAATATGAGTTCCTAGGGTCACAGTCTTAAATAAATCAGTTGAACCGAGTAAACCTCTTCCTGTGCTTCTTTGCATGCTATTCAGACACACTTGTGAAGAGCCTAAATTCAATTTGTAGCATGGTCGCTGGTTTAGAAGAGCAGAGCTTAAAACGCACAGCTTTTAGCAGGATTTTGGCATATACGGTCATAACAGTGATATACTTTGGGATTTCTGCCTCATATTTTCCCCATCCCTGTGGCATATTTACACTGTCATCCCGGTATTTTATTTATTATTTTACTGTAGGCATCCCACGAAGATCATTCAGGGAATAAGACTGCTTTGTTATCCTCTGCCCTAAATGTTTTATTTTCCATTGGACTACCTGCAGGTCTCATCAGACCTTCCATAGTGCAGAGGCTGATAACAAACAATTTAGCTACCAGCCAACTTCAGTCCCACAAAATGACGTTAGGAATGTGCACACTGAGTGACACATTAAAAATGTAGCTGACAGAAAGATGCTTTTTTGTAAAGCATGAAGATGCTGTGGATGCACAAAACACACGTGACGCTTGGAGAAGGGATTTGGAGTATCCACGTGAACTTAAAATCATAGAATAGTTTGGGTTGGAAAGGACCTTAAGATCACGTAGTTCCACCCCCGTCACGAGCAGGAACACCTCACACTAAACCATCTCGCCCAAGGCTCTGTCCAACCTGGCCTTGAACACTGCCAGGGATGGGGCAGCCACAGCTTCTCTGGGCACCCTGTGCCAGCGCCTCAGCACCCTCATAGTAAGGAACTTCTTCCTTATATCTAACCTGAACTTCCCCTGTTTCAGTTTGATCCCATTACCCCTTGTCCTGTCACTACAGTCCCTAATGAAGAGTCCCTCCCCAGCATCCCTATAGGCCCCCTTCAGATACTGGAAGGCTGCTCTGAGGTCTCCATGCAGTCTTTTCTTCTCCAGGCTGAACAGCCCCAACTTCCTCAGCCTGTCTTCATACAGGAGGTGCTCCAGCTTCCTTGGCATCATTACCGCACTTCAATGGCCACTGTACATTAGCCATAGGCACATCATGCATTGTCGATAGCCCTTAATTATTAACATGGCTACAACAATTTTCCAAATAATGAGCTAATTTGTACAATTATGTATTTTCAGTCGTCTGAAACTGCTCAGCTCCGCTGCAGGCATGGAGGGAACGTGAGCCCTTTGTAAAGGAGCACAGGAGACAGATGTGATTCACAACTGATCATGAATACTCACTGTTTACTGGTCTTCTGCAGTGGAGGAAGAAAGTGTAAAGACAAACTGCTTTAGTTTAATAGCATTTACTGTCAAACCAAGCAGGAAAAACAAGCCTCAGGGTTTTGGTATCAAACTTGGAATTACATCAAATTAATATAATGTGCTCAGGTTGATTCTAACCAATGGCAATTGATTTTATTCAAGTTAGATTCTACTTCAACCTATATCCACTGCAGGTACAGACTATGGACTGTATAGTGCATTATATACGTGGATACACATATATACATGCTCAGTGAAGATACTCACAAAATCCAAGCCTAAAAATCACTTCTGAGCAATCTGCTCTACTACACATCTGCCTTTCTTTCTTTGTTTTGGCTGAAGAATAAAGCCAAATTCCATGTTCAACAGAGACAGAGAGGAAGCCCAGCTGTGCCAATGGGAAAAATAAGTAGTGCCCATCCCTTGTAGGGTTAATGCAATTTTAACCCAGGTTCCTCACTCAGTTTTAGTTTCCTTTAGGTCTCACCATATGTCAGGATGTCCTTTAGCACAAGTAATACAAAACAGAAAGAAAAGATGATATGATGACTATCCAGGTGATATAATGGATGCTCCAGGTAGACCTCTACCTACCCTGAAGCACACCAAGCCCAGGCCACCTGCACAGCCTGCCTAAATCATCTCATTCAGGTAGAGGGGTAGGAAAAATCTAAACACTAACACGAATCAAAGACAACAGAAGGAATAATGGCGTCTTCCGTTGGGAAGAAAAGTCCATTTAATCCTAAGGAAGAAGGACATACCTGCTCAGAAGCCTGGCTGTGGCAGTTGGGCTTGGATGACCAGTGCGGCAGTGACATTGGAAGAGTACACTGCATCCATTGTAGATGAAATGCAACATGGATCTCAATTGAGGAGGTCTAGGGCTTCCGAAAACATCAACTTCAAGTACACTATAAGAACTAACAAGTGTAAAATGAGATCCAGAGAAGAAGGAGAACTCCCAAGTGCTATTTCTCAGGAGCACAGAGCAGAACCAAGTCAGATCAAGCGAGCACCAACACCTGATGAGGACACTGCCCAACGTGAGCACAGAACTGAAGTGAGGCAGCATTAGGAGCTCAAGCAGAAGATAATAATCTCATAGATAAGCATTAAGTGAGCCATTAGGATTTGCTCTCAGGCTATTTCAAACTGATTCACTGAAGGAGATGCACATAAAATCCTTCCAGTAGATGACTCTGCCATAAAGAGCCCCATAACATTTTATAATTTAGAATAAATTGATCAGTTAAGAACTGTATAAAGTTAGAAGATGAGGAGTGTTAGAGAGCACTGCCATTAAGTAGCATAAGAGACCTCTTGGACCGAGGAACCTCAAGACATACAGAAGATAAGGTAATACTGGCCTGCTGAGGATTGTAAGATACTCTCTTATTGAACTCATTCCCATTCTCCAAAGGAAAGGAAGAACAAGATAGGATCCAGCACAGGACACAGGGGGTTACTGCACCAATTTATTCATGTGGCCCTGCAAAAGCCGTAGCAAAGACAAGTGTCCTTATCTCTGTAGAGCACAAGGGACACACAGAAACTCTAAGGTCTAAAAATGATATTTCTGCTCTCCACTGTGATCAGTCCGGACTGACAACTTGATTTTGTCGCATCCCATTTGGGATGACTAAAGGGCCAGAAATCTTATTACTGAGATAATGGACCAGGATTTTGCAAAGCTCTTGGGAAGAAAAAGGTTGGAGATGCTGTAACATAAAATACTCTTCATAAGAGGGGGAAAAAACCACAAACCTTTCGTAATGTGAGGCTGCAGCCTAAGAACAGTTCCCTGCCTTGAGGAAAGCAAGTAAATAAAAAGCTGGATGCAATAAAGAAATTCAGTTCTCAGAACATGTAATCACCTTTAGAAGAAATGAGCAAGGACAAGTCCAGAAGTTACTTACAGTTTCCTCTGAAACACCCTGCAATGGTTGCTGTGGGAAGGATGATGGGACCACAAGACTGGTCCAGCAGGGTGGGACATATCCACACCTTCCCAAACTGGTACTTCTGCATCTGCTCAGGAAGATAACACTGGGGGAAAAAAGAGGAAAAACCTATTTATTGAAAAAATAGATGTGTATAAAAGACAGTTTTCCACAAGAAATGGGACAGCACACTTCAGAGATGGGAAATCATGATCATTGATCATGTTTCCAGCAATGGCACTCGATGCTCATCCCTCATACCAGTCACCTAAAACCAGATTTTCCCCTCTTCCTCTGGCTGCAGGAACCTGCCCCTGCAGAAGCAAACCAACAGGGGGTTCCCTGCCAGGGGCTGCAGGTGTGGGATGCACGTAAGGGTTGGAACTGGATGAGCTTTAAAATCCCTTCCAACCCAAACCAGCCTCCGATTCTATGTGGAGGGGACAACTGCTCTGGTACGTGTCCGTGTCAGCTCCCATCACCAGGGCTATTTGTTAGCGCATAGAATACTTGGTGACACAGGAGTTTCAGTCTCCTTGTGGCATTAGAAGCTTCACAGCAGCAATTTGGGTAGCAAAAAGCAGGGAACTGGCTTCAGATGAGGAGGAGTCAGTAGGACCATCACATTGTGTAGTAAAAGGCCTGGGGGCTTGCAAGAAAAATATACAAATTGAGGGCAATAATGACACCAAATGCAAGAACTGGGGGTTTGCCTAAGTGATTTTCTTGTTATTT
The DNA here is from genome assembly GCF_034315485.1 of Pezoporus occidentalis. NCBI lineage: Eukaryota > Metazoa > Chordata > Aves > Psittaciformes > Psittacidae > Pezoporus > Pezoporus occidentalis. Next base: position 1,378,726 of record NW_026915780.1, read on the forward strand.
TTATTGGCTTTATTAAGATGTACTGGGGGGAACAGAGCGCAGTCTAAAACAGGATTTTCATTAGTTTCTCCGGTTCAGTTCTTTTTAATGTCTCGGGCTAAATTCAGCAAATAGCCAGTAAGTGAAGGCTTTGTCCTGTTCAATCTGTTAAATAGGCTCAGAAATTCCATAAAATCTAGATGTAGCTTTCAGATGAAAAGATAAAAGCTCTCACCACACAATTACATTCTGTCTGGCTGTGAAATTCGGGAATAGAGTGAAACCATAAAGGCTGCATTGGAGATGGACCAGCAGATGCCATCTTCACACAGGATGCAGACAGCACATCACCCATGAGCTGAACTGGGCAGGATGCTTCCTACCCTCTTAATCTCCTTACATTGAACCTTTTATAGCACCAGGTTTCAAAAATGCAATCAAAACAGCCTTTGCCTTCCCTGTTTTGACACAATGAACAGCACAAGAGGGTAAAGCCACCTCCCAGCTCTTGGAAAGGAGTAAGTCGGGATGCTCTTCCCTCCTAACAGACTACAAGGAAAAACCCAATTGCCTACAGTGTTCCTATGTAGAAACGAAGCAGAAGTCGTAGGGCCCCATCAAGCAGAGGCAACGGGCACAGTCTGATCATTAACTTCTTGTATTGGGTTCCCTGCTAAACACTGAGGAAAACCTTTTTTGTTGTTATTGGGGCCAGGAATGAACTGGGGCTGTCGCTGAGCATCTTGGAACGTCAAGTTCCTTACAGGCCCTGTAATTTGGGGGATATTGTCTTTTCCTCTGGCTAGAGAAAACCCTGCTACCTGAAACAATCTGTCCCAGGGAACATCATTTAACATCAGATTTTAATGAGCTCTCAGCATCAAAAAGGCAAAACCCGTGCCCCTAGCAGAAATAACTTGCTGCTTGCGGCACGTGCGCATGGCCAGAGAGAGCTCTGAAGGCTGAAATCCCATTTCCTTAAGCCACTAATGCCCTGAACTTTCTGAACACGGAGCACAAAAGGGGTTCTGGTGTCTGCTCCTTGTGGCTGACCAAAGCACTGACATCTACTACCCAAACGCGGAGACTCTCTTTACCAACATGTCAACCCTTCCCCATGCACAAGGCACCAGCTGCCTGGAGGCATCAGAATTAGATCACAAATGGTTTGCTGCACATGCACCAAATTACTATTTCAAGTATTCCAAGCAATCTAAACCTGAATTAATTCCTGTGCTTCATGTGAAAGTCCCAGATATGGCTGCAGTGCCCTATGGATCTGCAAGTGTAGATGACCAGGTTGGACAGAGCCTTGGGTGCCATGGTTTAGTGTGAGGTGTCCCTGCCCATGGCAGTGGGTTGGAACTGGATGATCTTAAGGTCCTTTCCAACCCTGACTATTCTAAGATTCTATGACACTGTCAAATTTCAGCCAGTGAGACCCAGATCTCTTAGTGGAAAAACAAACAATGCAGACCAATATCTTTGTGGTTTGATATATCAAGGTACTGAAATACACCAGGTTTCTAACTAAAAGCACTGAAAAATCTAAGGCAATACAGAAATTCTTATTGCCCCTTAGGGTCTACGGTACCCAAGTGTCCCGCTTCCAAAATGCAGGTTTCTCAAATGATGCCCCAAAACCAGCAGCAGCAGGGATCTGCATCCCCTTTGCTTGTCAGGAGTGTTCACAGGGCAAGAGAGAGGTAATCCAAAGGAGGATGGGAGGTATGACCTCTCCATGTGCTCCAAAGGCATTTGATGAAGCTCCTGCCTAGCTAAAAGCTGTACAGGAAACACTGCACCGGGTGAATGATAAAGTCTTGTCATGGATTAAAACAAGTTAAGAGATAGGAAAGAGAACAGAAATAAATGGCCAATTCTGAGCATGGGGAAAGGTTAATAGTGGAGTGCCCCAGGGATCAGCCTTGGGCTGCTCTGTTTCAATATATTCATTAACAGGCAGCAAGAGGTGGTGAAGAGCGAGGCAGAGCCAGCTCCTGACAGAAGTGGTTTAGGTCAGTCACAAGGAGGGGAGGCTGGGAAGGAGCAACCATCAGTGCAGACACACACTGAGCAGCCCAGGCTCTGCTCCCTGAATGCAGCGGTGGGCACAGAGGCACCAGAGCTCCCACTGGTCCTTGAATCCCAGCCTGGTTTGTATTGGAAGGGACCTCAAAGCTCCTCCAGCTCCAACCCCTGCCACGGGCAGGGACCCCTTCCACTAGAGCAGCTTGCTCCAAGCCCCTGTGTCCAACCTGGCCTTGAACACTGCCAGGGATGGGGCAGCCACAGCTTCTCTGGGCACCCTGTGCCAGCGCCTCAGCACCCTCACAGGGAAGAGCTTCTGCCTTATACCCAACCTAACTCTCCCCTGTGCCCTAAGGTGACAGCAAACCACTGCTGCCTTGCACTGACCAAAATGTCACCAAAATGACAAATTAAGATGCCTGAAGGAGCTCTCCATCTGTAGATGGCATCAAGCTGCCCTCGACGCAGTGAACAGGCAAACATCAGCTCTATGACTATTCCCTGGCTCCCCCTGTGGAGTGCACTGAATTACCAGCATCAAGATGGAGACAGCAACATCTCCATGGTCAACCACACACCCCATATCACCACCAGAGTCATGGGAAGAGTGCTTTTAATACAAAGATCAAGTCAATTTGAGGAGCTGGCCCAACCAACCCCTCTTTGCTTTGCTCCACTGTGTACCACTAAGTGGCTGGAGCGGAAAGCAGTAGCAATTTATGTGAGTAAGGATGAAGGTGAGCTTTGACAGATCACCTTCACCACTGGTGGCTGGAACCACATAAAAGGCCACTGGGCAGCGTATGAAAGCCGCATCCACCTGAAAATGAAGGGAAAGCCACCCAGCGCCAGCGGCCTGCGCCTCTGATGGGTTACAAAATGCAAGGCAAACTCGGCAAGGCAGGGGTTAAATCAGGTGCTTTAGGAGGAACTGCATCCCTCTGCATTGCTTGCAGAAATCCACTGAAAGCTCCACAACCTCTTGGCACCCCATTTAATTTACAAGACAAAGTATTTTACCGCGGCTGCTGCTGCTGCTGTTCCCATCCCATTCATGTTACTTTGCTAGATTGAACCCATCAGCCAAACCCTCCTGAAGCCTGTTGTGATGGGTTGCTCAGCAAGGGGGACTGCAGACAGTGATGGCTTCTCACTGAAAAGACACTATGGACCCGTTTCATAGACTGGAGAGTCAACAGCATCCTCCCCTGCCCCATGCCTTACTGCAGCAATGCAAGTCAATAGTGTGCTGCAGTGCATGAGCGAAGCATGTGAAGGTAGGAAAGAACTTTAACCCTAAATACATGCATTTTTATCTTTTCCTAAACAATTAAGAAGCATGTACCCACTTCCTTAAACATTAGCGCTTCACAGCTATGTCCTTACATGTAAGAGTATGAAAGATAGCATTATCCTCCTGGTTTTCCACCAAAGAGGCTCTAATGAAGCCATGCCAGTAAACTCGTTAGGAACTATTCAGCTGAGCACAAAATTAAAGCATAAATATTTGCAGGACGAGGCCACCAACCCATCAAGGATCCATTTCTACAAGGTCTGGACACTGACGGGAAGCTTATGGCTCGGAGGAGCCACCCTCTGTGTGGCACCCCGTGTGTCTCCATCAGTTTCCTACAGCAGCTTCCCTTTCAGTCATCTTTCTTGGCACATACACCATTCATTTGCCCAAAATTTGCTTTATATTTGCATTTTCCCAGCATCCTATTGATCATTCCGGACGCCAGTGAGATGCACAAGCTGTTTAGACGCAGGCTGAAAGCTGCAGGGACTAATTAAGATGACATGGTTCAGTTCACAATGATGGGGCAATTTTGGCTTCTTAGAAACCAGCATTCCATGATCTGCTTCCCTGGCTGCTTTCAGAGGCTGGGAATGTGCATGGAACGCTGACGCCGCTCGGCTTCGCTGGGAAGAACCCCTTAATGCAGCCACCACCACTGCTGAGTCGCTCAGAGCAGCAGTCAATGCCCGGCCACCAAGGCCATAACATGAAACAATAACCAGCTTAAAATGCCACAACTCGTCCTATTTTGGACAATTTGCCAAGGAAAAACAGCACAAATGGTTGTGGGAAAGCAGATATTTGAAGGACAAGCAATCCTACCTATACCTAGATGGGAGCACGGGTTCCCAAAGCCAAAACAGCCAAACCGCAAACGCAACCCTTCCTCTCCAAAACGCGCTCTGAAAACGATGTGTACCTAACGTTTATCCGAGCCCCGATGGGTTTTTTGCCTTCTGTAGGTGTGAGAAAGAATTCCCCATCCCGTTTTCCCGGCTTTGCCAGCTCTTGCATTATTATCCCGTTCTCCAAGCTGCGGCTGGAAGCGGGAGCGCGGCGCCGACCGCTTCCAACTGCTCCTCCAGCGCACAGACGGCTCCATCTAGCGTCGTTCCCGCAGAATTCCAGGGAAAAAGCCAATTGATAATTGCCATAGATTTTTAAGGCAAAATAACTGCATTTTCCTGCCCGTGCTGTGCCGTGCTTGAGGGAATATGGAGTAGATTTTACTACACAGAGCTCTTCAGTGCCCTGCCTAAACCCCTCACACATGTACAAACCATCGCAGTCCTTAGCACAGTAATGGGAAAGGAGATGCAATTTGCACCAAGCAGGAATGGTGCCAGAACTGGATTTTCACCCAGTTTTGGCAGTGTGGACACGCTGTGGCTCCCCACTCTCATCATACATCCGCAGTTCCCCTTGGCTTAGCGGCTACAGGTCTCCATCCAGAGACAGCCAACAGCAAATGTACCTTAAAGTCACATCATGGAGAGAATGCAACACAGCATCTCCAGCCCAAACCAAAGCAGCTGAGGACCAGCTCCCCCATCCTGACTCTCACATAACACCATTGATTCTCTGGCCATCACTTCACCGCATTGAACGTTGCCCTGCAACCAGCAATGGCTTTGAATACAACAGGGTTCTGTACAGAACAAGTCCTTGGAACACGGTGCTGGGCAGGCAGACCAGTGTCACCAGAACCAGGGTGGGCCTGAGCCAGCTCAGCTGATGGGTTACCCCAGGTGCTGAGTCAGCAGAAATGCCAAAGTGATATTGCTGCAAACCTCAATGCCCCTGGGCTTGAGTTTCAGTCTTCATGACAGCTTGAGCCTGCCTAGTGCTGGGATTCTTAACTCCAACCCAATATCCCAAGCTGAAGGAATCACAGGATGGTTTGGGTTGGAGGGTCCTTAAAGCTCCTCCAGCTCCAACCCCTGCCACGGGCAGGGACCCCTTCCACTAGAGCAGCTTGCTCCAAGCCCCTGTGTCCAACCTGGCCTTGAACACTGCCAGGGATGGGGCAGCCACAGCTTCTCTGGGCACCCTGTGCCAGCGCCTCAGCACCCTCACAAGGAACAACTTCTTTGTGTATACCCTAATATTTCCTTATAACCTAATATAAAGTGCAGGGAAAAAAATAATGAAACCGAAACCTTGGGAGGATGGAAAAGAAAACAAAATAGAAATAAGCAGAACATAAGTTACCTTAATTGTGCTCAAAACCCAATGTCAGATACTTCTCTACATGCCACCCTTAGCAACCATAAAGGCTCAAAACCTCACTTACCTCTTCACGAGCAGCACTGTGGCTCCAACACTTCCTTGCCCTTTCTCCCTTCTGTGCAAAATATGTTTTTCCTTGTGTGTCTCCCAGCAGAACCCCCAGTCCTCCCCATGCTCCACTTGGAGCTCTGGAAACATCATCTAATTGTAATGCTCAAATCACTGGGATCTGCAGAAAAACAGTTCAGGAACTCATGCCACACATGTATGCACGTGGAAAGTCAAAACAAGAGCCAGCCAGCCCTGGTTATAGGCATCAACCACTTAATTCCAGCAGCACTTGTCCCTCAGTGCATTAATACCTCATCCTGAGACTGCCCCTGGAGCACCATCAGGTCTGGGCGAGAACACAGGAAGCCACAGAGATACTGCCAGGGCTGGAGCAGCTCTGCTCTGGAGGCACTGGCACACATGAGCTCTTAGGCAGAAGCTCTTCCCTGTGAGGGTGCTGAGGCGCTGGCACAGGGTGCCCAGAGAAGCTGTGGCTGCCCCATCCCTGGCAGTGTTCAAGGCCAGGTTGGACACAGGGGCTTGGAGCAAGCTGCTCTAGTGGAAGGGGTCCCTGCCCGTGGCAGGGGTTGGAGCTGGAGGAGCTTTAAGCCAACCCAAACCATTTTAGGATTGTATGATTTCATGATCCTCACCTTGTTGCAGGTGCTGATGAACTACATACTGTCTCTTCCATTCCACACAAAGCCAAACCTTTTCCCCACAGCAGCAGCAGTCTATTCCAGAGGCAGAGGGAGAACACATACCTAGAGACAGGGAAGAATCACCTTGCACAGCAGCAGCAGCAGCACCATACGTACCAGTCACGCTCCCCAGCAGTGCCTTGAGTGGTTTTGTCCATATGGTTGAAGCCTTTTCCAAGAATGTGTTACATTTCCTGAGTGCTGAATATCCTAAATATAGGAATTTATATATACACTAATCAATAACAATAATGGAAAACTAGGCAATGGGAAAGGCAAAACTAGAATAAAGATCATAAAGATACTAATGAATGTTGCCAATAATGCAAGCTGGAGACCCTCAATTGAGCACCGTAAGGGGAGAGAAGAGACACCAAACACCAAGGGCAGCACTGGAGCTTTGCTTCACACATAAATTCCCTACTGGTATAAGAGCCATTTCCATACTGGTCTAAGTGGTGTAGCAGAGTATACCCAGTACAAGAGTATACAGAACATATCTATACAAGTATATGGACTGTAAGCTGTCAGACAGAGTAACAACCTTTATTCACTGGGGGTCTGTTGCACTTCTATAAGCCCTGAGCGGTTAAATTCCATTACAGTGACTTTTAAGGAAAACTAATGCAGAAGAAGTAGCATCTTGTATTTAGTCTTGGTTTAATTAAAGCTTCTGACTCCTAATTTGACCACAGGGATGTTACCCTTTGGTATAATTTTACTGTTTTAAATGAAGTAGGTTACGACTTGTACCCACAACCACGTGGAAGCATTTGCAATTCACTTTGAGAGACTAAGGTTTTCATGAGGACAGGATCTCTCCATAGTAGTTAAGCTTGGTTTTAAAGTTAGAACCTGTACTATTTCATAGATTACAGAAGTTATTCCTAGAAAACTGACAGACCAAATTAAGTATTAATCACTAAGAATTCTGCAACATGTCCGAGTCCATTCTTCTCTGCAGTCAGCCTCTAACAGTTGGGGACTACCTCCAGTAACAGTCCTGCTTCAGGTTCCAGTATACTTAGATTATATTGAGAATTGAAGCATCAAACCCCTAAGAACTTGCTTCCAAAACCTGCTCAGCTGCTGCCTGAAGGAAAAACCTCCTCAAGCGGGTTTCTGGCCAGGAATCTCAAGCAGACATCAGTGTTTCTCTGCAAGGTCAACCAACACAAGAATCAGCAAGGAAAAGGCTCTCAGCAACACTTCCCTGCTCAGGATATGTTACAGGTAAGGCTCAGGCATTTTGCTGCTCACCATTGCTTCATTTTCTGGGTTTCACGAAGGAAGCAAACTCCTCTTCAGGTTCTACACTTCTCCAAGAAAGTGATGTCCTTGTCCTCCTTACTGTGCATAGCCAGTGTGCCCAGAACAGTTTAATCCATTGCAGTTGATACAACTATCAACTCAGTAGCAGCTGAGAGAGCTGTCACACACAACAATCTACATGTAGTTAACCTGAAACATTCCAGTACTTCACCAGCACAAAACCACCTTCCAGAAGAAACCCCTCAGGTTTAACCTCAGTCTGAGCACAGATACCAAGAACTCAAGAGACCTGAAAGCAAAAAGTGTTCCTCTGGAAGGAAAACCCCCTCCTGCACGTACCTGCAAGTGGTTTCATGGTGAGCCTGTTCTTAGAACTAACTGTATTTCAGAGCATTAAAAGTATTACAAGAAGGATTAAAACTAAACTAAATCCTCTGAATACAGAAATTAAGGATTCATATTTCAAGACAATTATTTAAATTGCCAAAGTCATACCCCAGTAAGTAACCCTTTCCATTTAACGGAAGGAGCACTGATAATACTGGAGTAAAGACTCCAGGGAGACCTTAGAGCAGCTCCAGTGCCTAAAGGGGCTGCAGGAAACCTGGAGAGGGGCTTGGGACAAGGGCCTGTAGGGACAGGCCAAGGGGAATGGCTTTAACCTGCCCGAGGGGAGACTGAGATGAGCTCTTAGGCAGAAGCTCTTCCCTGTGAGGGTGCTGAGGCGCTGGCACAGGGTGCCCAGAGAAGCTGTGGCTGCCCCATCCCTGGCAGTGTTCAAGGCCTGGTCCACTGGAAGGTGTCCCTGCCTGTGGCAGGGGGTTGGAACTGGAGGAGTTTTAAGGTCCTTCCAACACAAACCAGTCTGGGATTCTACGATTTATGATACACCAAGAGACTGGCCTAATCACCGTGTTTATTAGCTCATTTCAACTGTAATTTAAATATGCCCCAAAAGCTATGTTAAAACAGGCTGAACATCTGAGATGAACAATTATGGACCAGCTTTGCTAATGAAGATGCACAGCGTAGAGCTGAAACTCATTAATATCCACTTCCTAATGGGGCACTGGATTAAGGTTTCAATAGGATTTTTCTTGCTTACTAGACAGGAAAACAGTTATGAACAGGGACAGAAAATTATGCTCCACACCACAGAGCTACAGCCATTAATATTCTCCTAATGAGAGCTGAGCCCGGAAAAGTAAAGATGCAATTTAGTCCTATATAATACTACAAAAGGCAGTGGTATCATTACCCAATGCATAAATATCTACATGCAATGAACACACTGAAAGAGTGTAATAACCACCCCAAAGTTCTTCAGCATCATATTTTAATTGCATTTGTAGATCTAGACATGTTTGTATCTTCAGTGGAAACACATTTTCATATGTAGCGTGGTCTCGTGAAACACCCAGAGGACATAAGCTGTGTTTATTTACTCCTGATCAGTTCCACGGGGCTAAGTTGCCTATTGCTCTGATATCTAGAAGTGAGTAAGTGTTCAAAGTGTTCCTGTTCCCATTGATGTCCTTTTGCTATTAATTTTCTCCCTTCAGAACAGGCAGCAATTCACCAGTTTCCTTTAGTTCCTGTAAAGAAACAGACACAGCAATTATTCTCTATGTACACTTTGTGATTACAACAAGGTTCCAACAGGGGTGGTTTGTGGGTAAGGAAATCGATGCAGCAGCTACAAGGGAATGTGCCAGTCAACCCACTAGAGGTCCCCCTTGGCCAACACATTGGAGCTCTTCACCTTGGGTTTAAAGCCTGCGTCTGTTTAGTAAAAGAAACTTACCCAGTGAAAAGATACCCCCTCAAAAGAACTGGTTGTTATCAGCTTTCCTGGGTAAAGCCCCTGCTCTGTTTCCTTCTAGGTGCAATTCAAGGCCTATTTTAGGCACATACAGAATTCTGACATCAAAAATGCCTCCTAAATATATAAAAAAAATCATCATTCACTGACAGATTTTGTTACAGCCACGCATTAAAACACACAAGACAGGAAGAGATTTGTAAGATTCCTGACTAAGAGGTACCTGCCCCATCCCTGGCAGTGTTCAAGGCCAGGTTGGATGGGGCTTGGAGCAAGCTGCTCTAGTGGAAGGCATCCCTGCCTGTGGCAGGGAGCTGGAACTGGATGAGCTTTAAGGCCCCTTCGAACACAAACCAGTCTAGGATTTTACAACAGGTTGATGACTTTAAATTCAAATGATAAGGCTGTTAACTTCATAAAGAAGTCAATAACATCAGGAAATAGTTATAAAATAACATGTTGTGAAGTGTATGAGGGGCTGGAACTAAATGATCTTCAAGATCCTTTCCAACCCAAGCCACTGTGATCCTACATACTCTTTCCCCCCATCGAGAGAAACAACTCAATCATATTAAGCTGTATTACAGAATGCACTTTACGATACTGACAACATACTACAAGTCAGTGTGAACCGAACACACTCCAGCAATGCAAACAGACAAATCACATTTAAATACCAGTGAGGGAAGTATTCCGCAACATCTCCACAATGCCCAGGACTCTACTTCCCAATCACTGAAATAACCCACACACTTGTTAAATAAATAAAATTAGTCCATATAATTTAAGTAATACCAGTATTTTTAGAACTAAATGAGATTTATTGATTGTATCTTCCCAGGAGTTACAATGTCTGAGGAATTGGCTATAAAACATTCAGACAAGAATGGGCTCCAGAGTATTTGGGCTTTAGAACACTGTGCCTGCTCTGTTACAGAAATCAAAAACCAGAGTAAGAGATGCAGATCTATTTTTGTTGCTTCAGGGCCTGTTCAAACAACTCCAATAAACCTTCCTTTCTTCCAGGAATGAGCCTGTTTTGCTAGGAAAAGAATGTCTTGCCCACTTTCTCTGAGAAAAGCCATGTCAGAAGTAAAACGAGGAAAAGAAACCTGTAAAAATGCACCCATGGGGTGAAACTGGTCTTTACAGTAACAGTAACTGACTGCTGTCAAGAAAATACATTTCACTGCTAAATCTTGGCATATGAGAACACTGGAGATTTAGAGCTGCTTTCAGCTGTGTGTTGAGCTAAGACAAGTCACAGTAAAAGCCACCAAGGCAGGTGCTTTCATGATATAAGGCCATTACCCTGGAGCGTCTGTACGTGATGGGCAGGAAGCAGTCCTACATTTTTAAGCACCCAATTTACACCTCCAACAAGATTTTCCCATTCCTACCTTAATGATATCCAGCCCTCCGACCAGTTCACCTTTCACATATAACTGTGGGTACGTTGGCCAGTTGGAATAGGTTTTCAATCCTTGCCGCACCTAAGACAACAGAAACCTTAAGTACAAACTTCAGCCTTTGCAGAAACAGCAGTGAAATCCTCAATGCTGGAAAAGGTTCATTACCTCTTCATCTTCCAGTATGTCAAATGTCTCATAATCAACGCTAGGAAAAAAAAGAACACACAAAATCATCTACTGTGGAGTTTTGCAAGGTAAGACCTTTTAAAACTCAGAATGGGCATGTTTATAAGGCAGATTCCAAATCACTCAGAATTGACAGGTAAGAGGAAGAAAACAGCCAACATCTTAGGCACAAAGAACTGTGATGTAAGTAGTTTCCAGTTTCATAGGAAACCCCTTATAAAACACAGATAACCCCTTATAACCCACTGGAAATTAAGCTGTGTGGCTTAGGCTCTAACTGGGCAAAATGCGTTCAAAGTAATTCCATTCACTATTAGCTTAAAAAAACACCCAAAGACACATGCACACTTTGGAGGGTTTTATTAAGGAGGAAGATGTTCCCTGTGAGGGTGCTGAGGTGCAGGGTGCCCAGAGAAGCTGTGGCTGCCCCATCCCTGGCAGCGCTCAAGGCCAGGTTGGACACAGGGGCTTGGAGCAAGCTGCTCTAGTGGAAGGGGTCCCTGCCCCGGCAGGAGGTTAGGACCCTTTAAGGCCCCTTCCAGCACAAACCAGTCTGTCTATGAACCAAACAGCCACTATTTCATCATCTTCATATACTACTTGTGTAAAAACACAAAACTAAAGTTCCTGTGTAAATCTGATCTCTGGTTGGTCCACGTACAAGTTTGGGTAAGCCATTCCTAGTATCTCCAATAACCAGCACGTGCATAGATTCCTCAACTGGACTAGGACCATGACGGGGAACAATGATTTGAGTGCTGCTTATTTCCAAGTAGTACATTGATGTATTGTTATCTATGATCTCAAAAAGCCCATTCTAACACGCAGTAATCAAGACAACTGCTTAACCTCTACCGAGCAGTGCAAATGAAATGGGAGTTTGTTCAAAGGGAGATGATACCAATCTCTCTCACTACAGAAAGAGCTGCTTTAAAGAGGAAAACTGAGGCTAGGTAACATGAGAGGCTCCAAGATTAAGGAGACAGATCAAGAGGGACCTCTCTGAGACAAGCTGCTTATCAGAGTGGAAGGACTGCTTTCATGTTAACAATCACAGCAGGAAGAAAAAAAATCACTGTTGCAATGAATTCCTCAATATGAGCAAGACAATCACAATGCAGTAGTGCTAAAGCAGTTAATACCTAACACACCGCATCTGACCTGGCAGCAAGAGAGTGTACTAGTAATTTACACTATGGGCTTTCACATAAATATACCTGAAAATACCCTTAAACAAAGAAAATTACATTTGGGAAACTCTTGCACAAATATTTTCCAAACTTTACATTCATAAGCTGTAGTTTTTAGCACACAACTGGCTTCCCAAATTCAATGAAAAACCCACTTACGTACCCAGTATTATTCATGATTTCTACAATTTGCTTGCTGAAGCCACATTTTGCCACCTAAAATGCAAATCACACATAGGTTAAAACATGGATCTGATATATTTAATCCACAAACTACCAAGTCCTCAAGCTACACTACAGCTACTACTGATTTACTGCTAGTGATGACCTTATTGGATCAGCAACACTACTAATCTCTTTTTCCTTCTTCTTTACACTCTTTGAACTTTAAACAGCACTGAGTTTCTCTTTCTTTACATACCCTGCTGATATAAATGAAAGCATTTAGGATATTAAGCACTTTCCTCAGCTGTGGTTTGAAAAGATATGAAATGAATCTGTTTTCTAGCTCTGACAACACTGCCTTGAGAACTAGTCAGGTTTGCTTATTTTCTGAACATTCAAGAAGCAAAAGCTGTAGGCAGGATGCGTATAATTGCCTCACATGCATTGTAAAATACACATGGTTTAGTCCAAGACATACACTGGCCTTTACTTACTGCTCTGGAGAGAGTAGCAACCTATAGTGGTAAATGCTCCATCCCTGGCAGTGCTCAAGGCCAGGCTGGACAGAGCCTTGGGTGACACTGTCTTGGGTGAGGCATCTCTGCCCACGGCAAGGGGTTGGAATCGGATGACCTTAAGGTCCTTTCCAACCCAAACCATGCTCTGATTCTATGATTTTATGATAAACAGGCTGCGTGTACAGCAACTCCTAACTGAAATCAGTGATTGAAACTATCTACCGGAACCTTTCCACACAGACAGTATAAGGACACAGAACACCAATCACTGTTTTAGACACTGAGTTTTTAATCCAAACTTCCTCTTCCTACTGATGATTTAACTCCACCAATAGCTCAAGCAAAATCAAAATGCATTAAGCAACCTGCCCAACATCTTGCTTTCTGTGAGCAAGACACAGGTTTTAAAGGAGACAGAAGCCTGGAGAAGAGAAGGCTCCGTAAGGAGACACCTTCAGCTCCAGTGCCTAAAGGGGCTCCAGGAAACCTGGAGAGAGGCTTTGGGCAACGGCCTGTAGAGACAGGCCAAGGGGAATGGCTTTAATCTGCCAGAGGGGAGACTGAGATGAGCTCTTAGGCAGAAGCTCTTCCCTGGGAGGGTGCTGAGGCCCTGGCACAGGGTGCCCAGAGAAGCTGTGGCTGCCCCATCCCTGGCAGTGCTCAAGGCCAGGTTGGACACAGGGGCTTGGAGCAAGCTGCTCTAGTGGAAGGGGTCCCTGCCCGTGGCAGGGGTTGGAGCTGGAGAAGCCTTAAGGTCCCTTCCAGCACAAACCACTCCAGGATTCCATAAGTGCACCTGTTCAGAAGACCCAACCCCAACCAGCTCACCCCCATGTTTTCAGTGACTCGGCATAACCCACGGGATTCCAGTGCCTATGAAATGGCTTTGGAAAACAGCCTACAAACTCTATTGTTAATACACAGAGAAGGCTCACAGAATAAATAAGAAAATAAAATAGAAACACAAATCACATGGAAGAGCTCAGTCCCCTACCTCTGTATCCCTTTAAAAAACATCATAGAACAACTCATCACTAACTACAGTTATTATTCTGGGTTCACCACTCCAGGTGCCACTCAAGTAACTTTGACAGGAGGAACTGCAGTGCCTGCTGTTCAAAGGGGAGTATTTTGTTCCCTGGTTACTTGGTTCGAGTATACAACACAAAGCAATAGACTGACCTTTTGGATTACAGTCACTTGTGCTTATTTTAATCCTGTCTGTTAGCAGTTGTCTGTCTTCAGTGACTATTTCAGTGAGCAAGATAATCAAGTGCAGCTTAAATACACCACAAACAGATCATCCTATGCACGTGAGAAAGAGTGGATCATTTCTGGCATGTGGCATTATTCTTTAGCCTTAAAAAGATCAGCAGCTTATTTGAAAAGCAGTCGTGAAAGTATGATGAAGGGAGGGAAACTAAAAAGGACAGGACAGGACATCCAATGCAACCAGGCCAACAGAGGGGAATTTCAAGAAGCATGGATCCAGAGATGAAGTTCAGGGCCACACTCAAGGTGTCTGCCTCAGGGGGGCAGCTGAGTGAGGATGTGCAAAGCCAACTGACAGCAGACCAAAGGACACACAGAGCTCCTCCATCATTCCTGAACATCACTTGCTGGGCATCCCTGCAGGGCTTCAAATTCCCTGATTTTACTGGGGCACAGCTAGCAGCATTTTCGCAATATATATTACCCATCAGGTTAAATGGGCACTGCTCTTACAGGAGCACCAAACAAAAAGACAAATAACTGACTTCCCAGCACCATTAATTTTCAATAGCAAGGAAAAAAATGTTATTGTCACTATTTAAAGAAACTTTAAATATACCATGAAACACAATCTTACCTGTTTGCTTCCCTTCATGAAAAGCATCACAGGAGCTTTGTTTATCAGGGCTTTAAGCCTACAGAAAGCACATAAAAGAAAACCATAAAACACCTCGGTTATTACCCAAGCTTTGTTTCCATAGGAGGATAAAACACAAAAGTGGAAAGATACCAACTTAGAGCTTTACCAAATGCACTTAAAGCATTCTAAAAAGGCACTTCATTCATTTAAATCTCTTAGTGTGACTCTAGTGAATGAAGTTGAACCATCCCGTTACTTTCAGGCAACAATTTACTTTCCTACATCAACCTCTAACTATTAGGCAGCAGTAAGTGTAAGGAGGAACACCACTGGGTCTATATTCAGCCACACACTGCTTTCTTCCCCACACTGAATATCACACTTTGCATTTCTCATTCCCCGCATGAGAGTAACTTTTGCAGAGTAAGAGCTGTATCTATTGTCCACCAGTTGTAAGACCTATGGACTTACAGAATAAGGACTAACTACTACTCAAAGAAACAGGTCTGGTCTGCACCACTGTGCCCTGCCCAATACTGGTCTACCAGCACAACACTCCCCCTACTTCCCTTTCCTTTAGGAAAGGTTTTTTCATGACAAGTGACAGAAAAAGTTATCAAACTGTCAAATGGTTTCTTGATAAAGGCAAACCAGTCACTCTGTGTGACTCATAACACAAAGATTCCAGACTGGAGAATGCAAGGCCTTTGCAAAATAAAATTAAATGAAGGTTTTGGAAATGGCTTTAACCTGACAGAGGGGAGACTGAGATGAGCTCTGAGGTAGAAGCTCTTCCCCGTGAGGGTGCTGAGGCGCTGGCACAGGGTGCCCAGAGAAGCTGTGGCTGCCCCATCCCTGGCAGTGCTCAAGGCCAGGTTGGACACAGGGGCTTGGAGCAAGCTGCTCTAGTGGAAGGGGTCCCTGCCTGTGGCAGGGGTTGGAACTGGATGAGCTTTGAGGTTCCTTCCAACCCAAACCAGGCTGGGAGTCCATGATTTGCTGGGTTGCCTACAGCCTTCACACATGTAAACCTCAAAACAATTCTTCCAACCAAGCTGACTCTAGGTTAGAAACCAGCAGTAAAACAGCTACAGCAAGGTTGAGCTGCCAGATCTGTTCCCTGAAACCAGCTGGATCTCCAGAGTCCATTTTCAAGTAAAGAAGATGCAGTAAATTGATGGAAAGAGAGCAAACACTGAGTAAAGCAACATAATCTAGCATTAAACAGTTTCTACACTGAGATTCCTTCATTTTATTAAGTCTTAGCATGTTTGAAGAACTACCCCATACAGTTTTCTTTACGAGTGACTGGTTAGAGTGAATACAGTTGGGGAGAGATGTCAGTTGGTCACAAGTATGAGATTAGTCACGAAGGAAAACTAACCCGAGTCATGGAAAAAGAACTTCCCAGTTGTCACCAGAGAACAGAGGACAGACCTCAGCCAAATGTCCTGGTTTAACCCAAGAAACAAACACCCACTGAAGGATGAAGAACAAATGAGGCAAGAAGCTGCTCGTGACCTGGCTGGGGAACTGTCAGCCAGTCTTCCTTCAGTGGTAAAAGCTTCACTCACCTTTTCCACAGATGCTGCAGCCACTCCTTTAGGGAGACACTGAGCTATACCAATCATTTTCATCTATTTAAACACATTAGATAAGCACAAGACATTTCCCATTTCCTTCTCACCCCAAAAACATTAAGTAAAGCAAGAAACTTGTAATTCAATCAAGTTGCAGCTTATGCAAGATTGCAAAAAAAAGAAGGAAGAGAGGACATTTTATACCGTACGTTTTTAAAAGGCCATACAAAGAATCTCATCTTTACCTATAATTAAAGCTCAGAATACAAAAAGTAGTGACTGGGTTTTGTGACCTTGCTCAAACAATTTAGTGACTCTACTAGAGTAACAAAAGGTAAACCTTGGCCATAGAACACATTAGAAAGGGAAGTAATAACTACACTGCTGTAAAGGTAAGTATACTTCATCACCATATAGAAACAGCCTGCATTAAATTCCTTCCCCACTGTGCTGAGAGGGCAAAAGAACCAGAAGCAGACACACCCAGAGCACTGTCAGACTTGCTCTCACCAACCAGACAGCAAGAGGGAATCTCTGCTAACATATCTGCCTGCAAGGTACAGGCCACCTCCTAGTAAACCAACCCCCTTTGCATGTCCTAATGGCACAATTCGCGTAAGAACTAGGGAAAAACAAAGCCACATCCAGGAGGAACCTCTCAGAGAGAAGGACTTGTCAGATATCTGGAGCCTGACTGCCTGGGGCACACCAGGATTGCAAATGAGAGCAAATCTTCAAATGGGAAGGTTAAAGTAGGACAAATTGGTTTCCAGCTATTACAGCTGATTCAGGAAGCAGCACACTTCCTGCTGCTGCAGCACACATTCCTGTTGCCAAGGTGAAAGAAAACAGGGCCTGAAGGACATGAGTAACCAAGAAAAATGAAACAAGCCTACATATTTTCTCCAGTGACACCACAGTTATGAAGTCTGTGCCAAATGAAGCTCACAAAAGCTACTAATATTTAAAAGATGACTTTCTAAGCTGTCTTTATACAATAAATTCTTAAGAGACACAAGAAAGAATCTATATATTCCTGCTGTAATTAAAAGATAACAAACTACAAATATAGTAAGTAAAGCCTATCGGAGCAGTATAGCTTAATACTACAGCTTTATGTGAAATGATGCTCACTGGAGAGAAAACTGAACATACGAAACAACTGCAGGAATTCTGTAATTAAAGAAAACCTTGATGCACTTAAGAGGAAGTCGAAGGGCAGAATTTATATAGGGGTTTGCATACGTAAGAAACAGGAAACAGGGCCCACACAAAACCTGGAGAGGGGCTTTGGACAAGGGCCTGTAGGGACAGGCCAAGGGGAATGGCTTGAACCTGCCCGAGGGGAGACTGAGATGAGCTCTTAGGCAGAAGCTCTTCCCTGTGAGGGTGCTGAGGCGCTGGCACAGGGTGCCCAGAGAAGCTGTGGCTGCCCCATCCCTGGCAGTGTTCAAGGCCAGGTTGGACACAGGGGCTTGGAGCAAGCTGCTCCAGTGGAAGGGGTCCCTGCCCGTGGCAGGGGTTGGAGCTGGAGGAGCTTTAAGGTCCCTTCCAACACAAACCAGGCTGGGATTCTATGAAACCCCAAAACAGATGCCTTTAAAATACTGACATAACACATTATACCTGCTCTCCAACTTCTCTGCCTTCGGACAGACCGTGTCCAGCTCTCCAGAGGCTTCAAGTTCCTGGGGAGAAGAAAAGTCAGATGTAAAAAGCAAGAAAAATGTGCTTCTGACAACTACCAAGAGTAAGAGTTGCTCAGTTTCTAACCTTGACAATGTCAAGTCCACCTATGAGCTCCCCAGATACATACAACTGTGGGTAAGTTGGCCAGTTAGAATATGTTTTCAGCCCCTGACGAACTTCTTCATCAGAGAAAATATCAAAACTGCTAAATGAAATGCCATGCTTGTCCAGAATCTCCACCATCTGCTTGCTGAAACCTGCAGACACAGAAAGAGGAATGACAGAGTTTAAGCAAAGCTTTCCCATGTCTGCACTACACATTAGTCATTTAAAAATGCAATTCTTTAGGACAGTAAGTTCAAAAGAGCTCTAGCGTGTTTTTCTTCACTCCAGCAATATCCCCAAATATTATAAAGGGGCAAGAGAAGTATTTATTATTGGGATAACAAAACCAAAGTGCATGGTTTGTAAGTGTGGTGC
This sequence comes from Pezoporus occidentalis, assembly GCF_034315485.1. Classification (NCBI taxonomy): domain Eukaryota; kingdom Metazoa; phylum Chordata; class Aves; order Psittaciformes; family Psittacidae; genus Pezoporus; species Pezoporus occidentalis. The sequence goes on from NW_026915780.1 coordinate 1,397,183, forward strand.
TTCTCTACTTACGGACCATATAGTGCTCTAACCTTCATTTAAGTGTCTCTGTTGTTCTAAGATACAATTAAAGCAAAGTTAAACCCATTCCCTTATTCTGTCTTTTCCAGCTCTTCACTTGAGCATTCACAAGGAATAAAATGACTTCAACATTAACCAGTGCCCACAACAGCACCTTCAGTTGCCTTTTCATTTCTCTATCACACATCACTTCTCTACCCTTTCATTTCTTCCTCCAGCTACCACTGAACTTCGCTTCCACCAAATGTGTATGAAGTTGACACAGAAGTGGAAGTCAGGATCTCACCCCAGTACTGTGTCACCAGTTTAACTTAGAAACTTGGCTTTAGATGGTTTTCTACTCCTTTTGCTTTAGGAGCTTTTCCTTTCCTACTTCAGGGTAAAGGGCGGATTCCTTTTCATTTTCTAAACTCTCTATGTCCACAACAGCACATATATTCATTTCATACCTTGTGACACTACCACACCATGTTCTGTCTTCCTTTACAACAGATCTTCACTACGTCCTACTCCAAACACACCCTCTGAGCTGGATATTAAGCACTGAATATTATGATGTAAACATCCAGATTTGGTAAGTTTACTCTGTGCCAGTTTGAGAAGAAAAGTTTCTCCTTTCTGTGATTAAACATCTTGTTCCTAAGCAAATCCTCACATCATTTGCAGAAAGGTGTATGCATGAAAATTGTAACGTTATAGTATTTACAGTCTATAATCACCTAAATCTTCTTACACTAGAGGGAAACACTCAAAATTTCACTTTCAAACAATCCTCCTCTATTCTATTTTCATAGAGGATAATCTGGTTTGTGTTGGGAGGGACCTTAAAGCTCATCCACTCCTAACCCCCTGCCACAGGCAGGGACCCCTTCCACTAGAGCAGCTTGCTCCAAGGCCCTGTGTCCAACCTGGCCTTGAACACTGCCAGGGATGGGGCAGCCACAGCTTCTCTGGGCACCCTGTGCCAGCGCCTCAGCACCCTCATAGTGAATAATAATGTGATAAGAAGTAATAATAATGTGGTTTATGTGCTTGCCAACTCACTGTGGTTTGCACTGAAATGCCCCTGCAATCCTACCAATTCCTTCACAGAATTCCACCAAATGCTGTGCAGACAAATGAAAACCTCCATATAAATTTCAGAAGGGAAAAAAAGGCAATGCTTACAGGCTTTAATAAAGGAATAAAAAAAATAAAGCAGCCTTAAATGGGAAACAGAATCCAAGTGCCATAGAAGAATAACCTTTGATTTCAGCTTGCAAGACCACCTATTAGTTTTTGAAATATGGATTTTTTTACAGCAGCTTTCTGCAGTTTTCATGCTCCACAATTTACTGGGATATGAAGGAGCACTAGCTCTATGGATGGCATCTAAGTCGCTTTTCTTTCTACAACTGAAGTGTGAAGTTCATGTACAGCCTGAAGTAAAACACAGGTTCTGAAATCCTTCATACATCTGGGAGTTCATTAGTAAACAGCTAAAGGCTGATTGCTGATGGTGATTCCAGCACCAATACATTAACTCATTTCTACTGTAAGGAACTGGGGAGAATAAAAAACAGCTTTATTTTTGCTGGAGGCCATTACATGCAAACTAGAAAGATTGATTGCTTGTGCTTTATTTTGAAGGGTTATGGTAGCAGGCTGGAAGTGTTCTGCTTAGGGATAAAGTGCCGGAACAGCTTTACTTCCGTAACAAAAGGGTTAGGCTGAATTCCTGATGAAATGCCATATATGCCTTACAAAGAAGAATTAAACTGCTAACAAACTGGCTTAACTGGTTATGAAGACGATCGCAAGTGCTACTGCAGGGGCGACACCAGTAAAAACACCCTGAATAAATAATGGTATTGAAGCAAATCAACAAATAACACCACAGTCCAAATAAATTCACTGAAATAATACAAGGTATGGAGCAAACACAACGGCTAGTAAACACATAGCCAAGGGGAAAACCTCTCTTTACACTGTGCTTAGCTGGCTTCTCCACTGGAGAAATGACAGGCTACACACAGACCCCCACACACATTGCTGGCGAGGTTCCCCTTCACTTGCTCACTGCACTATGGACTCCAGTGCAAGCCTTATTTGCAGCAAAATCCATACAACTCAAGAATATCGTCACCTTTCAAGAAGCATGGCTCCTTTTGTTTAATTCAATTGTTATTACTCCTACCACTGTTCAAACTGTATCATCTTTGTCAAAGTGATAAATTACCTTCCGCTTCAAAAAGGCTATTCCAGGAAGTTTCATAGACCCAACTTTGCAACACCTTTGAAACTATCACAGCAGTTTAAGGCAGGCACAACATTTAACTGCAAAATTAAGAAGTTTACATGATTTCCTGTCTTGTACCACATTTTAATACTTCCAACTTTAATACATACCTATATTTAAGTAAGCACATCCTGTGCACTTTTCATAGGGTACCAGGGAAGAACTGAAAGCTTGTAGAAATACCTGTAAGGGTGCTGAGGTGCTGGCACAGGGTGCCCAGAGAAGCTGGGGCTGCCCCATCCCTGGCAGTGTTCAAGGCCAGGCTGGACACAGGAGCTTGGAGCAAGCTGCTCTAGTGGAAGGTGTCCCTGCCCATGGCAGGGGCTTGGAACTGGATGAGCTTTAAGGTCCCTTGCAACACAAACCACTCTTGGATTCTATGAGTCTATGATCTACTTCATCATATTAAATCATGCAAATGAACCTGTGTTACACTCTTAAATCACTTTCCATATTGGTTTTACGACGAAGTGCCAAACCATCCTTAATCTCAATGCCTCGATGTCTTTTTTGGTTTGTGTTTTCTGTGTTTTAAATAGCTTCAGAATTGCCTCCCATCAAAACTTCAAGCTCATGAAAAGCAGTGAAGGGTCTTTTCCCTAGAGAGCTTCGAATTCTTCCCATTGTTTTGCTCAACATCCTTTAGAACCAGCTCTTGACTCAGCATCCACAGAAATCCAAGGAAACTGTCCCTGTGTCATCAATGATCCCGCTGACCCAGGAATAACAGAGAACCTGGGCACATGAGCAGCTCTGAGAAGACTCGCCACTGCCTGCATGACACTGAGCTTGCCATGGCCACAGCAAGACCCATGCTGTGCTATTGCAGCTTGCCATGTGCCTGCCCAACCACTCACACCACAAGCACAGTGGGGTCACCAACAGCAGTGCCAACACAGTTAAACTCACAACAGGTGTGTCTGAACAGCCTGAACTGCAGACACCCCAAATGTGCTCAGAAATATCAGGAGCCAGTGAGAACCTCATGGATTTCAACCAGGCCAAGTGCAAGGTCCTGCCCCTGGGTCAGGGCAATCCCAGCACAAAAACAGGCTGGTGGAGACATGATGAGCAGCCTGAGGACAAGGACTTGGGGTGTTGGCTTCCCATGACCACTTCAGTGTGCACTTGAGCACAGAACCCCCAATGTGCTGGGCTGCACCCCCAGAGCATGAGGAGTAGGTCCAGGGAGTGGATTCTCCCCTCTGCTGCACTATGGAGAGACCCCCCTCTGCAGTACTGATCCAGCTCCGAGGCAACAACACAAGAGGGACGTGGAGCGAGTCCAGAGGAGGCCACAGAGATGCTCCAAGGTCTCACCAGAGACAATTTACTGTGATCCCAGTGAATTCTTGTTATTCCTTGAACTGAAACATAATCTTCAAACTCTTTTACCTTTTCAACATGCGCAACTTGATGCAGAAAACATGTCCTCAATATTCCTGAGGTGTCCCAGCTCAAGCACAACACCACACATCATGTCCTCTTCAGAAAGCCCCTAATCTCTGTGATTCCATTGCCAGGACTTAACTAAGAGACTAACTCTCTAACTACACTTAACCAACATGAAAACACTTTCATTACTACTCCGAAGACACTGCTGAGATGTATCTTCCCAAAACTAAGTGTGACAACTAGCCCAAAGCAAGAGTTGTCATGTTGAACATGAACTCGACTCAATCCTTACCACAACGGGGCTCTTTTGGAGTCCCCTTCATGAAGAGCATGCACGGGGCAGCGTTGATGAGTTTCTTGAGGCGCACATTCAGATCTTCTTTCACACTGCCGTTGGAACCAGCAGAGAGGGAGCTGCTGGACGCGTGGCGCTGCACTCTCTTGGTCAGCTCGGGGGCATGCGCACCATCCAACCTGTCCACTTTCTGAGAGTTCTGAGGGGAGCAAAACACAGGCTCCTGTTAAAGGATTAAATTCAGACTCTGTACTGTAATAGCCAAAGCACCATATAAATACAGAGTCCGAGATGCAGGGTGGGCTCGTGTATTGAGCTTTTAGCCAGTCTTTACATCCAAGGCTCAGGCCATTCTGTTGGCTGGCTACTGTTAACACAAGAGTCTGGAGCACAAGTCTGATGAGGATTAGCTGAGGGACCTGGGGGGAGTGTCAGTCTGGAGAAGGCTCAGGAGGAACCTGATGACTCCCTACAAGTGCCTGACAGGAGGATGGAGACAGGAGGGGCTGGGCTCTGCTCCCAAGGAACAAGGGATGGGACAAGAGGAAACAGCCTCAAGCTGCACCAGGGCAGGTTTAGATGGAGCTGAGGAACAATTCCTTCCCCAGAGGGTGCTCAGGCATTGGAACAGGCTGAACAGGCTGAAGTCACCATCCCTGCAAGTGTTCACACACTGTCCCTGCAAGTGGTTAGTGGTGGCGTGAGCAGTGCTGGGCAATGGTTGGACTGGATGAGCTTAAAAATCTTTGCCAACCTGGTGCATTCTGTGATTCTGATCCCACCAGAATTTGCTACTTGAAGAAAATACTCTGAATTTTATCATCACAGGCAAATGTGACCTAAACAGACCTTGTTATTTCTACCTAAGATTACCCAGGTTTTTGACATGTTGTAGAACTGCAGCTAAACAAGGAACCAGCACTGAAACTTCTCTGACCCAATATAAGGTGCAACTAAAGTCCTATGTAAGAATCCCAAAGCAATTAAGGAAGCTCTGAAATATTACATATGAAGTGTAAGAACCATTTCTATCTACTCTGTTAGGTTCCACTAGATAAACTTAAATCAGACACAGGAGTGTTTCTTCACTGAGAACGTTAAGGTTGTGCTCATGTTAGTCGTATTAAGAGTCCACATGGAATCCATCTTCTCTTAAATCCATCTTCTCTTACCTTAAAGAACAGGAACGTTGGAACAGAACTAATTCCGTATTTTTCAGATACTTCAGGCACAGCTTCAGCTTCCAGCTACAAAACACAAACACAGAGAAAAAGATGATTTCCATAATCTTCTTTAAAGTTTGACTGCAGATGTCGATGTCGTTCTCGGCGTTTTATACATTTAAAGAGGCTTTGATGCACAAGTTGGTGCCATATTTGCATTGAAAAGAGACTCTGTGGGCTGGCGTGTCATCCACTGAGCCTCCACAGTGGCAAAACAGGTTCAGAGGGTTTTATTTTGTTGCACATTTCAAAAGATGCCCAGAGGCTGCAAATAAAATTTTTGGTGCACTACTGACCTAGTAAATTTTCAATCATATGCAGCTACTACTATATTGAAATCCATAAATCATTGACCCCAGTTATGTCATGATTACAGTGCTTATTTTGTGCCCACAGCAATTCTGGCTGGTTGCTCTATTGACTAATTTCGAGGGGCAGTACATCATGAGTGACATTTGCAGCCTTCTGCAAATGAGGAAGGAAAAAGGAGTGTTTCTTCAAGAAGCTATTGATGTCTGCTGAATTGTATGTTTAACTCCTGCAAGGCTACTGAGGGGCCAGTTTGTTGAGATTATTGGTTCTAGTTCTAGTCAGCATTCAAATGCAAACTTGAAATCATTTCATGGAGCAATCTGCCAAGAAACTGTATCTTTTAATTAACTCAAATTCATGATTTTCTGGGATGGGCTAAAAGCTTATTTGAATCATCAAATCCCAAACTGGTTTGGGTTGGAAAGGACCTTACAGCTCATCCAGTTCCAACCCCCTGCCACAGGCAGGGACACCTTCCACTAGATTAGGACTTGCTTCAAAATACAGGAGAAGGCCTTAAATTTGGCCTATGTTTCCCAAACGTTTCATAGTTAGTTACATGTATTAAGCTTGTATTTTTATCTATATCTATCCTTCCCTGTGAGGGTGCTGAGGCGCTGGCACAGGGTGCCCAGAGAAGCTGGGGCTGCCCCATCCCTGGCAGTGTTCAAAGCCAGGTTGGACACAGGGACTTGGAGCAAGCTGCTCTAGTGGAAGGTGTCGCTGGCCACGGCAGGGGTTGGAACTGGAGGAGCTTTAAGGTCTCTTCCAACACAAAGCAGGCTGGGATTCTACGAAACAAGCAGCTGCAGGTACTTCATCATCTTCATATACTGCTTGTGTAAAACCAGAGATGTTTCGGAGTGAATTTGAGCCTAGGAAGAAGGGAGAGTTAGGGAAAGATGTTTTTAAGGTTTGGTTTTATTTCTCATTCTCCTACTCTGAGTTGACTGCCAATAAACTAATTTCACCAAGTGGAGTCTGCTTTGCCCATGCTTCTGTCTGGTGAGTGATCTCTCCCTGTCCTTATCTCAACCCTTTCAGTACGTTTTCTCTCACCTGCCCAGCTGAAGAAGGGGGTGACAGAATATCTTCAGTGGGCACTCAGCATCCAGCCAGGGCCAGCCCACCCCACATGGGAACAAATCAAATCCCCAGAACGTTTGGAAAGAACAGTGTTGCCAAATTAATCTCAAATTCAGGGACAAAATCCATGCTTTAAAAATATTCCTGTCTATAGAACTGAAGGACTGAGCCATTGCAGCACAGAGAAATTTCAAAGCTTGTTAGGTAGAGTAGCTAGTGAAAAAATTCCTTCATTGTATCTTGGTGGACAAATCAGTGTGGGATTTTTCCCTTTATACAGCATAATAAAATGAAGGTATTATTGAAGCTGCAATACCAAGTTTGGAAAGATGAACCTACAGCTTTCATCCCACAGAGTTTTGGTGCCATCTTGTCCATATGTTCAACTCTCATCTTGAAATGTGAATCCACAAAGGAACTTCCAAAACCAGCTTTGCTCTTATTTTGTAATAGTTTGATCACACTTTGTACTAATGGCTCTCCTCTGTTTAGAACCAGCTCCACTGCCTGACTTACCTTCACAAACACAACCTGCGTGTGCTCCTTTGCCAGTGCTGCCATAACATCATTCATCTGAGCACACTGAGGAGCCCATGGTGCCCAGAAGTGGACAACTACAAGGGACCTGTTCAGAAACAGAAAAAGAGAGTAACAGCATTTATAGTTTAAAAAAAGACTCATGAAATACAACAGCTTGATACACCTTGTGAAAAAACCCACAAACACAAACCCCACCACTCAGAGCACGCTCCTGAGAAAAGAAAATCCAACAAGTGAAACCAGGAATATTTTCAATTACTTTTTCAGAAAGCATTCCAAAAGCCAACCAGCACTGTTAAGGTAACGTAATACAAAGAAAAATATCATCCTGCATTTCAATAGTAATAGATCATTCCATGTGAGTGTCAAACTGGAGGAAGAACAAGCAGAAACACTAAAGATCAAGTCACACAGATGTTGAGGACAAGCACTTGGAATTGCTCTGGGGCACCTTAGCCCAAGCAAAGATATCTGTCTTCAGCAGCTCCATGCCTGAGGCTGCACCACTGCTCTTCCCCTCAGCCACGCCACTGCCTCTTCACTGCATATCCAGGAAATAATCATTGAATCACAGAGTGGTTTGGGTTGAGCTCATCCACCTCCAACCGCCTGCCACAAGCAGAAACATCTTCCACTAGAGCTCCAAGCCCCATCCAACCCGGTCTTTAAGGTCCCTTCCAACCCAAAGCACTCTGTGATTCTATCTTCTCCATGGCTGTCATCTGTAGACTCTTCCAGCACTCCTGCACACAAGTCACCACCACCAGTGGTTCGAAAGGCAAACCACTTCTCTTTAACCATAACAAAATAGCTGTAAGGCTTTTCTGCCCTGATCTCACTGCTCACAACTGACGCTGGCATTTAAACCCCAGTAAAGATTCATACCAGTGATCTACTCTACTTACAAATAGGATTTGGGATGGACTCCTTGCAAAGCCTGAGACCGCATCACACTGCTCAGAGCAAAACCTTCACTGCAAAGCTGTTTGAGCACTTCACACCACAGTGCAACTGCCACTTTATCACAGTGTAATGAGGTGAAAACAATTAGGTAGGTTGTAAGATGGGGAAGGCATTTGGGTGTATGAGAACATCCAGTCCAAACAGACAGAACAGTGTCAAATGCAAAAAGCAGCAGCAGTTCAGTGGCTCAGAAAACAGAGCAGGCTCTGATGCAGAGAATCACCATGAGGTTTGCCCCAGGATTGGTTTTCTGGAGCTTGTTCATCGCAAGCTTCATTTGAGACCTCCTCCAATACTGCTCCTAACCTATGCACTGTTCACTGATGCTGCGAAGAGCTCAGGGAAGTTGTTCCATCCTTGATCCATCAGTAACAAGTACTTTTTGTTTGTGTTAATCAAGTTTGATGATGTTTCCATGGTCTTCAAAAAGCAGGCTGCTCTACTTTGATCTATCACAGCTTTTGGAATCAAAGGGAATGAAGCGTTGAGCTGTCCTTTAACGGCACAATGCCTCTAAGTTTAAAACACTGATTTTTGCATCTGTTAAATTACAAGTGGAGCAAGACAATGCTTCCACTGGCTAAAAAATAGTGGAAAACAGGAGACCGAACCCCAGTGATCCTAAACAAATTATTTCCTACATTCAACCAAGATACTTCTAAAACCCTAACTAATACCTATAAAAGAAGATTAAACCAAAAAGGTTATGACAGCTCCCAAAGCTTCTCTTCCTGTATCAATCCATATTTCACATTTTGGAGGAAAACCCATGGGCCCAAAACTAAAATTCACTTTATTTAACACAATTTTTTTTTTTAAACCTGACTAGTTGAAGAAAAACCACAAAGACACATCACACTTTCTTTTCAGAAATGAAAAGCCCAAAGTCTCCTTTCTATAGTGTATTAATATAGAATCATAGAATCCCAGCCTGGTTTATGTTGGAAGAGACCTTAAAGCTCCTCCAGCTCCAACCCCTGCCACAGGCAGGGACCCCTTCCACTAGAGCAGCTTGCTCCAAGCCCCTGTGTCCAACCTGGCCTTGAACACTGCCAGGGATGGGGCAGCCACAGCTTCTCTGGGCACCCTGTGCCAGCGCCTCAGCACCCTCACAGGGAAGAGCTTCTGCCTAAGATCTAACCTTTATTTGCCAAAATAGTAAGACATTCTCCAATAAGCATATCCAGAAAATAACTACTAAATAAATTCTCCATTGATGACCCACCCTTGTAACTGTGTAATCTCCCCGACAGACAGCACAAGCCTTTTGGTTTATAAGCTGATTTCTCCAAAACACGGTCCAAGTAAAACAACAGTTACAGTGTGATAAATGATCCCATGATCTTGAAGCCATTGGCTTAATTCCCCTTTTACAACTGTAAAATTTAGACGCATTTTGAAAACAATTAAACCTTAAAATTCACACTTATTCTCTGACACAAATTTTACTAATAGCCTGATATATGAAACATTGATTTTCTGAAGCAAGAAATCTGATGGAATTAAGAGTCAATATAAAATGCTGGTAACTGCAAGTGATTTGTGGCAATTCCATTAGTCTGGAAAAATCCAGAAGTCTATTGAAAAGAACAATTTTAGTAGTAAAAGAGCCTCAGGCCTATCCTTAAAAATACAGCACACTCTTTGCCTTCAGCTTTATCTTTCAAGAGAGAAATACTTCCTTTAACTTCTTCCCTCCCAGGTAAGGAATAAGTTCCCTTCCTTACTCCTTACCCACCTTCAATAAAGTGTACATTTAGAACTACTTTTTAAACCTTTAACTTTCAAATTCTCTTGATAATTTAACATAAGAGGTACCCTAAATGGGCCAGTTTATATTTTTAAGGTTCTACTACCATCCAAACCCAACATCATTAAAAAAAAACAAAACCCCCACTATGACTTGGGGAATGTGTTATGTTCTGTAAGTGCAGATTCATTTTCTTCATTGGTTTCTTAACAGTACCAAAAGCCAAAGCCAAATGTTTTCAAATTAAGCAAAGGAAGAGAGTTATCAATTCTATCAACTCGTCTTAGGAACAGAAACATGCCCAAAAGAATCAAACCCATAAAAGAGAAAACTGAATCATGTCATGTGGGCAAAGGGAATGAGAATTACCGAGGGGTTTGTTGAAAATAACAGCCTGCTGAAGCCACTTTCATTTTGATCCATGTTTATCCATGTGAGAGAGGGGGAGTTTCCAATGGAATGTCCTCACACAACAATTCAGTTGAAGATTAATTCCAGGAAAGGAAAACTTGAAGTGATGTGCAAGTCTTGAAGAATCTAGTTTCTTCTTCCCATAATCAGCACTTATGAATGTTTCCTTCTGCTGTCTTTAAGACTGAGATGCTGATAGTTCCATCATCCTTTTAAAACCATTTAATCAATCACTTTCCTCTCCTTATACACTTAAAAGTCCACTTGCTAATGCAGCAGTTAAATGACATGGAAATGCTTTTAACACAGCACTTTATTGTGCCTTCCAAGGCCTAGTTAAATACACACTCAGCTAAGGGATTAAAAACTGTTATAATACAGTTACTACCCCTTTGATTTCACAAGAGAAACAAGCAAAGCTCATAACCAAACCTGTCTTTCTGCAGCAAAGCACCCAAGCACCCATTAATCTTTAATTACAATAGTAGTTACTGGGACACTTTCCCAGGAAAGTTAAAACTTGGGCACAGAAATTCCCCCTAAAGATCAGTGCCCAAGATTCCCAACACCAGGCCAGGAGCTGCTGCTCAGAGGCTACAGAGAGTCAGCGAGAAAGCAGTGGATAAAGAGCCCTGCTACTCATTACTAGACCATAAAACCAGAGTAATGAGAAACCAGCCCTGAGACATGAGAGATGAACAGTTTTGCTTCATGTATTTTTCTCAATATGCAACCTCATAAACACCGGCCCATAGTGTCCCATCCCTGGCAGTGTTCAAGGCCAGGCTGGACAGGGCTTGGAGCAAGCTGCTCTAGTGGAAGGTGTCCCTGCCCGTGGCAGGGGTTGGAGCTGGAGGAGCTTTAAGATCTCTTCCAATGCAAACCACTCTGGGATTCTATGGTTCTACTGATTCAAATGCTGCTGGTTTTATTGGAAACGCTGTATAATAACTTGGGCTTGTTGACACCTCAGGGCTTAAGAGGAAAAACAACTTCTTAGGTTGCACAAAGTCCCGTTTTCGTGGTTTTCCTGCCTCTCTGCCCATTTAGGCCTCACATCCCCTGCCTCGGGCACTGATGCAAGTTACAGCTTCCTCCTCCCTCCCTAGCTTGAGCCTTCCCAACCCGTCCCTTAACAAACAGCTCCTTGAAGAACAACCTCCCCAACCCCACTCCCGAAGCCGCTCTTCAACCAGGGCTCTGTTTCTGGCTGTTCCCTCTCCCGGCGCAGGGCTCTGCGGCAGCACAGGGCCCGCTCCCCTCGGCACACACCGGCCCCTCGCAAACCTCGGCCCGAAACAACCGCGGAGCCGCGTTTCGGGGCGCACCGGGCCAACCCCCGACACCGCAGGGAAACACACGGTACAACCGGCTGGAGGCCAAGCCACACACCACTCCCCCCCCCCCCGCCTCATACATATCCAGGCCAGAACCGGCGCGGAGACCTGGCGCTCCCGGGTGGCAGGACCCGGGTGGCAGGACCCGGGTGGCAGGACCCGGAGGCCCGGACCCCATCCCTCCCAGCCGCACCCCCGGGGCCTCACCGCTCCTTCTGCTGCAGCAGCCGCTGGAGCTGCTCGGCGGAGCCCGCCTCACACACCCGCCCCGCCGCCATGGCCGCGCCGCAGGAAGGAGGGGGCGCCGCGCGTCACGTGGGGCGCCACCGCGCCTGCGCCGCGCCGCAGCGCTTCCCGCGCAGGCGTAGAGCCTCCGCGCAGGCGCCGTGGGGTGTGTGTGGGTGTGATGGCTGCTGCTCCTCATCACCTCAGGCTTTGGGTTTCATCCTCATGGACTGGTTTGTGTTGGAAGGCACGTTAAAGCTCATCCAGCTCGCTGGACTTGCGCCGGCAGCTCCACGTAGCTCTTGTGTTGTCGCAGAGCTGGCTCTGCGTGTTCCTCATCTGCTCCAGGTATCCCCTGCAGAAAGCAAATCCTCAAATAGCTTTCCCGTTTCTGAACAAGGGAAATAATCCTGCGGTGTGCGTCTCTGAGGTGTGTTTTTGAGTGAAAGAAAGCATCTTGGTGAGCTCTAAACAGAGAGAAAACTGGTACTCATAAAAGGGCCGTGTTCATGGTAGGATTGCCACAAACCCACTTTGATGGAAATAACCACAAAAGGTTTTGATGCCATACAGAAAATACACATCTTGAAGAATTTCTTTAGTTTTCTCGAATCTAGTGATTCAACACCTCAGGTTTGCGTTCACCACTCGAAAAATTATTATTAGTTGACACTTTTGGCTACCAAAATCACACATTTTTTGTTTCTGACGAAGAAAAGACTTCAGGGTGGCAATCCAGTGTAATTTACAGAATAAAGACACACAGAATTGGTGAGATTTTGTGTATTAGCACATAAAGCTAGAAAATAGGCTCGACTGGACATAGGGGGACTCAAGGGCTTTCATCCGCATGCAGCTCTCGAGTGGGCTGGGTGTACAGACTGGGAATCATAGACTCCGAGGTTGAAAGGGCCTTGGGGATCATCTGCTCCAAGCTTTCTAGGCATAGCAGCACCCAGAGTGGCTGTCCCAGCACCCTGTCCGGCCGGAGCTTAGCGGTGTCCAACACTGGGGAATCCACCACTTCCCAGGGGGGATTATTCCAGTGGCTGATTGTTCTCACTGGGATTTGCCTCTTGTGTCCAGTGGGGATCTCCTCGGGAGCAACTTGTGCCCATCACCCCTTGTCTGTTCCATGGGACTCCGTGTCAGAGGGGAGCCTCATCTTCTTTGTAGCCACCTTTTCAATACTGGAATATGGTGATAAGGGAAGGCAGGCAGGGCACGCTTTTCCTGCCACGGAATCTTTTGCCTCCAAGCAGCACCAAGACAGGGATTTTTCCAACATGCTTGATGCCAGATTGCTCACACTATAATGGAACAGCCACTTACACTGTCCTCTTACAAAGAAACAAAGGTACCATGGGGCAGTTTGGCTGCTGTTCTTACCAGTCATATCAGGTTGTTCAGGACTGATGTATTACTGTTTCCCTTCTTATTTGCCAAGATACCTGTTGAATAAAGAATCGGATGTAATGCCAGCCTGAAATGAGATTTTCACTCCTCAGGCTCTGTGCCCAAGCTGTCACTGGAACCAGGATTACCACCGGTGATGGGAATCGCACTGTGAGGAAATGGAACAGGATAAGAAGAGTGAATATTTTATTTAGCTTTGGCTAATAATACTGATTCCTTTTGAAGCGGAAAGAGAACAGAAAAATGTAATACAAAATAGTGTCTTATCTCTGTGCTGTTAAAAACCAGTCATAAAGCACCCTGAAGAATATTTACTGTCCCTATAAATTTCATGTAAGATGTTGGCACATTAATCATTGACAATGTTACCTGAAACCTCAAAAAGCAAAATAGGAATTAATCCAAAATAAAATATTCCTATCTCCACTGAGGTCCTCCATTTCTCAATCATGCTAAGGAAACAAAAGCATGTGAATACTCTTTAAGAAGACAAATGAAAACCAAGATGTACAACTAGGTGCTTGCTACAAACAAAGTTTCATTGGCATAAAGTGCATTGAACAAACAGCCTCAGGAGGGTACGGTCTGAAGTCGGTGTGTGACACCACAGCAACAGGCCAGCTGAAAACAGCTCCAGCGTTAAGATTGTGCCCAGGACATCCTAAATCTTCACGGGTCAATAATACTGTTGGGTTTTGATTCCTTTTGAAGAGCAGGAGGTGGAGGATGTGCCTGCAAATGTTGATCTTCTTCACCATTCATCCGTTCAATGCCAATTGACTGCATTACCTGACAGAAAAAAAAATTAGGTTAGAAACAGACTTTTGGACTAAATCACAAGTATTTTAAGAAAATTCTAACAGAAATGTATGAATTGTGACACAAGTTGACCACAGTTTGCTCATCTTAACAGTTACAGACTCATCTTAACAGGTGTTGTGGTAAAAGCAGTGGGAAGAAGTATGAGCACCTCAGCTCTGCTTCCTGGTTGCTGCATCTCTCTGGTGATTTGGGATGAGTTGAGGGGAGAAAGTCCCATTCTGTGCATTTTCTCTGACATTTTAACTTGAAAGAAAACCAGGGGCACCATCAGAAACTTTTAAGAATAGAAAATCTTTAGGGAAAGTGTATTTGGGATTTTACACCATGTTGTGCTCAATTTCAGAGCTTTTAAAAGTGACTGTTCCAGTCACAGAAGAAGGATAAGACAGTTATTTTCACTCTATAAAATATTTGTTCCAAAGAAAATAATGTTGCTTAAATTCTCATTTTTTGTTAATGTCGTGGTTGAAACCCAGTCAGGTAACAGTTAAATAAGTCCCACAGTTGTCTAATTTGATTTTAGATTTCGGATCATTAAAAAACTCCGTATTAAATAATCTAGAACATTGAGCAAATAGCATGTAACCTCCTCCTGCTGCTCCTTCATGCCTCATGGAAACCATAAGACCGTGCAGAGTGACACAGGACACAGCACTGAGCCATTAATAAGACTAGAATATGTAATTCCACAGACAAATCTGTTTTCTAATGGTAAATTCTTCTGCCTTCCAGGTTCCCCAGTACCACACACAATGTTCATCCTGTTTGATCTCCACAGTTCTGCTCTATTGAAGATGTTCATGGAGAAGACTGTGGGTTTTGCAGTAGTAAAGTGTCTGTTCCAGCCACATTCACTCTTGGTTTATTATTTCTTGCCCGTATTGTTCGTGCAGTTGCCTGACCCATTTTCAACCACTTGAGCTACTTTTTCACTGGGAAGGAATTCAGCACTAGATACCGTATTCCGTATGCTATTCTGGTGATGCCAGGTTGGGATGGAGGGTTAAAGCGTGCTCTATTCCTTTGGCCAAAGCTCAATGACACCATCACACACTGGGAATGACTTGCCCTGCATCAGCTCTAGGACAACTGTAACTTCTGGAGATAAATGTGCATCTCTGTAGCCTGTGTCAACCGCAGCTATGTCACATAATTTAAGACCCCATTATTTAATAAGGTTCACAAGACCTTTTCAAGGTTCATTTGGAAGGGAAAAACAAGGATTGCTGTTAAAAATGTATAGGCCTATTGAGACGCAGGAGAACTAAATCTCCCGAACGTTAGGCAATATTTCTGGGCATCCCATATGGAGTATTTGGCAGCATGGTCCCAGGGAAACCCGGGGCTCAATGACTCCAGATTGAACAACAGGCAGCAGGCCAAATTAATCTGGCAAGGCTCCCATAGTGCCCAGTTGATCTACTGCTCACCTCGGGTTGCAAAGAACTCGACAACAGAGGCGATACCCGAACTGCAAGAGAGCAAAGCTGAAGGCAGAGCACAAGGCAGCAGCATGGGTGATCACTCCTGAGCACCACGGGGGGTTTCCAGCCCTGCCAGAGTGAGTTGGTTCACAAGAGGACTGTGTCATGGCCTTACATTTGCTCATTACCGTGTTGCACTGATATGCATGCTCCTCGCAGACACAGGTTTTACTCTGTTGTATTCAAGCTGGGAATTCCCTGTAAAATATTAATGTGTTTTAACATCATTCTCATCCACCAGTCCCTGAACTCACAGCTTTATGTGTGGAAGAAAAGTTAGTAGGACTTAATACTATTTTCCTGAGCGTTAGACAGTGATGGAAAAGGAGAGAGACTATGCCATTCCAGTTTGAAGTTGCTAAGTGATCAGGATATATATACATAGAAATATATTTACTTGATACAGAAATATTTATTACAGCATAAAATAAACCCTAATATCTTTGGAATACCCTCATGTCTTTGGAATATCTCCCGTATGAAGACAGGCTGAGGAAGTTGGGGCTGTTCAGCCTGGAGAAGAGAAGGCTGCGTGGAGACCTCAGAGCAGCCTTCCAGTATCTGAAGGGGGCCTATAGGGATGCTGGGGAGGTACTCTTCATTAGGGACTGTAGTGATAGGACAAGGGGTAATGGGTTAAAACTTAAACAGGGGAAGTTTAGATTGGATATAAGGAAGAAGTTCTTTCCTGTGAGGGTGGTGAGGCACTGGAATGGGTTGCCCAGGGAGGTTGTGAATGCTCCATCCCTGGCGTTGTTCAGGGCCAGGTTGGATGAGGCCTTGGGTGCCATGGTTTAGTGTGAGGTGTCCCTGCCCATGGCAGGGAGGTTGGAACTGGATGATCTTAAGGTCCTTTCCAACCCTAACTATTCTACAATTCTGTGATTCTATGAATACACCTAAGTAACACCTTTTCTTGTTTTATCTGATTACAGCATTTCTTTATTCTGACACACCATCAGGTACACGTTGGGGAATTGAGTCCATCCTTTGCTACAAAAGACTTTTATTCAGTATTAATTTCATGTCTCATTTCTACAAAAGTGATGAAGAATTGCAGGGGGTTGATGATTCTTGCAAAACCATCTTGAATCTGAATCACAGAGATTTATTAGACTGCCAATGAAGATTGACTCCTCTGTTTGAAGGAATTGGCTGCATTCAAAGTCAAATTAAAATTTATATTAAAACAGATTTCTTTGATTCATAAAATTATTTTTGAGGATATTTTTCCCCAGGGGCCTTGACTGTTACCACTGATGGCATAATTAACATAGAAGTTCTCTCCCTCCTTAACAAATCATGGTAAATCAAGGCAGAACTGTTTGCCATGTAGCAGGAGGTATCCAAAGTTGACAGCGTCCTTTCACTGAAGCCAAGATGAGATTCCATACATGTGTCCTATTCACACCATCCTTGTTGGTTCATAGGATTCGTTAATGTCCTCCTTTCTTCTGGAGGGTTTGAAAAGCCCTAAACACAGAATCCCAGAATCCCAGCCTGGTTTGTGTTGGAAGGGACCTTAAAGCTCCTCCAGCTCCAACCCCTGCCACGGGCAGGGACACCTTCCACTAGAGCAGCTTGCTCCAAGCCCCTGTGTCCAACCTGGCCTTGAACACTGCCAGGGATGGGGCAGCCACAGCTTCTCTGAGCACCCTGTGCCAGCGTCTCAGCACCCTCACAGGGAAGAGCTTCTTCATAATAAGAATGTATCATAAGGTTATAAAGAGTGAAAGTGACAGATTCAGAAGATGAGAACAAAAAACTCACAGTAATGAGAGAGCAAATGCCAATAAGAGGGCACTGACATGGGTAAGAAAACACAGGAGAGCTCTGGAGACACCTTATGCAATAAGCAGAACTGTGGTCCAACATTATATTGTGGATGTGCATCCTTCTGGATGCAAGACATGAGGTGAAATTAAAACCACTTTGACCTGTTAGAGTGTATAGGTTTGGCAGTTGAAGAGATGGTTTGGTATGAACATGGCCAAACAAAGAGCAAATATTCCACAAGAAGACAGGAATTCACTTCAAGACTTGTCAGGTCTTAGTGGAATAGCAGTGGGAAAAGGCTATGAGAGGTCAGAAGTTTTCTTGATTAAATGTCAGTAAGAGTTGTATACACAGAATTAAACAAAATGAGGGGGAGTTTAACAGGAAATCTGATACAGCAAACATGGAAATACTGACATTTTCCTCTAGGAAAACAGTCAAATTAAGGTCCCGGTTGAAGACCTGGAGGTATCAATCAGCTTTGGACCAAGGAGATAAAAAAGAACTAAACACTTCTGTAACCACAGAGTTCCCAGAGCCTTTCTCCAGCAGCACTCTGCTGAGGTGTGCGAGGAAACAGGTTGGAAGGTGTGACAGGTTTGTGACCAAATCTATTTACTGAGGGCAAACATGATCCTCTCAAGGGGTCCCTTCCAATCCAAATCCTCTTCTGAAGAAGAGAAGGCTCAGGGTGGACGTTATCACTCCCTACAACTGCCTGACAGGAGGATGGAGCCAGGAGGGAGCTGGGTTCTGCTCCCAAGGAACAAGGACTGGAACAAGAGGAAACGGCCTCAAGCTGCCCCAGGGCAGGTTTAGATGGAGCTGAGGAACAATTCCTGCCCCAGAGGGTGCTCAGGCATTGGAACAGGCTGCCCAGGGCAGGGCTGCAGTCACCGTCCCTGCAAGTGTTCACACACCATGGAGACGAGGCCCCAGTGCCATGGGTTGGGGGTGGGGTGAAGGTTGGACTTGATGATCTTGAAGGTCTTTTCCAACCTGGTTGATTCTGTGAAATGATTCCATGAAATTATCCTCCAGTTACATTACATGGTACTCCACAAAATGATGGAGCTAACAGCAGAGACAGCATGAAGAAACAGTTAGCAAATTAGCTTAATGGAATAAAGGGAAATAACTGAGCAAATGGAGAAAAAGAAGGAGAAGACTTGTGAGTTTCTCAGGAGACAAGAACAGCAAATCCAAGAATGGAATTTTGGGGTGGTAAAAAGTAATTTCTCTGAAAAAAAAAAAGCCAAACTATTCCAGATAAAAGTCATTCAAGTCCCAAGAGGCAAAGGACTATGAATTTAGCAAGTGCAAATGTGGATACGTGTGGATGGCAACAAGCTACCACTGACAACCAGAGTAAATCTCCATGCTTTTGCTGGAGGGCGTTTTGGTCAGGTCTCACTTGCAGGAGCCAAAGTGCATCCCTAACTGAAAACATCACGTTCTTAGTTCACAAGATGTCTTGAAGAGGTTTGTAAATTGTACATCCTCTGCCTTTGCTACTGAACTCTTCAAATCTGGTGACTTGTGGTTTTCCTTCAGGCCTTCCCAGCGGAAGGAATGAATCACATCCCCAAATCACCCTTTTGGATCTGCATGGCCGCTCTTTGCAGTTCTGAAGGGACCTCTCATATTCTTCCTCCTCCTCTTCGCAAAGTGAAGCTTTTTCTCCTTCCAACGAGATCCATGGCTGGAGGGCAGTGATGCTCTGTTCGCACAGGTACCACTTCCCGCCATGGTTCACACAGCAGATGAGACTGGCACCTGCAGAAGAGGATCCCCTGCCATCTGCTGACACATTGAGATGGATGGGGCACAAAACCCATGCTTTTTATAGTGTATCCTGTTGTTCTAAGCGTGTGAATATGAAGGGTAAGGCAGTCCACAGCGCTCGCTGTACTGGCAAGGCACGTAACTGGGCTCTGGGGGTGGAACTGGAAGGTGGCTTTGAAATAATGAAATAAATCTGATTTGATGTGAATGGATATGGGTTTTGTTCAACCTCTGGAACGACTTATGCTTCGCGTGTTCTGCAAACTGGATTACCCAGGTTTGGGGCTGGTTTTCCATCAGGCATGTCAAATGCTAAATTAAAAGAGGAATCTGTGGATTATTTTACTGTGATACGGCCTCAGGCTCAAAGGCTGTGACAGAGCACATACAGTAAGTACAACTGGATCCCTAGTGAAGAATAAGCTCCAGACAGAATGAATGCCAGGGATAGCTTGATAATACGTGTTCTCTCCTGCAAAACAGCTTGATTTAGCAGAGCAAAAAAGACAAGCAGTGCATTACACCCTCCTGCAGGGTCCTGTGCTGGCCTCAAGACCCAGCAGAAGTATAGCAAAGGACTCTGGGTCCTCAAACACAAGAGGAGGCCATGGAGCTGCTGTGAGGGCTGGAGCAGCTCTGCTCTGGAGCCAGGCTGAGAGAGCTGGGCTGGGGCAGCCTGGAGAAGAGAAGGCTCCTGAAGGGGAGACCTGAGAGCAGCTCCAGTGCCTGAAGGGGCTGCAGGAAAGCTGGAGAGGGGCTTGGGACAAGGGATGTAGGGACAGGCCAAGGGGAATGGCTTTAACCTGCCCGAGGGGAGACTGAGATGAGCTCTTAGGCAGAAGCTCTTCCCTGTGAGGGTGCTGAGGCGCTGGCACAGGGTGCCCAGAGAAGCTGTGGCTGCCCCATCCCTGGCAGTGTTCAAGGCCAGGTTGGGCACAGGGGCTTGGAGCAAGCTGTTCCGGTGCTCTCATCTCAATCTCCCCTCTCATCTTTCACTGCCGAGTTAAGGAACGCTCAGTTATAATAAACCGCGACTTGACAGAACTGGTTGTGCTGAACCACCATCACCAGCGCTCCCGGCGACCTCAGCTCGTCCCTCCCCTCCGTGGGGCTCCGGTCCGGAGGAAGCCGGTGGCGGTTCCTCGCTGCCCGGTGAACGCAAAGCGGCCACCGTACTGCCTGCCCCATGTCACCGGCTGCGGCTGGCCCAGGCCCGGCCTCGCTCCGCCCCGCTGGGGCGGCCCTGCCCGGGGCGGTGGCGGGGCTGTGGGGCCCTGGAGCCCGCTGTCCCGTCCCGCCCCGCCCCGCCGACATGGCTGCGCTGCCGCTGCCCGCCCGGGGGGACCGGCGGATCGGGGCGCTGAGCACACCGGACCCGGAGCCGGGGGAGCCGGAGCGTGTGAGTTCCGACCGTGTGCACACCGGGAGGGGGCGGTGGGGTCGGGCCGGGCCCGCGGAGCCCGTCGCAAACTCGGCGGCGAGAGCGGCCTCTCCGGCGGGGCCGCGGCGGGTCCCGGGGCGCAGCCCGCGCCGCCTCACCGGGCCCGGTGGGTCCCGCGCTCAGCGCCGGCCTGGCGGGGAGGCCGCTGGCCCGGAGCGGCGCCGGCCCGGGCCGGTGCTGGGGAGCGGAGCGGAGCGGAAGGCGGCGAGGACGGCGGCCCTTGCTCCCCATACCCGCTGTAAACGCGTCCCCGGCGGGACTGGTGCCGCTGTGGGAGTGCATCGGGCTGTGGTCCGCAGGGAGACCGGGAGCGTGCACGTGTGCTCGGGGAGTTTTGAGAGGAATTCCGCTGAACGATCATTTATTATCGCTGCTGTTACTATTGCTGGTACACTTTTGCACGTGGGGGCATCATAAATGCTACTGCATCGAATCCCAGCCTGGTTTGTGTTGGAAGGGACCTTAAAGCTCATCCAGTCCCAACCCCTGCCACGGGCAGGGACCCCTTCCACTGGAGCAGCTTGCTCCAAGCCCCTGTGTCCAACCTGGCCTTGAACACTGCCAGGGATGGGGCAGCCACAGCTTCTCTGGGCACCCTGTGCCAGCGCCTCAGCACCCTCACAGGGAAGAGCTTCTGCCTAAGAGCTCATCTCAGCCTCCCCTCTGGCAGGTTAAAGCCATTCCCCTTGGCCTGTCCCTACATCCCTTGTCCCAAGCCCCTCTCCAGCTTTCCTGCAGCCCCTTCAGGCACTGGAGCTGCTCTCAGGTCTCCCCTTCAGGAGCCTTCTTGTCTCCAGGCTGCCCCAGCCCAGCTCTCTCAGCCTGGCTCCAGAGCAGAGCTGCTCCAGCCCTCGCAGCATCTCCATGGCCTCTGGCCTCTCTCCAACAGCTCCACGTCCCTCTTGTGCTGCTGCCCCAGAGCTGGACCAGGGCTGCAGGGGAGATCTCCCCAGAGCGCAGCAGAGGGGCAGGATCCCCTCCCTGAGCTGCTGCTCACACTGTGTGGGTGCAGCGGGGGGCGGTTCTGGTTTGCAGGCGCACACTCTCCTGCTGTCCTGGCTCCAAGAGGTGCTTCCCAGCACTGCTCTGTGGAGCATTCACACTTTGGGCTTCTGGAATAATTTTTCCATTTCAGCTAAGCTCATCTGTGTTTCTCCAATGGGATTCATTCCAACAAGGTGTTTCTCTTCCAGCAGCTTGTAAGCATCTTCCGTCCTAGTAAGTGCCAAGCTGCTAACTTTGGAAAGGTGTCAAGTTCCCAGAAAGCCTTATCCTGGTGTTCACACTCTCCCCTTCTGTTACTTGAGCATCCCTGTTTGTGTGTGACATGAGCAAAAACTTGTGCAGTTTGGGGCTGACATCTCCCCAGAGAAACACCATTTGTAGAGGAGAGGAGGAGCAGTGAACTTGGACTGTGACTGATAAGGTAACATAGGAAAGAAGGAATCTCTCTTTTCCTGGTTTTTGAGGTTGGAGAGGTGAATAAGAAAGTTCTTCCAGTTCATGAATTGCAGCTTTACCCCTAAAAAAGTCACTCACAGGCCAGTTGTCTGGAGACCAGATGAAATTCTTCTGGAACTTCTATGACAGAGACTCTGGATCGCTGTCTCCACCTCTGTAGGTAGCAGAAAACATATGTCAAGCTCTGTAAGGTAGTTTTAAAAGAGAACATTCATTAGAGTACATTTACTGTGTAGAGTAGCCTGGACAAGACGTTAGAGCTTGTTTTATCCTATAGGGCAGTTGTTACGGTCTGGATTACAACTGCGTCATCGCAGCTTAATGCATTTACTTGAGCTGCTGCAGTCCTGGCTCTATCACAGACACAAGATGAAACATCTGCACTTAACCCTTCTCACTGTCTCCACCTCGGAGTACCTCCTCGCTGTGGTGTGGGGATTTCTTAGCTAAATAACTGGCAGCTGTGTCTGATTTTAGCTAACAGCATGAGCCCGAGCGCAACACAGACAAGGTGCTGCACTTTGTATCTCATACAGCTCTCACGGAGGCCTGCACGTTTTAGGTCTAATGCTAGAAGATCTGCTGCCCTTCTCCTTGGGCATCTGCCCTGTTTGGTTTGAAGGTGCTGGGACTGGGGCTTGCACTCCTTACAAATGCTGTAGCTGGGCTTTGCAGAGAGAGCTCTGCTGAAGGAAGCAAGCGGGGCCAGGCTGAGCCCTGGATTTGGGGAGACAACCACATCCTAATCCTCCTTTTATTGGATGCCATTGCCATGCAATGTCTGTGCTAGTAGCTGTCGTAACTGGGGAAGATTCCCCACGGGTTCTTCTGCTCTCCCTCAGCTCCTGCTGCACGTTGTAGATCTGTACATATGGTTTCCTTTTGCCTTTTGTACCTTGACGTAGTTATTTGCACGTATTTCTGAATCTTGCCGTAGGATAGAGCTCATTGATGTCCTACTGCTTTTAAGGTGTTTGGATTTAGAGGCTGGTAAATAACAAGTAGTAACTTTCAAGGCTAGAGCTATCTGTGTGGCATGTTCTGGTTTGGATTTGAATGGAAGCAAAGCTTCCCAGAATAGGGACCTGCACTGACCTCACATTCCTTCTGCTCATCCAAACTCACATTCCATCTGCACTTCTTTCATAGGGAGCTGGATGCTACAACAGGGAGCATCCACACATAGCCATTGTTGGCCTTTCCATAAAGGTACCCAGTAGAGCTAAACCAAGTAAAGCCGTGCTGCACGAGACCTGGTTTATGCCTACAGGGCAGCTGCTTATGGAACACAGATCAGCAGCAAGCCTAGCTTCTAAGAATATGCTAAACAAACCAGAAATTGCATGTGATGAACATGCTGAATTTATAGAACTTTCAAATCTTACAGCTAAATCGAAGAAAGCAAGTGATAGTGCTTAAAAGTACTTCCCATTGCATTCAGATTAGTTATTTCAATGCAGCTAGTTTTTGCAGCAGTTTAGTTTGCCTTTCTCTGAAAAGCAGCATCTGTGAGGCCTTTATCCTTTTGGCATCAGTGAAAATCCGTGGCCTCAGCAACCTGGTATAGTAGAAGGTGTCCCTGCCTATAACAGGGGAGTTGGAATTGGGTGAGCTTTAAGGTTCCTTCCAACCCAAATCGTTCTATGATTCTGTGATTTATTCTATGAAAATACATGTGTTTTTGCAGGACTTCCCAGCTGGAAAAGAAAGTTACAGAATATCCTCTTGGCAGAAGGACCCATTTTCTACCTGTTCTAGGGCAGTACGTAATTTGCTGTTACTTGTCTTAAACTGCATTTCCAAGCTGGATGTAGAACGACCATTCATGCATGGGAGAAGAGAAGGCTCCTTAAGGGGAGACCTTAGAGCAGCTCCCAGTGCCTTAAAAGGGCTACAAGAAACCTGGAGAGGGGCTTTGGACAAGGGATGTAGGGACAGGCCAAGGGGAATGGCTTGAACCTGCCAGAGGGGAGACTGAGATGAGCTCTTAGGCAGAAGCTCTTCCCTGTGAGGGTGCTGAGGCGCTGGCACAGGGTGTCTAGAGAAGCTGTGGCTGCCCCATCCCTGGCAGTGGTCAATGTATTGATTGTTTGTCTCCTAAAAGAAGGGATTCAAGGGAGTGAAGTCTTCCTTGAAGCCAGCTTCCTGATAGAAACACGCACACAACTGTCTCAGCATTGGCATGACAAGTGTGGCACCATCTATTCTGTATGCTGAATTCCTGTCACCGATGCCAAGTATCTTAACCCCCCCAAAAGACAATACCTTGAATTCATTTTTAATAAGCCAGATTTCTTCTAATGGATGGCAGTAAGTCACTTCTTTCCCTTTTCTCCTTCATCTCACACATCTTCCTAGTTATGCTGCTGTACTTCTCTGCTGTACCTTTTAATAAAGGACGAGTTCTTCAGCAAGAAAGGAATGTTTTCCCAGTGGAAGCTGCTCCATCTTTAGAGGACCTTCTCAGACTTTCCGTTGTTGTATTATTCACTTTCTTACTACAATACATATTTCACTTTTTGATTTATTTCCCATCCAAACACTTGGTAGTGTTCTTGTTTCAACTGTTTCCCGCTGAGGTTCCTATTGTATTGATCCACTTTTGTTTTGCATAACATATTCAGATTTGAAATGTAGTTGCCATGCTTCAGTAGTCTGTTAGTTCTGTGACAACATATCTTGTGCCTGTGAAATTAGATGCTTGTGAAAGAGATGGAATATTGTTATTCCTTAAACAAAGTTTGTTCAGAAAGGCATCAGAAAAGTATTTCAAAGGTGGGTGTATCTGGAATTCAGAGTTGGACCCTGCAGTGTCTGTGTCAGTGTTGAAATTTCCTGTTAATTTGCTGTTAGAATTTCAAGGAGCCCCTGGGATTTACGTAGTTCCTCCCCCTTGCATGGGATATCAGGCACAGGCCAAGGATATCCTTCTTAGGGCTTCCAGTTGGTGTCTTCCTCAGACTTCATAGCATCCCAGCCTGGTTTGTGTTGGAAAGGGCCTTAAAGCTCCTCCAGCCCCAACCCCTGCCACGGGCAGGGACCCCTTCCACTAGAGCAGCTTGCTCCAAGCCCCTGTGTCCAACCTGGCCTTGAACACTGCCAGGGATGGGGCAGCCACAGCTTCTCTGGGCACCCTGTGCCAGCGCCTCAGCACCCTCACAGGGAAGAGCTTCTGCCTAAGAGCTCATCTCAGTCTCCCCTCTGGCAGGTTAAAGCCATTCCCATTGCATCTTAACCTTAGTTAAGTTCTCACAGAGCAGTAAAGCAGCGTTTCTTGGGACCTCCAAGCTCGTGCTGGGTTGCTGTGCACATGAGGAAGGACAGCTTTTGGTTCATGGGACATCCAGATGTCATTCAGTACTAGATAACAGCTCATCTTAGAGCTTCAAGAGCATGAAGGGATGTCCCATCCCTGGCAGTGTTCAAGGCCAGGTTGGATGGGGCTTAGAGCAAGCTGCTCTAGTGGAAGGTGTCCCTGCCCATGGCAGTGGTTGGAACTGAATGAGCTTCAAGGTCCCAGTTAAACCACTCTGGGATTCTGTGATAATTAATGGATTACATAGCAATGGAAAGCTGTAAAAATGTGACAGTCAGAGAAAGATACAAAAATCATTACAGCATATCTCTTCATAACTGTCTGACTTAGCTCCAGGGTTTTCCTTCCGTTTCCTTGATTTAATTAGTCATTTCGCACAACTTCCCCTGCTCCTCTCCTTTGATAAACACATTCCCACGTTCCACACTAATGCTACATGATGTTCTTTTCCCAGTGGCATTTTATCTCCAGTTTCTAAATGTGAGGCACAGAGATGTTTAGTGAGACCTGCTCAGAGATCACCACATCAGCACGAGATGTGGTGTTAAATGCAAGATGCGGACTTCTGGCCTAGTGTCTGGTGGTCTGTTACTAACTTAGGGTTCTACCAAGTAAATGCAAGAGCCTTATTGGTCATAAACAATAAATAATAGTAATATTAATCCCAAAAACCTGGGTTCAGTGGCCTGTTCCTTGCAAAGACATGTCCATACTGGCAGTGTTCAAGACCAGGTTGGACGAGGCCTTGGGTGAGATGGTTTAGTGTGAGGTGTCCCTGCCCATGGCAGGGGGGTTGGAACTTGATGATCTTAATGTCCTTTCCAACCCTAACTATTCTATGGTTCTATGATACTGCTTTTGACTCTTTCAGAAGCGAGCATGCAAGCGGCTAGAAACCATCCCCAGTGAGGCTGAGACTCATCTGCTTGGTTATGCCATGGAGCTGGATTCCAAACAGAAAATCTCCTCTGACTGTGGTCCTTGGGCTACAAAGGCAAAGCAGAATTCAATGGTATGTTTACACCATCCACAACATCTTATGTTTGTAGAAGAACACGTTTAAAATACATTCTATAATACCACTGCAAGTAATTGCCCTCTTCTTGTTATGCATGTGTCTTTGTTCATGAGGTTTTTGAAAACCATGGAAGCAGAGGTACTGCTCAGCCTTGCCCAAGATGTATTGCTGGAGAATCTGTAAGTATATTAACCTTCTTTCTGTGACATAAAAGATAGACTTGCTCTTAAGTATTAGAGCCATAAAACACAAAGTTAATAAAACCCACAATTACACAGCTCAGGAATAAAGCATGTAAATAAAAGAAGACAGATTGATTTAGCACTTCAGAGCTACACCAGCAGAGCACAGACTAATATGTTTCCAGCAGCAGTTGGAAAATATGGAGAGTATGAAGACATATTTCAGATTCACTCTAAAAAGCAGAGTTTAGGAAGTAACTGAAGCAAACACTGACATCCAACTTCCTCTCCCCCCTTTTTATATCTTCCTTGAGTTTCTGGATCATAATAAAGTAGTCAGCAATCCCATTCTATCTCCTGTTTTTAACTCTAATTGGATACTTCCTTTCCAACAAATAGACACAGCCTAAAAATAATACCCTGTAGACATACCAGAGCTGGTTCTAAATGAGGGAGCAAAAGAACCAGTTGCAGTCAGAGCTTGGCACAGCCTGGCTTTCTGAGGAGCAGCACATGGATTTGGGCAGCTGCACAGTGCTGGCTCCTGAGCTCCTGCACACAGGCTCCTCCTGACATCCAGAGAAAGCTCTTCAAAACCTGTATTGCTTATTTGATTTCTCTAGGCTGTAGTTGCAGTTACAGAACTATGGAATAGTTTGGGTTGGAAAGAACCCTAAGCTCATCTAGTTCTAACCCCTTGCCGTGGGCAGGGATGCCTCACACCAGACCTGGCCTTGAACACTGCCAGGGATGGAGCATTTACGTGGCCCATGGCAGAGGGGTTTTAACTAGATGATCTTAAGGTCCTTTCGAACCCTAACTATTCTATGATTCTATGATTTACCACTTCTTTGAGCGCCTTGTGCCAGTGCCTAACCACCCTTACAACAAAGAACTTCTTCCTTATACCTAACCTGAACTGCCCCTGTTTTAGTTTGAACTCATCACCCCTTGGCACTGTGCACTCTGGTGTAATGGTGCAGCAGCAGCACTAGAACCTCCCACTGACAGATGACTGTGAGCTCAGTCATCTGTCAGTGATGACTCTTTTTACTCTTTTTAGCCCTGGATAGGACGCCAAAACACTGAAGTGATAATGGCTAATGATAGCGAACAAGGAGGTCTACAAGAAAGCTGGAGAGGGGCTTTTGACAAGGGCCTGTAGGACAGGACAAGGGGAATGGCTTTAACCTGCCAGAGGGGAGACTGAGATGAGCTCTTAGTCAGAAGCTCTTCCCTGTGAGGGTGTTGAGGCACTGGCACAGGATGCCCAGAGAAGCTGTGGCTGCCTAAATAATAAAAGCCCCAAAAGAAAAGAACATTTTGGGATTCCCCCCCAAACTGGCACATTAGGACATGGGTTTTGTTGTATTCCAGAACTACAGTGACAACATTATAGAGTTTGTAAATTCTTCTGTATCAGAGACCACTTATTGGGAAAAAATCTGACTTGAGTATAGGTATCTTCATTCCAAGTAACGCATTCCTGTGGCTCCTGACACAGATTACACTACACAGTCCTGTTATTATCCAGACTTTCTAGTTGTCCACTGGTCCTCCAGGGACAAAAAGAGAACATTTGTGATGTTGTTAGTGGAAGGGTCACTTCCTTCATACACCGAGGAGGAAGAGACTTCAGGTTTGGATGGGGTAACTTTTAGCGACATGAAACTTTGTCATTTCAGGGACACTTCAATCATATCCTGAGCTTCTAGAAGTGGCAAGAGAGAAGATCGGCAGTGCTGCTATTCAGTTTGAGTTCTGAAGCTAGACCTGGCAATCTGTGCAGCTGGATATCTGTACCCTCACTCGAAGCATGGACTTGTGTGGACATGTGTGTGTCATTCAGCATACAGCACTTCCCTGTGTGCGTTGCTCTTTCAGTGCACAGTTATGGGTATCATTGTTTTTTACACTTGAACAATGCTTCTGCTTTTAAGGTAGTCGCTATCTTTTTTAAATAAGAAAATAAGGTTGATTTAGTTTTAGATCAGTTGGGTTGATCTGGCCTTTGGAGCAGTTTTCTCCTGGGTCAGGGGTCATGATCCAAGATTTTCCTGTCTCTTTTGGGCACTTTTCCTGATGTGCTTGGAAAACAGTCCTTGCATTTACATCCATACAGGCATGTATACATTACATAGCTCAGCCCTGTATGTGCAGGTAGAAATGTCTTCATCCTTAGATGACTGTTCTGCTTTGCAGCTGTGAAAGCCAGTAAAAATCCTATTGAAATTTAAGTTTATCTCCAAATTACACATCCAGTTCAGGTATCTTATATACTGTACTTGTAGCTTGTTTATAACAAGCAGAGTGGGTGAATGTGGCAGTTAAGTATCCAACAGGAAAAGGAATATTATTTGGACTACCTTCTATAGGATGAGTAGTAGATGAGCTCCGTGGAGTCCTCACAAAGCTGTTAAGATACAATTGACACTGCCTGACTCTGTCTTTCCAGTTACTGTGATATTAGAACAAATCTGTTCAGAAAGCCTTGAACTTGTCATTCAACATCCTTGTGTTGGCTTGTCACAGGTAATTTCACCTATGTTTTGCCAGTGCATAGAGCTATATAATTTTATATAGGATCAGACTTTTAGACTCAAAAGATAGGCAAGCTGTGCTGTTTGAGTGTGACACTTCAGTGCCTGCTCTGGTCTAGGCAGAAGGGTCATAGAATCACAGACTGGTTTGGTTGGAAGGGAGCTTAAAGCTCATCCAGTTCAGAATGGGCTCCAAAAAGAGGTGTTGAAACAGATTGGCTCAGTGGAAGATTCCTCCTTAGGAGAGATTTCTGTGAAAACCCTTCTATATCTTTTTATTCCTTCAGAACTGAGAAGTGTTTTAATTTTTGCATCCCAAACATTTCAGCATCCAGGGTAATCTGCAAAAGCACTGCCCTGGGTCAGATGGGAACACCGAGCTCAGTAGGTCAAGTGACCAGTTTTTGGCAGGCCCAGGGAAGAGTCCAAGAAGCAGAGCAAGCATTGAAGGAAAGACTTGGTACAAATACAAAGCCAGTATTTTCTATCAGGTTGTGTTATGGGCATCCTTTCTTGCCTCACAGCCAAGCCTCAAACATCAAATATCTCAGGAATGATGAAAACATCAGTATTTTCCAACAGTATTTTTGTCCTTTGCTGTGATCTGTTGCTATGATGTATGTTTGTTAGCAAGGGAACATTAAACTTACCAATGCTTAGCAATACGACCTTCAAGAGTTAAGCAGCAGTTCCTTTATGACTAGAATTCAAGTGTGTGGCTATATTCACACTTAATTTACACAGTGCAAGGATGCTCTTCCTATACAAAGATAGCAGCTCTCTCTGTTCCTCTTGAGTTGGCTGGTGCTATCAAAAAACCTAGAACCTTTGGGAGCTGCAACTGAAGCAGGAGGGTAACTGTGGAAGATGTTTTTATTAGTGTTCTACATTCCTCCCTGTTGCAGGAGGAATGTTAAGTCCTAAGGAAAACTTGGAAGCCCTGACAAAAACTTGAACAGATATGTAGTTAGATTCCTGGGAATGCTATTGCTGGTAAATTAAGTATTCCAGGTAGGTGAACATTTCAGGTAGAGTCCGTATGAACCTAAGTCTTCTTGGTCCTAAAATATGAACTGGCCTCTCCAGTGAACTGGGAACATGTTTGGCTATTTAGAAATACTGGGTTTATCCTGATTTTCTTTCCAAATGAGAATTCCTACGCATCTGGATGAGCTCTGAAGTGAATCTTTCAGTTAGGATGCCATTCCTCACTCCACGCTTTCCAGTGGGGTGAGGAATGCAGCCATAAATCAGCCAGGAGAAAAACAAATTGCAGCTTAATAGTTAAATACATTGCAGGCTTATGGTAGTGTATGTTTTACAATAGACATAGTGTTTGTAATTAGCTTCAGGATGTGTCAGTCAGAATCATAAGCAATAGATACAGGTGAATGCCATGGGGACAGGGGAAGAGTTTCTTTAGAGCAGATTTGTGTCAAGTCTGCACTAGAACCACAGAGTTATTTTTGTATGACTTTTCTTTGCCTTGTATATCTATGGGATTATGTTTTATTGATAAAAGTAAGACACTTTATATTTCCTAATACTGTGATTTGTACACAAAATTACCCGAGTGATTTTATTTATGTGTATATAGTAAAATAGCCATATGGTCTGCCTTTAATTCAGCTTAATAGGATATATTCTTCTATTTTTAACTTTGTATTTTGTAAATTGTTACTTATAAAAGCAGAAGCATTAAACACCACTTTGGCTACAGTGTGGAACTGGCTGGTTTTGTTACTCCATTCAGGATTGGGTTGCAGACACTGAGATAGGTAAATCATGGAATCATAGAATGCTTTGGGTTGGAAAAGACCTCAAAGCTCATCCAGTTCCAAACCCCTGCCAACAGGGAGAGGCCAAGGGGAATGGCTTTAACCCGCCAGAGGGGAGACTGAGATGAGCTCTGAGGCAGAAGCTCTTCCCTGTGAGGGTGCTGAGGCGCTGGCACCAGAGAAGCTGTGGCTGCCCCATCCCTGGCAGTGCTCAAGGCCAGGTTGGACACAGGGGCTTGGAGCAAGCTGCTCTAGTGGAAGGGGTCCCTGCCCGTGGCAGGGGTTGGAGCTGGAGGAGCTTTAAGGGCCCTCCAACCCAAAGCAGTTTGGGACTCTGAGTCAAAACACCGGTTTGCTGTTCCACAACAATATCTGTGTTGAGATCTCCAGATCGCACCACCCAAGGTTGAAGTTCCTGTGCTTTGTTCTTGCTGGAACATTACCCCTGTTCTTCTGAACCTGAGCTTTCCAAAAGCTCTCAGAGAGCTGAACATCAGCCTCTATGGTGCTGAGCAGCCCCTGGGACACCAACATCCCCATGCACACGTCCACTACACGGTGGCTGAGTTAGCACTAGACATTTATTACATTGGCTCCTGAAGTCCTCACTCTTTAATGCCATTTGCTCTGTAGAATGAGGTGTGGTGATATTTGTGTATGATTACAGTGTTGTTACAGAAACAATATAGAAATCACGGCGTGATATTTGCTTGCAACACAGGGTGTCATTCATGAGTTATACATAAATGGCAGCTTTACATATTTAAAAGGAACATGGACTGCTTCATATCTGAAGTATGTTTCCCAGGAGATAACACCACCATTTGATCTATTTTTGATTAAAATGTAAAAATTAAAAATTAAATCAAATGGTAGTGCAATTCCTTTGGGAAAACATACTTCAGTTATGAAGTATTCCCCATAGTAACCTTGAGAATCTTACAGCTGTATTGTCTCATCTGTAGGTGGTCTTTTTATGTCTCACATAATTAAAATGAATTGCTGTTAGAGAACCCATACTACTGCATACAGATTTATGAACCTTGAGGCACCTCCATTCGCAGACAAACAGCAATATCAAAAGCCAACTGCGTGGATGCACCACGGCGAGGCAGGGACTGGGAATGGAGATGGTTGCTGGCAAGTGGTACCTCTGCCTTGGAAGGGTGAAGAAGGAGCACAATGCAAAGTGATACCATGCTTCCAGTAAAGAATAGTGCCTAAAGAGGGATGCTGTACAGCACAACAGCCCTGAGAGACATGGGGATGTAAAACACAGTAGTTAAAACATTCCAAGGGTACTTTCTATCCTAAGGAAGGGCTAATTTTGTCACCAGGAAAAGACTGTGAAATTGGATTTAGTAGGGAAGCGCGCTCTGCAAAAATCCAATGCAACTGGTCAAGAGCAAGCTGCTTTAGCAGATCCACTCTGAATATGGGAATGTGGGTTTGATAAGACTAGAGCATAGCGGGGATCAGGAAAATACAAGACTGCAGAATTTGCATTCACACTTTGACATATCTGAAGGGCAAAAGTGCCATTTATTTGTTGTTTGGTTTGGATTCTCCGCGTCCCATTGACACTCGCCATCACAATGACTTGTGATGTTCATTCTCCTCAGGCTGTAATTAAGACTTCCATAACATATTTCAGTCAAAAAAGAGGAGATTTAAGTGAAATGCTTGGATTTAATGTTTAAATAACGAGAAACATCCTACCAATGAAAATGTGAAGTCCAACAGCAGCTTGTAGCAACATTTTGTAGCGAGCAGCAGGACTGTTCAGATTTCAACATAACACTTAAAATGTCTGTGATCACTGAATTTCTTTCTAGAGGGGAGTTTTTGATGCATAATCAGCCTAAAGTCCTCCTGTAATTGCACAGTGAGAGGCCTGTGAAGTTGCAGGAAGGCTGCAGGTGGGATCTGGACCTACAGAAGCAAAAAGATTTCGGCTAACCTATGGAGCCAGCCAAGGGAAATCGGCCTGAGGTTTCCCTGTGTTCAGTTCTGCATGGGAGCTCTCTCCACCGGCTATGTTGCCACCTAGTGATGGCCAGAAACGGTTCCAAGGAGACAGGATGGTTAAATACTGAGAGCAATTACAATGACACTGTCTGTCTCAGGACATTGAAGCGGTTGCAGGTAGTTCACTTGGGACTTCTCTCCCCTTTCCGCTTGTTAAGGGCTGCACTGTGGAGCCTCCTCAGCTCCTTGTGGAACTCTGACCTTCACCTCTTAGTTACATGAAGCATCCCCACATGGACTGACTGAAGTTTTACACTGTGTATAATCATAGAATCCCAGCCTGGTTTGGGTTGGAAGGGACCTTAAAGCTCCTCCATTTCCAGCCCCCTGCCCTTGTCCCAAGCCCCTCTCCAGCTTTCCTGCAGCCCCTTCAGGCACTGGAGCTGCTCTCAGGTCTCCCCTTCAGGAGCCTTCTCTTCTCCAGGCTGCCCCAGCCCAGCTCTCTCAGCCTGGCTCCAGAGCAGAGCTGCTCCAGCCCTCGCAGCATCTCCATGGCCTCCTCTGGCCTCTCTCCAACAGCTCCACGTCCCTCTTGTGCTGCTGCCCCAGAGCTGGATCAGGGCTGCGGGGGGGTCTCACAGAGCGCAGCAGAGGGGCAGGATCCCCTCCCTGAGCTGCTGCTCACGCTGTGCGGGCACAGCCCAGCACAAGGGGGGGTCTGGGCTCAAGGCACTGAAGCCAGAACATGGGGAGCTTCTCACCCAACACCCAAATGCCTGGTTAAACACACACAGGTATGAATTAGGCCTGAATTAATGACAAGATACCACCACCATCCCTCCTGTTCTCACTAGTGTCCTAAGCCAGCGTCCGGGGAGAAACAGGGCACAATTCAGTGTAACATGGCCCTTGCACCACATTTGGGCTGACAGAGCCCAGCTAAAACCTTCCCTGTGCCTCCCACCTCATCCAAAAGGTTTCCTCTGCTTGTGGACACCATCAGCCTTTACCTCCACCACCCTCATCTTCACACCCACAGGAAAAAGAGTCAGGAACCCATCCCTGGTTCCTCAGGGATGCTGGATCCATGCCTTTAGCAAAGCTACTTTCTATCAATGTAATAAGAAGCCTTTAAATACAAGAAAGTTGTCTGACCTCAAAACCTCTGGAAAACACGTGATGCGTGAAAGACATTTTGAGTCTATGATCCAGTAACTTGCAAAGGAAGGAGTCTACGAAGCCCTGAAAGCCTTTAAGATGTTCACTTGGAGCACAAGGCTGGAAGGAGTATTCAGAAGAGCTATTTTCAAAAGCGGTTGTAAGGAAAGGGCAATAACTGATTGAGTTATGCAGCAAAGAGATGCTGTTTTGCTAAAGGTGGGGTGATTTAGTCAGTAAATCACAGCCCTGATTCTCCGTCTGCTTTTAGTTGCCAGCATTCCGTCCATTTGACAGTTCTGCTGGTGATAACGTTAAAGCTATTCCAGCTCTGCTAAAAGTTGAGTCACAAGATCCTGCTCTCCATATAGCAGCACCTTCAGTGCCACAACCCCTTTCCCAGGTCAGAGGCTGTGACAGTGATTTCAGAACAGGGGCTCCTATTCCCTGCCTGTGGCAGGACGCTGGAACTGGATGAGTTTTAATGTCCCTTCCAACCCAAACCAGGCTGGGATTCCTTGGCAAAAATGCTGCTGCCTGTGTTGAAGAGCAGTGGGATGGTTCAGGTTTAGTGCCAGCCATGACAGGGAATTTGGTTCAAGCCATTCCCCTTGTCCTGTCCCTACAGGCCCTTGTCCAAAGCCCCTCTCCAGGTTTCCCAGGGCACTGCTGCTCTGGGAACACCCCTGGGATAGCTTGTGGATTAAAGCCCTGAATCCCTTGGGTGGCTTTGCTGAACCCTTGCTGCCCACCGAGGGCCCTGCGTGCACAATGCATTTATGTGTTGAAAATGCCCCTTTGGTGTTATAGGGGTGGGAAAACCACTGCACCTGGGAACAGGTAAGGGGCTTTAACTAAAGCTCTGATGGACCAGAGATGCTTATTTCAAAGCAAGCAGGTAACAGAGCCTTGGGCAACATGGTCTAGTGTGAGGCATCCCTGCCCATGGCAGGGGGTGGAACTGGGTGATCTTAAGGCCCTTTCCAGACCCAAACCATTCCATGATTCTATAATAATGGTTATTCAAGTGTTAGAGTGGAAAAGAATCAGCATTTCCTGTTGTTTTATACCAGGAACTGCAAATGTCTGCTTGCACCACCACTAACTCCTCAGGAATTCAGGTGTCTAAACCTGAAGGGAAAGCCCAACAGCAGAAGTCCTGCTGAATTTGGGGATACCCAGGCCCAAGCAAGATGATCTGTGTGGAGCTCACCACCTCTTGATGCGATTTGGACCGACTCCGGCACAGAGCTCAGGCTGTATCACAGAGCAGCACGGGCAGGTGAAGCAAGCTCTGAGGCCTCCCTGGGTTTGAAGGGCAGATGATTCAACAGCAGCATGAATAACCAGTGAAGACAGGCTGAGGAAGTTGGGGCTGTTCAGCCTGGAGAAGAGAAGCTGCGTGGAGACCTCAGAGCAGCTTCCAGTATCTAAAGGGGGCCTATAGGGATGCTGGGGAGGGACTGTTCATTAGGGACTGTAGTGACAGGACAAGGGGTAACGGGTTCAAACTGAAACAGGGGAAGTTTAGATTGGATCTAAGGAGGAAATTCTTTCCTGTGAGGGGGGTGAGGCACTGGAATGGGTTGCCCAAGGAAGTTGTGAATGCTCCATCCCTGGCAGTGTTCAAGGCCAGGATGGACAGAGCCTTGGGTGCCATGGTTTAGTGTGAGGTGTCCCTGCCCATGGCAGGGGGGTTGGAACTGGATGATCTTAAGGCCCTTTCCAACCCAAACTGTTCTATGATTCTGTGACAAGGCAACTGTGCCTATAAATTGTGCTTCTTTATTTGAAGGGACTCATGTCCTCCTTCATGATTATAAATGAGTTGCAAACTCCGGGTCTTTTACAAAATAACAGAACACTCTAAGGTTACCCTTAGCTTTATATAAATGCAGTATTAATGTTCTGTCTCCATTAATGATCTAATCTTGGGAGCAGATAAACCACTGACACAATTCCATGGCTGTTTTGCCAGCAGGATTTCCTTTGAAGCCGGTGGTGGTTGTAAGAGGAAGCCGATGACAGGATTGAGCCTCACCATCACTTGGAGAAGCAGAACTTCCACAGCAGCTGAAACGCCAGCCCTCACAGGGGCACAGAGCTGGTGCTGCACTCTGAGATATTCGTTAATGCAATGAATAGGTGGAGTTTTACTCCCGCTGTTTGGCTGTGGTGCTCCCATTCCCAAAGCGCTGGAGCCTGCTCCATGCCATGCACAGCTCTGCAGGGTTCAGAGGCCAATTCATACCTGGTGTGTGTCTATATGTGTGCTCGTATTCAGTTCCTTCTGGCTGCCTGGTCTTTGTAAGGCTGGGGAAGAGCAGCATCACAGAGGAGAACACAACCCACAGCCCAGAGCACAGATGTCCCAGTGACCACTGGGGAAAGCTACACCAGCTCCCAACTCGCCCTACTCAGCTTCCCATTCCTATGTTAATACAGGCAAATTAGCCCTGGATGTTTCCTACCTTATTTGGAATTTTACCCCAGCTATATGCATATAAATACTCATATTAAGAGGAATTCATTAATAACTCATACTTGGTTGCTTCAGTGCGAAGAGCCAAATCAGTGCATTGACTAGAAGGAGTAGAGTTCAGAACTGCCATCTCCAGCCCAAGCAGCAGTAGGTCTGCTAATACTCCCCTTAGAGCTCATCAGCTGAGACAACAGATTTCAAAGCATGAATCCTGGCACTGCACAACCCCAGGGCTATTCGTTATATTACACAGTTTCCCGTCTGCTTTATGAAAGGTAGGGATGTATATTACGGTGGTGTGCAGGCTATCATTTTCATTAATAATCTGATCCATGTCTTTAGATTATTTTAGTAATTACTTCACATAAAAAGACTACTGAGTATGATTACAAATACGTCTTTGTTTTCCCTGTCTGCTTTGGTGGGGAATACCAGCTGTCTGTATTCCTTGACTTTGCTTAACAATCCCAGTAATGCTCACCGAGGTTTCCAAATGCCTCGCTCCCACCCCAGGAGTATACAACTTAATAATACAACACTCCAATAAACTGAGCTGCAAACTGTTCAAAGTTCAGAAATTAAACCTTATTTGCATGCAAAAAAGACATCAAAAGAACATTAGGGGCCAGATCCTGTTTGTTTGAAGATCTCCATGCGCATCCGGCAGGTTACTGCTGCTTCCCACCTGGTGGGACCTGCAGCTCTGCCCATTGCCTGCCTGTTTCGGTGGGGCTGGGGACAATGGGCTGGGTAGGGTGTCCCCAGGCATCCTCATCATCGCTGGTACCAAACACCAGACACATGTGGTACCTGTGCCACTTTGTCCTCCCTTGCTCCACTTTTACACACAATACAAAGTGTTTGAGCATCCCTGCTTAGGATAACATGGGTAAACAGAGTAAAAGCAGGAGCATTAAATAAAGAATATACTATGAGTGACCATACATCTGGCCAAGAGTGTCACCACACAACTGGTTGGCACAACCATGCACCTCAACTCCCATTAACCCTCATAGCCACACTGATAGGTACCAGCAAACCACACCACTCCTCTGCCCACCTACTGCCAAGCCACACAGCATTCCCCGGCCGTTGTTGTCCTTGCCATGGCCTGGCTGAGGAGGATGGAGAGCGGATGGCCAGGCGGATGCGGGCTCGGGCCGATGCCGCCCCGACGCA
This sequence comes from Pezoporus occidentalis, assembly GCF_034315485.1. NCBI lineage: Eukaryota > Metazoa > Chordata > Aves > Psittaciformes > Psittacidae > Pezoporus > Pezoporus occidentalis. The sequence continues at coordinate 1,434,825 of NW_026915780.1, forward strand.
GGGCTGGTGGTACACAGCAGTAACTCATCATTGCCACCACAGGAAGGAGCTCAAGCACCGCTCCTGGCGCGCTGCTCTCCGCGCTCCTGCTCCCTGGGCTCTCCTGGTTTAACGAGCACTGCCCATGGCCGAGGATGCTGCAGGAGGCCGGTCCCCCATTCACTTCAGTGAGGGGAAGCTGGAGGCTCAGCGTTGCTGGGAAGGAACCTTGGTCTGTCCAAGTCTCACTGCTGGACCCCAGCCCTGCCTGATGCTGGCAAAGATGCCTACAAGTATCTGGCTGTATCTCGCTTCCAGGAGAGGGTGATTTGCAATTCTGAGAGGGGTTCAAAGAAGACATTATGTTCTGTTTTATCTAGAGGGAAAGTGCAAAGGGTAACCTTTGCTGGTGCTGTCAGCTGCAACCGAGATAGGCTCAAAGTATTGATCAGCCCTTATAAATCCAGCGAGCGCTCCCGGTAAAGCATCCTTTAACATCTAGGGGTGGGCTGGGCATGAGCCTTGGGTTGGAGCCACGCTTCTGCTGTGGGACCAGGAGCACATGACCCCATGAAGAAGGTCCAGCAGCACCAATTTGATCTGGGCGAGGTCTAACACCAGTGAGTTAATGGTCACCATCACTGGCCATGCCCATAACTCAGCTGCCTGCTCACCGGTGTGAATAGGCAAAGGCAATGCCCACATCCCCTGTCACACAGCTCCATGCGAGGGCCCCCTGGCCCACCCAGGGTCCCCCCACCCCAGCAGGACAGAGCCAAAGCTGGGTGCCAGGTGAGCTGATGCAGCCTTTTCATCACTGCCCCCAAAAACTATGGTGCCCACCCAAACCCATCCCAGCACCAGCAGGGGAATCTCCTCAGCAGTGCAGGTGTCTCAGTGGAAAACCACAGCAGTAAAGCACTCTGATGGATAAATGAACAGCCTCTGGGGGCTACAAAGGGGACCCCCATGCTTCCCCTTCCCCATTACTCAGTTTCCTGTTTTGCCCTCATTTGGGGACCTAAACACTGCACAGAGGAGCAGGATACTGTTATAGGAGTAGGCACCAGTCAAATGGCTCCCCTCATCCCAGGCAGGAGGCCAAGGTCCCTGGCAGTGTTCAAAGCCAGGTTGGACACAGGGGCTTGGAGCAAGCTGCTCTAGTGGAAGGAGTCCCTGCCCGTGGCAGGGGTTGGAGCTGGAGGAGCTTTAAGCTCCCTTCCAATACAAACCAGGCTGGGATTCCATCATTAACCTCTCAAACCAAGCAACAAAAGCACAGTGACAGGCCAAGGAAACCCCAGTGCTCAAAGCTAAAGGGTACCGCTGTGCAGATCCAGGGGTGACCATGCCCAGGGGCTGGCATCCGCATCCCTGTTCATCCTGACAGCCTCAGGAGCTCGCTGCTCATTGCAGGCACTCAGCAGAGCAAACACCAGTGGTTACATGTGTTCAATCCACATGCTCATCTCCCCTCTGCAGGAAAGCTTCAGCATTAATTACTCCTGATTTCAGCTGCCGGGGAGTGTGAAAAGCTCCTCTTTAGCTTTGGTAGTTCCCTGAAATTGAGCAAAATCAGAGTTTTCAATAACAGCCCTTTTCTTTGCTCAAGAACGGATGTATGTGAGAGAACACCAGCTACTAATCCCGGGAAGCGAAGAGTGAGAAGCAGTTGCAACGACCCCATCCCTTACGTGAGCACCCATTGCTGGGTATGTGTGAGCCTTCCCAAAGGCTCCCCAGAACTAACTGGGATGAGTTCAGCCTCGTGTCCTGCTACCAGGTGTATTTTGTGTCTTTTCCCAGGTACGTGTCTAACGAAACCCATTGTCTATAACAAAAACCACTGCTCTGTCCCCTTGCTGCCTTCCAGTCACCTCTGCTGCTATAGACGGTGCAAGGAACTATGTAACGTGACACAAAAAAGGAACAAAGCAATGCTTTTTATACAAGATAGGAATAGCAGTATGTTCACAACTATATCAGCAGGTACCGTGTAGTCAAAATTGGCAAGCCATTATCACCCGATCTGTTACAAAGAGGATTTTAGGTCCAGAAGATCCCCAAAAGGGGACAGACCTTTATTTTGGAAGCTGAAAGAGGACAAAGGCAAAGCAAATTCAAGAAATCAATTACTTCAGCCAAGGTTTCTCACTTTATGATTTCAATCAGGATTCAAAGCTGTTACTTGGCTCACTGATTTAAATCAATCCACACCATCTTTCCCCCTGGTATCTCAAGCAGATAAATAAGACAATGTCATCAATGACCCGTCTGGATCAGCGATGAGGAAGCATCCCAATGGGAATGCTTTTCCCATTTTTCATGGTGTGGTCCCCAGGTTTTCCAGGAGTGCGGAGGCTCAGAAGAAGCCCCCAGAATGCAGGAATTTGTACCTGGAAGCACATTCCAGAAGGATGGAGCAACAAAGACTCACCCAGCCCAGACGCACAGAAGAGTATTTAAGCTCCTCTAAAGCATCCCAAAATGACACAGCATGGAGGTAGGATTCACAAATGTGAATTTTTGAGGATAAAAAGCCCCCGTTTTGGAAACGTTTGCACATAAATAAGGGAAAAGCTCCTGAGGATGGTGAAAATGGGCAGGAAAATCCCCTCTTCCCACTCAAACATGCTGCTCCACCAGCCACAGTCCCCAGCTAAGCCCAGCATCGGGGCACCAATGGTTTGCATTAAGGAGATGATAAATGGACTCGGGGCTTAAAAACTGCATCAGGGAGAGAAGGAAAAGCAGAAAAGGCAAGTGAGGGCAGTTGGATGTGTGGGGCAAGGGCTGGAGCTGCAGTCACAGGGCTGTTTGGGCACATTCCCTTCAGGCTGTGCTTCCCAAGGCATCTTAATTGTCCCTGATGTATCTTCTCTCCCCTAGGACACCGTGCAGACCTCGCAGCACCAGATGTCTGAATGGTGTGCAGGAAGCCAGTAAAATTCCTCCTATTTTTCCTGATAGCGATTAGAAGCGTAGGAAGAGCACATTACTTAACAGGCAAGGAATCCACCAAAGATAACTTCATATGCTTTTACAGCCGCTTAATGCCTCTGAAGTAGGTGATAAACACTATTGTAAGCCTTATAGTTTGTAAGTCTTTTACATCACCCCTTGTTGCTACAGAATCAGCCTTTGTGAAAAGTAAAACTAAGGAGAAAAGGAAGCCTTGAAACAGGGACTGAACTCAGGACACGCTTGTGATTACAGCTGCTTCCAGAGGTGCCACCAAGCACAAAGGTAGCAGAGCAGCAGTGCCACCTCCCCTCAAACAGCAAGTAGCTTCAGCTTTTAACCCAGCTTCAGGGTAGCTCCCTGCACCTTCCCTCCCCATTAATACCCCTGCCTGCTCCAGCAATCCTGCCCCAGCAGGAGGGATGCCTTGGGTGGCTTCAGGAGGCTTTTCCAGCATTCATTGTTCTGATTTTGGAGCTCCACAGGGTGAAGAGTTGAAAAGGAGAATTTGTTGTGAAGGTTGGTAGGAAAATGAAGAAATCCCAGCACTGGGGCTGCGCATGGTGCCTGTGTAAAGGTGGTGCCAGGACAGAGAATGGAACTGTTCCAGCTCGTGGGGCTGAAGGGTCTGAGCTCCTGGAAAGCACAAATCCCATCCATGTGCTAGAAGTTTAAAGCAGCACGAGTTTAGGAGCACAGGAATAAGGAACCAAAACACCACAGGTGACCAGCAGAACAACCTCGGGTCACTTGGCTCCTTCCTTTTTGTTCCTCATCCCATCAGAGCACATCAGTGAGCACTGGCCAACCCCTCTTTGCTCAGCCCCCACTGATCTGCTATCAGTTCCCTTGGCCTGTCCCTACATCCCTTGTCCCAAGCCCCTCTCCAGCTTTCCTGCAGCCCCTTCAGGCACTGGAGCTGCTCTCAGGTCTCCCCTTCAGGAGCCTTCTCTTCTCCAGGCTGCCCCAGCCCAGCTCTCTCAGCCTGGCTCCAGAGCAGAGCTGCTCCAGCCCTCGCAGCATCTCCATGGCCTCCTCTGGCCTCGCTCCAACAGCTCCACGTCCCTCTTGTGCTGCTGCCCCAGAGCTGGATCAGGGCTGCAGGGGGGGTCTCACAGAGCGCAGCAGAGGGGCAGGATCCCCTCCCTGAGCTGCTGCTCACGCTCTGGGGGGTTCTGGTCTATAAGCGCACACTGAAGCTGGGTCATGGGGAGCTTCTTCACCACTCCAGCATAGTCACAGTCCAGCAGTGTCAGCCCCAGAGTGAATCCGACATTCACCCTGAAGCGTGTTGTGCCCCATTTTCATGCACTGCTACAAAACATGGCTGTGGCAGCTGTGAATAGAGCCTCCCTTCTGGCATCACCCTCAGCAGGGAGCCCTGCATCACCCTGCTCAAGCAACGAGCTGCAGCCACTACTGCAGAACCCAAGGCAAGCAGGAAATGATGCTGCCATTAATACTTCAGCTTTCCCCACTGTGGCTTCACTTATCTCTTTGTGTCAGTTTCTCCATCTACCACAAGCATCCCAGGCACCGTTATGGAAAGCTGAGGCTCCCTGCTGCAGTCCTCCAACTGCAATGCAAGGGTGAGCACTGCATTTTGCAAAGAGACTTCTCATCCTCTATTATTCCTGCTCCCCCCCAACCCATTGCTGTGGACCCAGAATACCCAAAGCACTATTGACCGTCCACGTCAGCCTTGTCCCATCCTGCAAGCAGGGCAGAAAGCGTTTGCTGCCACCACTGCTTAGGGAAAGGGTGCAGCAGACCTGACACGAGATCCTCACATCTTTTTCAAGCCTCCTCAAATGAAGGCTTAAAAATAGCAGCAGTGACATGATGACTGCATGGTTAGTGCAGCTTCACTAGTCCTCCCTGACCAAGGACTGACAGGAGCATGAAGTGACTGTGCAAAATGATGTCTACATCACACAGTGCTTATAGGTGAGGCTCACAGCCATCCGTGCACCTGCAGTGACCTGTACCACCAGCTCCATGAAGGATACTCAAAGATCCCTGCCAAATTCATCGTTTTTAAGCAGAAATAACCTGCAAACATGCAAAAGAAGCGTGGCCATTTGTCTCTCCCACCGTGCTTCATCTGGCTCAGGTGCAAGTCAAGTCTATACCTGTTGGAGGACTAAGATGATTCCTGCTTCTTGCTGCGATGAAGGAATTAAATACAAAATCTTCTGTAGGAAGCAATTGTGAAGTGTGGAAGTTTCTAGTCAGGCAAATAAATTGGATTTAAGTATATTACAGTCATAATCTTTTTCTGCCTCTCTCCAGACAGCCTTTGTACATGGAGAAATGAGAATGTATTCTCAGACAAATCTTGACCTGAGGGAGAAGGCTGCGGGAATCTGGATTTTCAATAACATAAGACAATAAAGCTCAGACTTCTAACCTGCCGCAATATGGTAAAAGTATAAAGAGCTTAGCAACTAATAAAAGAAAAGGGTCTTCCAACTCATATTTGAAGATCTAGACCCCCAAAAGGACACTTCATAAAGATCATAATGGGTTAGTCAGTATCTAACAGATACCATGTACCTTGTTGACCAATTGTCTGACAGTTGTCTTCTGCAGGCCTGGATATTAATAAGCCTTGTGTTGATTTCCTTGGGGTATTTTGTCTTCGTAATTGTACATCTACTTGTTGTGACACTGCAGCCTGCTATATATTTATTTAATGCGATTCCTATAGCAAAAGAATGTATGTATGCTATTGTTTTCCTTAGATGATATGCATACACTGCAAATTTCATCTCCCTCTGAGGTATAGTGAATCAAAGCCATTACAGTGTAAGGGAGAGCACACGGTCTTGGGGCAAAGAGGAAATCCAGATGTGTTTTCCCCTTAGGTGTGAATACGTCTTACTCCTTGCATTACATGGGGAATATAAAGGGATTCAATTATCACCGCATTTTTTATATCTAATAACAACAAAAACTTGTTCTGGAAGGTATTCCAGTTAAACAATATTTTGACAGATAATGCTGGTGTAAAGTAGCTGTCACTCACATAGGCAGATCAAGGGGAAAGAGATGCACAAGGAAGATCACAGCATGGCTTATGTAGTGAAAATGAAGCCTGTTAGAAACTCCTCTCGCTTCCAAACCAAAGCCTGGCTGTGGCTTGATCCCCCTCCCACCATTTTCCATAGAGCTACAGAATAAAATGCAAATATTTAGACATTGCATGTTATGTATAAATCCCAGTCTTCCAGGGACTCCCAAGTACGGGTGTGTTTAAAAGCGCTCTGTTCTCACAGCTCCCTCAGTAGTATCACCCTTGGTCTAAGCAGCCATCAAACATCAAGACAGAGTGAGGCAGGACAGGTTTAAGTGTCTCTGCTGGCTTCTGTGGTCCTTGGCCAAATCATCCTTCTCCTGCTCCAGGTCATGGCCGGGACACCTTCAGTGGCCCTAAGACAGGCTCAGCCATTCTGATGCAGCTCTGGAAACACCATTTTTCCTCTGTGCTGTTACCTTTGCACATCCACCGAAGGATAACTCATCCCCCATTTATTTGGTCCACCTCTGGAGCGATCTGTGCCCCTGTTTTCAGCTGAATGGGAACTGAATGAAGCCAAGTGCTTCACTGCACCCACCTTACACATCTCCATATACATCCAGTGACAAGTTTTTCCCTGTGGGTAGGTATTTTCCTTTTCCTCCAAATTCTGCACAAGATTCCACACAAATCCTTCATCACAGCCCTCTTTCTTCCACTAACTCAGCATCTGAGCCCTGACAATGATAATCCCAACTCCAGCCACCACAACCTCCTGTGGAGCCTTGAAGCAGCCCTGGGGTCATCCGCTGTGCGTATTGCTTCTCTCCTGAGGCTTTCCATGTTCTGCTTCCAAGGTGGGATTCAATGGAGATAAATGGGACAACACAGTGCAGAGAGAAAGACTTCAGAGAGTACCAAGGGGAATATTAATATTAAGGAAATTAAGGATATAATGATTTGTAGGAGCATCAGAAAGTCACAGGAAAGCGTGATGCAAAGGGGGATGCAGGTAATGGCCCTGCTTGGAAGTGACTCCCTACCTGGCCCTGGCATATCACCAGGATAAGTTTAATTGTGGGACATGAGGGGAATAAGAGATGTGCTTAGAAGGTACATTGAATTATAGCTAATTACAACAGTTAAGAAGAAGTCTCCAAACTTCCTATACAAGCTCTGAAAGAGCTCATTGAAAACTATATATTTAAAAGCCATTCAGCATTAACAAAATATAAAGCAATTTCTTTTTAGAGCTGAAATTCTGCTGGAAACAGCACAACGCTTAAATATAGGATGAAGAAATAAAACGCACATGTATGTATTCATGAGGCTTTCTAGGTAAAATTTCACTTGGGGAGGAAAAAGTTAATAGACAAAGTCTCTAGAAGGAAGAAATGAAAGTGCCTGATCCAGCACCTCTGTGTTCCTCCCCCTCCTGCAAGTGATATGGGGAAAGATACACAGATTGATAGGAGAAAGATGGCCCAGGAGATTAGGGGGATTTATTACAGGGTGCTGGGCTGCAAGTTATGGGCTAAGGGAAAGGGATAACCTAGCTGATAGCCCCAACAAGAACTGCTTCAGGACTGTGCAAGAGTCTCATAATAGGTGAGGAATGCATCTTTAAGTGGATTATTAATATACAGTGGTCTAAAGCTCAAGTCAGGCTCAATACAACTGTACTCTTAAGATAGTTGATATTGGGAAACCTTTTTCCTTTAAGCATCATTAGTGACAGAAGCAGAGAAAGCAGAAGGATGCTCTGTCCTAGGAGCCACAGCACCCACAGCACATGGCACTGGTCACCTCACAGCTGGTTATTCACTCGTCTCTCTTTAAACCCTCATACAGATTTACAAGATAACTGAAGTTTAAAAGTATCTAGTCTGGTCCTGTTTTTGCCTGGTAAGCATTAACTTGCATAGTGAGAGCTCAGAGCTGCAGCTACACGTGGGAAGGACATGGAATCACTTACTACAGAGCGTACTCTTTTAGTAGTTTTACAGTGGTTTTAGGAAGCTGACACTGAAAAGTTTGGTTTCATCCCCCCCCCTTTACCTGAAGTTGTTTAAATGCATTTCCATAGATAATTTTCTCTGAGCAAGCAATAAATGGGGTTTGCTTCCACCCCCCAGCTCAGTAAATAGCCCCAAATCCATGCAGGACTGATGCTGTGGTCATCCGTTTCCTATGAGAGGTCTCATGACAACTTCATAATCAAAGATAAACAGCCATGATGGTGACATTTACTATAGAAATAGAGCATGCAATGCAAATCACCCCTGCAGAATGTGCTCATCCCATCACTGGAACATGTTCACGTGGAGCTGCTTGTCCTCGGGCATCCCACTGGGTCATGGGGACCTTCCTGCATGTGCCCCATAAGCCAGAGCAGAGTCCCAGGGTGGGACCTGTTCCCATCCCATCTGTAGCCTTGTACCATCCTGCCTGGGAGGTCCCAGGGAAACAGCCCATTCAGATGCCTTTGTGCTATCTGTGCTATGAGTGATTGTACTTTGATGTCTCACCAGCATTCCCTAGTGCAGGCTCTGCAGATCTGTCCCCAAAAATGGATCTTGTGCTTCTTCTGCTGCAGGGGATGCAGGATAGTCCAAGAGCAGCCACCACACCATGGGAAGCAGGGCTGTGCACACACACACTTCAGAGCAAAACTATGCTGAAACATGGATTTTAATGCCACCAAAAGCACAGAGTTGTGTTCATTTCCAGCACAAGAATTTTACCCATGGAGCCTGGGATGGGATCAAACCTCTTGTGACTGAACTAGAGAGGATTTGGGGTCTTAGTCACCTCAAAGCCACCAGCAACTTAATCCAAAACATAGCTGAATTTGATGTGCCCCGATACTGGGAGGACCCCAGGCTGCAGCACGTAGACAAGCATGTCCCAGCACCCAGATGAATGCTGTATTCAGGCAACACACTTCAGGAGTGCTGACTCCTGTGCTGCTCATCTCTTCTGTTTCATTGAGCTACACGACTTTGGCATGTACATTCTCAAGTTGATGTTTCACTTTGATGATAAAACCAGTATCTGCTGGCTCTCCCCGATGGTGGGAATCCAGACCAAGATGCTGTGATGGGAAATGAGCAGTCTTACCTCCTTTTCCTTCCGTACTTCATCACCAAAGGCACAGCCACTAACCAAATGCAAAGATTTGGGGTCTAGCAGCTAATAACACCCAGGCACTTGCTGGAGGAGACAGAGTAAAGCGGCCTAATGTGCTCTTGCCATGTGGTAATTTTCCAGATAAATGGACAGTTGCTTCAGCAGTTCCACTGTTGAAGGTCAATGATCCATATAATACGGGCAATTATGGAAGTATTTCCATTGCAGGCTCCATGACACATTTTTAGTGCGAGACAACAGATAAACTGGAGTAAAGGTACCAGGGTGAGGGGACTTGACTTGAAACCCATACACAACCCCTGCCTGTTACCAGCTCTCCATCCCCAAAGCTCACCCGCTCAAGCATCCATGCCCACCACACAGTCCCTATTTCCTCTTATTTTTATGTTTCTTAATCCTCTTTTAATACTGAGCCTAAATTACCAACTCATCGCTTCCACACAGTCCACTTTTCTCCTGCCTTCTGGTTCAAAGTGAAGCATTTGGCTATTTTAAAGATTCTCTAGGGCTGAAATAGAGAAAAATCAAATCAGGGAAAACTCCTCAGCAATTTGGAAACTTGGGCTCCCAGCGGATGCACAAACCTAACCACTTCTAATTGCATTTCAAAGAGGAGGCAGAAAGCATTCTCAGGCAGTACGTACTGCTGATGCGCTTACAAGTGCTACACCCAGAGCTGGCCTGAATCACTGCTTCCGTGCCAACAGCTCATCCACTGCAAAGGAAATTCTGTGCAACACATGAATTGAAATAAATAATTGTTTTGTGTAATGAAGTGTGCGTGAGGAAATAACCACTTGTACCGGGCACTGATTGAGCGTTGCTTCCACCCCCAAACAGCGCACACTCACCACACAGCATCACAACCTGCCTGAGGAATCAATACCTAAACCTCCACAAGTGTTTAAGGGCATCCCAGAGTCGCTTCCCAGCGACACCATTTCCAAGCTCTGAGCTTGTAAAAGCAGAGGTTCTTGCAGCTTCAGCACCTGCTTATAAAACATCTCCATGCAACAGCAGAATGTGGGATACACAGGTGCCCTCAGCCAGCCAAGTGCTGTAGAAGTTTAATGATAAACACATAAGACCCTGGAAGACTTTTGTGATTTCTGATGGGAATACATTAAACCTGTAGTAGTGCTTCCCTTGTGAATTGTACTTCTGTTTCAGTTTCAGTTTACTGCTGCTTTTACCCATCATGTAAGAGACAGACTGCCGTTTCATTCCACCAAAATGAACAGGAAACATCAGTAAAGAGCAGCCTTAATGGTGGAGGAATTCACCAGGGACGGACTTCGGAGTTGTTCAAGAACCTATTTCAAAATTTAAGCAGATTTTGCTAAAAAGGAAAGGGAGAAGAAAGAGACTTGAAATGGGAGGGTTTAACCTTCATGTTGGAGATGAAAAGACACCGGGTGCTACCCCAGGCAGGAGCCATCCCTCCCTTCCCCATGAGCAGGAGCATGAGCTGCATTTGTGGAAGCCAGGACATGGAGACAAGCACCACTGCTTATGCAAATAAGTGATTTCTGTATGAGACTGCTTAGCAGAGGGGTGCTTTTGGATGTCTGGTGAGGCTCATTTATGAGCCAGGTATCAATAATCGACACCCATATAAAAGCTGGGCATGTGAGACCTCCGCAGACACTGAGGAATTAGCACCAATTTGGGTTTCTGAGGAACATCCTCAAGGATGGGACAGGACAGCCAAGGGCTGAGCACCTCCAGCCCCTTCAGGCCACAAGCACCAGGGTTAAACATACAGGAAAGAGCCCTCCACACTATAGCACCTCAACTGAGACATTAATGAGTTAGAGCTGCCTTTGAGAAGTATCACTGCGCCGGGCTCCAGAAGCGCTTCTGTAATATACAGCTAAATGTGTGAGGTCTGCTCCAGCAAAATCAGGAATGGTTCGGGTTGGAAGGGACCTTAAAGCTCCTCCAGCTCCAACCCCTGCCACGGGCAGGGACCCCTTCCACTAGAGCAGCTTGCTCCAAGCCCCTGTGTCCAACCTGGCCTTGAACACTGCCAGGGATGGCGGTGGGGCATACAGAGGGGAGCAGAAGGGCAGTGGTGGTGGTAGTGCTCAGAGTTGCATCCTCTGTTCTGCCTTCAATCAGTGCATATCAGAAGCTAAATACAATAAGCGACAAAATGACTGGAGCAGGACTTGGAGCCAGGACCTTCCCTGGGATCACACCAGAGGGTGGCTGCAGCATTGAGCCCTGGCTGATAGGAAGGGCAGCAAATCCCAACCAGGGGTTTGGAACTAGATGATCCTTAAGGTGCTTTCCAACCCAAACCATTCTTATTCCCCCTCATCTGAATGCACTCTGGTATGGCTGGTGGATCTCTGGGGCAAATACCAAAGAGGACACTCATTGTCTGGAGGACAAGCAGGGCTCTCAATCACAAAAGAGCACTTCATCAGGCAATCTAATAACATGCACCGCTTCTAGAAACTAAACCCTGTGTGACCAGCTGGAACTTTGCAGGTTTTACAAGAAGCCATGGGGACAACCATAATAGAGGCAATTTTAATGCCATTTCCTGAAGTAACATGCAATGATATCAGGATTGGGGGGTGCTTTAGGGGAGGAGTTCATGTTCTGAACACAGCAGGAGTGTTATTGTGTCCAATGAGCTGCTCCCCGGGGCAGGGAAAAGCCATGTATTTAGTTCCCATTCATGAGTGGAGGCTACTTTAAAGGTAATAACTTTATCTTTTCCATGCCGCTGGCTGGGATGCCTGCCCAGAAAGTTTGGGACTTTGTTGCGGGACCTGCTCTGCACAGCACCCTCCTAATGACAGCTTGGCCTAATAACCAGCTTCCAGGTCAGGCTGGATGGGGCTTGGAGCAACCTGCTCTAGTGGAAGGTGTCCCCGCCTGTAGAAGGGGTTGGAATTGGATGGTTTTCAATGTCCCTTCCAACCCAAACCAATGATCTTCCGAGCTTTCTGAAGGAAGAATTTGTACAGGCAGGGATGATTCAACTGACCGAGTCCACTGATGTCAAACACATCCAGGAAGGTCCCACACCAGGAGCAGGAGAGGAGCTGAGCTCAGCCAGTGGGAAGGGCAATTCCTACTCAAGTAACTTGGTCAGAAGAGCCATGGAGGGAGGGGGATGGCAGATGTCAATGGAGTCCCAGCCAAGCCTGCCTATGCCAACCTACCAGGCCATGGAGCTATAACCATAACCGGTTACAACATCAGAGGGACTGGCTGATAGAAATGGTAGCAAGTGTTAAGTTGTGCATGAACAGGGGACAATGGCAGTCCTAATTTTGTATTTTAACCATGATTTCTGACCTATTACCATTTACCAATCACTGAAATTCTACAAAGAACTCAGCTTGGTAACAAATGGACTGTTAAGGAAAGAAGTCAAAATGAACACTGACAACGTTGTTGTGCAGATCCACGGTGCCCATTGAGCACCACATGCAACTCCAGTTCCAGTTTCAAAGCCAATATAAAAAAGCCAATAAAAAGTAAAAAAAGGGTAAAAATAAAAGAGCTTTTGTGGTTAGAGGAATTCACAGAGTTCAAGGGATATTTCTTCAGGATGGAGAGTATGACAAGCAAGGACCAGTTCAGGGAAGAACAATCCAGAAGCTTCAAACCTAATGAAGCCAGCACCTTGTGTCCCCTACAAGGACCAGGTTATTTATCCACAACAGCAGAAGATTTTAAGGGTAAAAACTATGTGAGCCACTATTTCCATGTGCCAAGAGATCACTGTTGAACACACAAGCATTCACCAGTGCCTAAACCTACAGAACCACCGCTGTTCCTGAGGATGCTAATAAATATTCCAAGTCTCCTCATCTCCTGCTGCCCGTTTTCCCCCTCACTTTGTATTATGCAAAACAAAAATATTATCATCCTCCTAGCATCCTTCTTGAAAGGGATGCATTGCAAATACCATAAAGAAGTATTGTCATAATGAGGTTAATGACAATAGGGTTTCCGATATCAAAGAGCCAACATGCAGCTGCTTTCTAGTACGGAGTGATACAGCACAGAGCTCCATAATGAGAGTAGAGAGTTTTTGGGTTACACATTTTAATGAGTCTGTAATAAGCAAACTACTACGGAAGCGGTGATTTGCATTTCACAGGCCTGGTTAGATAGAATACTTTAACACTCACTACACTGGAGCAAGAAAATTAGCCCAACTTTGGAAGGATTTAGAGTCTGAACATGCACAGGCCATTGCACAGAAGATTATACGCTTTCCAAGCTGAAAGAAGAGTGTTTGGGGATACACTTGGGGAGAGAAAACTGAGGAGGAATGTAATCCCTATGCTTTTCTTGACCTGTAGAGAAAGTAGAAATAACCACTGTTTGCATCCTGTTGCCTTGTTTGATGTGTTAGTTTGCACCTTGCAACAGTAAAGCACATCAACACTGCTTGTGAAAGGCCTTCAGTACTGAGCACAAGCACAGCAAAGATTTGTTTTGTGACTGAAACCTGAAGCTGGTTCTGCTGCCTCAGATTCTTTGCTCCTTCTCCATCTTACAGAATCCCAGCCTGGTTTGGGTTGGAAGGGCCCTTAAACCTCACCCAGTTCCAGCCCCTGCCACGGGCAAGGACCCCTTCCACTAGAGCAGCTTGCTCCAAGCCCCTGTGTCCAACCTGGCCTTGAACACTGCCAGGGATGGGGCATGAATCTTGCTGCATGAACCCAGCCTGCACTTGAGGTACATGGTGTGTATATAGCACCACACACCCCATGCTCTTTGGAGCACCGCACTGTGCTCATTACAGCTCACTCGAAGAGATGTACCTTAAGAACAATGCATTCATCTATTAATGTTCCTTATGGGAGACATAATCAGCTTCATTAGAAGTCATTATTATGGTAAAACCCTGGAAAAAAAGCATCATGTACAAGGAGGCAGCATGATCAATTAAAAACCTACAATATGTGACTAACATTGATGGATGTTTACAGGAACACCATGGGCAGTCTGGAGCTCCAGGGGGATGGCAGATCCCACAGGCACTGCCTGCCCTATGCCCACAGCATTCTCAGGGCTGGCCAGACCCATCACCAAGCAAGGAGGGCTCTGGCATTCCCTAGAAGCAACACACATACAGATGCCATCACCAGTCTGCCACAAGCCAGGGAACACAACCACGAATGCCCTACCACAACAGGAGAGATGCAGCACCATGCCCCAGAGCACCGCCGCATCCACACACCCTGGGGCTCCCACCACTTCAAGCTGCAGAATTTCCACAGCAAACTGTGTAGAAAACTCGTTTAAACCCCAAAATCTTCACTTTTGAAGTTGAAATCTACTGAACTTTATGAATTGATGATTATTCTGATGTGGGGATTTTTTTGCTTACTCTGAAAGCACCCATCACTAGCCACCTGACAGTGCCCTTCACTGTCCTGGAAGCCCCAGTTTGGTATGAAGGAGCACAGAATGGGCAGATTGGGGTGGATACGTCTTTCCCAGGTCACAAAATGTCTGCCAGTAAAGGCTATACCAGCTCTACCTGCAGCAGGTACCCAAGAGAGCAAGAGGAGTGATGAAGGAAGCCCCTGGTAAAGTCCCTACACAGCTCCTGCACCAGCACCAGGGCAGGGTACAGCTCAAGCTGATGCCAACAGCCCCTTGCAGGGCGCAAGGTGCTTTTGGGTTGATGCCTTTATGATTTAGATGCTTAAATCCAGAAGTTGGACACTTAAGATTTGACTAGACAGGGTGCTGGGACACCTAACCTAGGTCATGCTTTGCCTGGACCAGATGATCCCTTCAACCTGGGATTCTCTGATTTAGAGCAGCTTGCAGGCAGTGCTGCACATCAAATGCGAGGCCAACTCCAGTGGCACCATCTCTCCCCAAGGCTGAGCATCCTCGCCCATAAGGCCCAGGAAATTACAGCCTGTGCTTGGCGAGATGTTATTTTTAAGCCTTAGCAAACAAGGGCTTGATCTTCTTAAACAGTTTGGATCTGCTGTGCCATGCACATTCACAGCTCAACAGCTGACTGGTTTGGGTATGTAACTGGCACAATAAAACAAGAATTGGGCTCAGGCAGGAATTCAGCTTGTGGAAGCCTCTAAAAGCTTTTTCCTTTGCATATACCAGTGTAAAAATTGAGAGCTCTTATTCAACAGGACTAATACAGCAGTTGCCACAAAGTCAATAGCATTGATTTCGGTGGCACCAAGGTTTCACTCCGTTGCAGAGTTGTTCCAGTACGAGCTGGGTAAGAGAAGGTGGCAGCTCCCAGAGAAAGCTTTCCCATGAGGATCCCAGGGGTTCCAAGGGCATAAGAACCAGGGATAAGGTACTAAGTGGCTCATTTTTAAGCACACCATCTTTGACCTGGCAGGAATTTTCCCTACAAGCTAATGTCTAGGAAAAAAGGTACATGACCGATGCATTTCCCCTCAGTGCCCAGATACCTAACACACCTACCGGAGGGAGAAAGGGCTATTGAAATGCATTCACAGCAGCCATTGCTTGATAATTTATCATAAGCAGAAATAAGGAAAACAAAATACTCAGTAATGCACAGCTTTGAGATGGAAGAGTGAGGAGGAAGCAGTGTCCAACAAGAGGTTCCACAGCAGGTTTAGACCCTCCCCTGCTGCCCTATGGAGACCCAGCTCTGCTGCCCACCTGCAGATCTTCATTTGAGCATAATAACCTGCACCCACACCACGGTGAGCCCACCACATCATGCAAGGGTCCTACTACTACCCCAAGCAGCTCCGAGCCTCCTACTCGGCAGCAGAAGGCTCCAG
Source organism: Pezoporus occidentalis (assembly GCF_034315485.1). Taxonomy (NCBI): domain Eukaryota; kingdom Metazoa; phylum Chordata; class Aves; order Psittaciformes; family Psittacidae; genus Pezoporus; species Pezoporus occidentalis. The sequence goes on from NW_026915780.1 coordinate 1,450,710, forward strand.
TTGTCATTAAGGCTTCACAGAGCTGTTAGCTACGTGACCAAATAAAGAGACACAGTAATTTACAGCAGTAAGCTGCAATCTCTTTTAAATAAAGAATTATTGCTTCCTCCTTCAGCAAGGACTCCAGTGCGCTGGGCTGGCTCTTCCTTGAAGCACCACAATATCTCACTCGGGACTAAGCAGGAGCATGTAAAAGCAGAAGGTACGCTCAAGAAAGCACTCAAGGAGGGGATGCTGCAACTGAGCACATTGAGCAGACAGTTGCTGCAGCATGGTTTCCTCTGCCTTAACACTCCTTCTCCATCAATCACATCACAACCCAGTGGGATCTTTGCTGTTGCAGAGCATCCACTGAGTTCAGCAAGTCCTGGTGCGGCTGCACCTATAAAACAACGTGGGGAAAAGAGATACCCCCCCAAAACAGGGCTAAAAGTCCGGAAAGGGGGAATACCAACCACGCTGTGTGCGAGAGGCTCCCGATGGCAAGCCTCAAACATCACCTTTACAGCGTTGTCTCCAGCCTCCCGTGCGTGGGTATTATCCGTCCCTGCCGCGTTTCGGATGGGGCCGTGAGCAGGAGGCAGCCGAGCTCAGCTAAGCCCATTGTGTGCACTGGTTTAAAAATAGTGCAAAGGGAACAACTGTGCCCTGCCAGCGTGGGGGACAGCACAGGGAGAGCCTGGGGAAGCGCAGGACAGCGCAGGGAGCAAGGCTTGGTCAGACGGCACAGGAGGGACTCCCGTGCGTGCGCTCCTCATGCAAATCTCAGCTGCGCAGTGCTTGGGAAGGGCAGAAATAGGACAAACCCTTGATGCCAGGACCAAGCCCCTCCCGGACACACGTGGCCCTGGGGCCAGTAGCTCAACTAAAAGGTTTTAAACTACTCTGAAGAGTTTTAGAGCCGAGGCCCCACGAAGCTCCTTACCAAGAGCTAACCAGTAGATGGCAGGCCTGCAAAGCCTGATAAGATCGCCCAAGTTCGTTTTCCTTCAGCGGGAAGAGACGGAATGGTATTTTAAAGACAAATGTTTTTATACTTTAACTACCCTAACAGGATCTATTAGTACAGATGTAGAGATGTTCCAAAGAGTTATGGTGACGGGACTACAATTAGTACACCAAGCCACCCAGATCAGGAAGATCCATTCGAGTCAAAGCTGTTTCTCAAAACCAAATAAAACAGAGCATCTAATAGAGTGCAGATAATTTCTCTGCAGCAATATCCAGCTCATTTTAGGCACCAGCCAAGCCAATTTAGGACTATTCCCATCAACGTGTTTGTTAGGCAGTAAAGGCATCAGAAGCACAAGCATGTACCAGGGCCTGCTTCCAGCTCCCACAGAAAATAAATATCCTATTCCTTCCTTTCATTATTTCTTTCAATAAGGCAATCCCTGCCTCTTGCCCACATCAGTCACCCACCATCCTCATGGCTACGCACCATGGATCCCACCATAACACTTGCAATACAAAATATCATTGTTAAACCTAACAGGACTTTAAATATACCACTTTACATGAGGGATAATCCGAGCTACTCACTCTCAGTGGAGCAAAGCCAGTGCTGAGCAGCGCCAGGCGATGCTCCTGTGTGTAAACAAGAAGAGGAGGGGACCTGTCCCACATCAGCCACAGCCTGAGGACACACGGACACCTCTCCAGGATGTCTCTTGACTGCTTCAGGACAAGACTTGCTGCACAGGCACCATTGCTCAGCGGAGTTTTACATTTGCCTGATTTCAACAACTTCGTGGAAATCCTGTTTTGAATTATTTTGCTCAATCTTATTTTGTTCAGGCCAGAGAAGGCTCCTGAAGGGGAGACCTGAGAGCAGCTCCAGTGCCTGAAGGGGCTTGGGACAAGGGATGTAGGGACAGGCCAAGGGGAATGGCTTTAACCTGCCCGAGGGGAGACTGAGCTGAGCTCTTAGGCAGAAGCTCTTCCCTGTGAGGGTGCTGAGGCGCTGGCACAGGGTGCCCAGAGAAGCTGTGGCTGCCCCATCCCTGGCAGTGTTCAAGGCCAGGTTGGACACAGAGGCTTGGAGCAAGCTGCTCTATGGAAGGGGTCCCTGCCCGTGGCAGGGGTTGGAACTGGATGAGCTTTAAGGTCTTTTCCAACCCAAACCAGTTTGGGATTATATTAACTAAACAGCATTTATAATACATTTAAGCCAATACAGATGATTTTTGACTCAACTCATTTCCATCTCAGTGTGGCAGCTTGTTTCCCTTTACCCTTGCTAATTTCCAAGTGAAAGCAGCTCCTTTCCCCTATTACCCAGCACACCCAGAGGATCTGCAGGAGGGGTTTGCTCACAAGGGCTTGGCTGGGGCTGCAACACCAGGGGTGTCCCAGGCTGCTGCCCTCAGAGTGGTTTGGGGTATCTGCACTCCCGAGAACTGCCAGAGAAGACCCACAATGGGTGGTTTGGTTTTCCTACAGTGCCCAGAAAAGATATTTCTTGACTTTGGCCTCACCACCATGAAATTAGAGCCCTAAGATTACATCCCTGAGGCATTCCAGCTGTAACGAGCAGATTCCAATCCGCATCTGTGGACACAGACTGCAACAAAACCCTTAAAAGCACTGTCATTAGATGGTCAGCTCCAAAGTGTGGGAGATGCTCTCCACATAGCATGGCTTTGAGCTCCTACAAACAAACCCTGTTAAGAAACTTCTCCCTCTTTGCACTGGAGAGAGACAAAACAGCAGCAATTTGCCTTGTGAATTCCCTTCCCCACTTGCCTTTTTGGTGTCTGTTAATCCATATTTAACCTCTGGATTTGGACAATGTGTTTCTGCCATGAAAACAATGGCACATGAGGTTTTACACCCCTTATGGGGGCACCAGCCAAAATGAGCTACACACAAACCCTCACTTGGCCTCCTGGCATCCACCTCCCGCCTTCACACCATTCTTAAAGCAGTAATTTAGAATAAGTTTACTAAACCATAGCACATTATTGCATGCACATGAGCTCTTTTCCTTGGAGAAGAAAACACAGGCTTATGCATGGTCTCACTGTCCATTATTAGTGCTTAACAAGGGGCTTCCCATGCTCTTACATCAAGCTGTCCACTTCAACTACTGCATCAGCCTGCAAGTACTCCACATGGTGCAGCACTCACAGCTCCCAGAGAGATAACCTCCCCTACCTCTAGCACCCAAGGGTGCAGGCTGCTCGAGGATACCCCCACAAGGCACATCAAAGCTGCCACATTACCACTCCCTGTCTGATAAATCCAGACATCAGACTCCCTGCACGCACACAGCCTCCCAAAGCTCACAGGTTATTGTGCTTTTGAAGCACCCAAGGTTAACACTACAACCCTTTATCAGCTTACTTACCTATGAGGAGCACAACCGATCCCATCCATCCCACCTCAATGAGCAAACTTCACACCAGCAGGACGAGACCTCTTCATGCACACAGAAGCTTCTGTCCTTATCACAGCTCTTGAGCACAAGTGAGGAAGAACACCTCTTCACTGTACAACCCCAAGGGGCCATGATCTTGCACAGGCCACCAAATAAATCCTCACTGGGATTATTGCACCCACCTGAGCCAACCCTTCTCTCCCTGATGATCAGCACATGGCACATGGTGTGCCTCTGCCCAGCCTCACTGCTAAGTAAAGGCAACCAAACCCTGATTGTTTCTTACCCAATCTCCCCCTCCACACCTGAATGAATGAATTTTGTGGGTGTTCAGCTGGGGCACATCCCCTTCCCTATGCTTCAGTGTAGCCAGGGAGCTCCTCCAGGGCCTGGTTCTCTGAATCTACAGACCAAAATCTCAGCCAGTGACAAAGGAGGAATTACTCGCCCAGCTTGTTTCTATAAGTCCCAGACAAAGCCCGTTCTACACACAGAACACCCATGCAGCACCCATGCAGTGACCCAGCTTTCAAATCCAGGATGGATGGGGCTTGGAGCAAGCTGTTCTAGTGGAAGGTGTCCCTGCCTGAGGCAGGGGTTGGAGCTGGATGAGCTTTAAGGTCCCTTCCAACACAAACCAGGCTGGGATATTTTGGTTCTAAGGCCAGTGCTGTTGGAAACCCACTAGCCTGGCTCTGTGCAATGCACTGGTACTCAGTGGTGGCATCATGCCCAGGGCTTGTGGTACACACACAACCAAGCCTGCAGAGCCCCCTCCCAACCCCCCCCAGCACACCAAATCACCCGCTGCTATAGACACAGCCACTTTCATCTGGGAAGTCACAGCAAGAAGTATGGCCGTGCAACACTGGATGGAACCACCGGAGCCACCACGTCGTGTCAGCCACAACCCCTGGCAGCCACACAGTGATGTCTCATTTAAAAGGCTCCCAGGCCATGTCTGCAATGTGCAGCTGTAGACCACAGACCAGTCCCCATCCCATCCACAGCAAACCCCAGCCCGCTGGGAAGGGGATGACCCCAGAGTGGTGTCTTGCCAGGGGTGTTAGAGGCTGAGCAGAGCATCAGCATCCCAGCCCTCAAAACGGGGACACGCTTTGGGATGTCCAGCTGGGATGATGGCTCCTGGGATGGGGGGCAGGGATGCTCCAGCTTCTCAGCTATGGGCTTGAGGCACTGACAGAGCATGTGTGGAGTTGTCTTATGAGAATAAATATTACTGCTTAATGTAATTTGAAGTATCAGGTTGAGACATCGCTCAACCTCATTGATTCCCTCAGCTCACATCCTGAGTTGTACATGAAGTATGTGGCTGCCCCATCCCTGGCAGTGTTCAAGGCCAGGCTGGACACAGGAGCTTGGAGCAAGCTGCTCTAGGGGAAGGTGTCCCTGCCCGTGGCAGGGGTTGGAGCTGAATGAGTTTTAAGGTCCCTTCCAACCCAAACCAGGCTGGGATTCTATAAATCTATGATTAACTAATCAGAAAAAGCTTACCAGCAGTTGCTGTGCATCTATCACCCACCTTTTTCCTTTCATCGACACGATATATTGTGTCCATATCCAAAGAGGACTCCGGGAAGCCCCGTGGGCTGTTTTATTCCAGGGATCAGGTCTGATGGGCTCAACGATTCATAGAGGATTGCTGAAGCAGTCATGAGGCCTCTGGAAATCGCAGCTCCCAGGATTTAAGCATTAAAAGGAAGTGTGCTGTTATGTGTAACAAGTGATTATATGGCACTTAAACAGGAAATCAGATGCTTCTTATACTGCAGTACGTTAGGAAAAGAAACACGGTAACGGGCGAGGTGAGAGGTGGTTAATACCATAATGTTTCCCTGTACGCTACTGGTGGAACCATTCTGGGATATTGCATACAATTCCTAGCATATACATACATGAAAATGTCTCTGAAATATATAACGCTGGCGGAAATGTTGCATGAGGGAGTAAAAGATCACTGTCTGAAAGATGATAAATACCGAGCGAGGAGGTGGCTTTCTTCGGATGATCAAACTTGAGGGGATTGTGAGGAGTGGGATTAGGGCGAGAGCCGCTGCTTTACCTGGATTTCCAGATGCTGCAGCTGATTGCAAGAGCCTCCCAGCTTCCCACTGAGACAAAGACACAATTACCAGCCTGCCTGGATACTTTGGTTGGGGTGAAAACACAAGGTGTAAAGGAGAAATGGCACAGGATGGATAAAGAGCGTCTTGCAAGTCGTTGTTTTATTTATGTCCCTTTATTTTGAGCATCTGAGCTTGTCAGATTAAGTTTGAAGACGTTAAAAACAGTGATTAACCTGAGGAGCGTGTGCTGGAGCCCTGAAGCCTCATTGCCTGGATCCCCTGGACCTGGGCTGGGCAAACCACTGGGCTTCCTTCTGCCCAGGCAGCCTGGCACTGGCAAAGGCTCTCAAAGTCATAAAATAAGGGGGTTTCCTTCCCATTTCTATTATACTTTTGCTAATTTGACTTTATCAGGTTAAATAAAGTTAATAGACACCACATGGCCACGTGTGAGCTGTTGGTACCTTTCTCAGGAAAGGGTGATGATGCTGATGCTGCTGATGCTGATGCTGCTGATGATGCTGCTGATGCTTCCTTGCACCCCAATGCAGCACTGGACCCCCACCGTGGCTGGGGCTGTGCTGGGATGATCAGGCCCCCAGGCTGGGAGAGAAAGGCCCAGTCTCCCCTCAAAAGCTCTCTTTAATTGAAGCGCTGTGAGGGCAGTTGTAAAACCCGACAGCTTTACATCCCCATTCTAGAGACAGAAGAGAGGAGTTCCTCATCCACTCTGATCTGATCAATTTTTCCCTTTTTGGTGCATTAAGAGTTGCAGGTAAATCACAGTGTGGTGTTTGAACAGCTTCAGGTGAACCTTACAGGTGTCAGCTGGTGTCTATAAACTGTCCAAGGGTCCTATAAAAGACTGTGAAACAAGAGCAAAGTTAGGAGGTAAATCTATCACTTGTAAACAAAGAAGCCAGAAAAGCATATTTGCAGCATTACTTCCGAGCAGAGCATTCAATGGAGACCTGCAGGTAGCAAAATCCTTCTGGGACTGTGACTATTCAAGGAGCACTAATGAATTAGATTAAATATCCCCCAACTTCTTGCTTTCTGGGATCTGGGATGCCGTGGTGTCAGCTCCAGTTCTGTGCTGATGCCCTAGAACAGGGCAGAGGGGGGTGTTTTCAAATACATGTCTTCTTTTCTGCCTAGATTTCACAGCTATTACACTAATACAGAAGCAGTAAATAATGAAGCTCTTACTTATGCCTTCTATAAATTCTGTTAGTAAAAGAGTGGTTAATCATATGTACCTTTAAATAGCTGAGCATCTGATGGTGAAGTCAATTCAATCAGCAAAACACAACATTTGCTTACCAGTAACACACAGAGATAAGCAGATTTGGGCCATAATTCCACCCAAAACGAAGCAGACAAATAAACCCACACTGAAATCTATTATTTAGTGGGTTCAGAACGCATCTCGGCAGGTCTATGAGGTGCTGACGCTTGGGACCACTCATTTAACCTCAAAAGGAACCAAGGCCCGCAGCATATTTTAACTCATTTCCTGCTCTATTTGCTGTTTGCGTTCGGCCAAAGTTCATTTTTCATAACGCTGCTCTAACAGCAACACTGTCCTCTTGTAGGATTTAAGCTATAAAAACATGGACGATGAATGGAAACAAACAGCAAGATATGCCTGGGTGTGCTCCTGCTTTGGCTTTCTGGCTGCAAAGCACAGTGCCTGATCCACTATGACTCAGAACTTCGCATGCTATAGCAGGGACAGGGATGAGGCGTTAAAGGCTCTGCGTATCCAAGTCCCAACATAAACCGTTGCAGGGATGCTGGGCAGAGAGCAGGAACAGGAGCAAGGAGAAGGAATGATCTGTGGGATTGCCAAGCACATCACCTCTAAATCAGCTTTTGGTGGGCGCAGGTGGGATAGGAACTTGCTCAAAGGGGTCGAAACCCTTGACTTTAAGGTCCCTTCCAACTTTGACCATTCCCTGATTCTATGATTACTTGGAAACGTTCACAGTATTTTCCCCTTGTAAATTCTCCTTCACATCGAATCCCAGCCTGGTTTGAGTCAAAGGGACCTTAAACCTCATCCAGCTCCAGGCCCTGCCACAGCCAGGGACACCTTCCACTAGAGCAGCTTGCTCCAAACCCCGTCCAACCCGGCCTTGAACACTGCCAGGGATGGGGCAGCCACATACTTCATGTACAGCTCATGATGAGAGCTGAGGGAACCAACTAAGATACAGGTTTGGGAAAAGCTGCTTTATATTTATGATTCACATCCTCTGCTAGGACAAGAGCGCAGTAAGTGCACGTAATTGAAGCAGATAACTCCAACTTACTCTGCCTGCAAGTGTATTGCCAGGCACATACATCTTGATTAGGCCGTTTGCCTTTTAAAAAGGAAGCGTTCTTGGATCGTGGTGCCTGAGATCATTTCCAGCAGCGTCTGCTCATGGAACGCTCCGCTCGCGGTGTTTGAATTCAGTTATTCTCTTTGCTGCTGTTTGTTTGGGTTTTTTTCTGACGCTCCCGTTTTCCTCCCTCCTCCAGCCGTCTCCATCAGCAGGTCGCAGCACTTTTTGCACTAGCAAACAGGCCCAGAGGCAAGCGTTCCCTGTCGCTGCTGGTTCTTGTTTGAATTCCTGATGTGGAGGGAGAGGCGGCTGCCTCACAGGGCTCCCTGCCCGCTGGGGAGGTAGCTGTGGTCCTGGCTGGTGTGGTCCCCTATGAACGCTGCTGCCACAGCTCCTCTTGAACCGCTGGCCGCACAGTAGGTGACCTCCCACCCCACAACCCTGCTTCCCCATGGTCCTGAGCCAGGGGACTGGAGCCTGTGCACAAAGACAGTTCCTTAAGGAAGGGGCCACTGCTCCAGTCAATGTCCTCTTACATCCCTGACACTTCCCACTACAGTATTTAACCTCCAGCGCTGTGTGCTGTTGATTCAAAAGGCTGGAGCAGAACCCAGCCTTCTTCTCCAAAGAGCACAGCGGGCATGTGGAAAATACATGATGTTTTTACATTATAAAAAGTGGATTGGGGATGCTCCTTGCAACAGAAGGGTGGCACAATCAGTATCACAGAATCCCAGCCTGGTTTGGGTTGGAAAGGGCCTTAAAGCTTACCCAGCTCCAACCCCTGCCATGGGCAGGGACCCCTTCCACTAGAGCAGCTTGCTCCAAGCCCCTGTGTCCAACCTGGCCTTGAACACTGCCAGGGATGGGGCAGCCACAGCTTCTCTGGGCACCCTGTGCCAGCGCCTCAGCACCCTCCCAGGGAAGAGCTTCTGCCTAAGAGCTCATCTCAGTCTCCCCTCTGGCAGGTTCAAGCCATTCCCCTTGGCCTATCCCTACATCCCTTGTCCCAAGCCCCTCTCCAGCTTTCCTGCAGCCCCTTCAGGCACTGGAGCTGCTCTCAGGTCTCCCCTTCAGGAGCCTTCTCTTCTCCAGGCTGCCCCAGCCCAGCTCTCTCAGCCTGGCTCCAGAGCAGAGCTGCTCCAGCCCTCGCAGCATCTCCATGGCCTCCCCTGCACTTGCTCAAGCAGGTCCACATCCCTTCTGTGCTGGATGTCTCACGATGCTGACTTCACAAAACCCACAAAGACCTTTTCCTTCTCTCCAGGCAGGAGCACTTCTAAAAACGTGTGTGTTTTTCACAGCTTTTCAGCTGTGTTTTCTCACAGCATCAGCTCTGAACCTATCCCTGAAATGAGCCCCCATGAACTGAGCTTTACGAACCCATGCAATCGGTGTACTGGAAAACAATTAATGTCCCACTCCTGGTACGTTACTCCTGGGAGAATTCCTGAGGCCACCGTCAGGGTTTCCAACTGGATCACCAGATCCAGGTCCTCTCTCCATGAAACACCTTCCACTGGACTCCAAGCTGAAGCACCTCCACTGACCAGACCTGCAATGGGGACACACCAGGGCACTGGAGAGCAGGACAAGCATTGTATTGTCTTCTCTATATCTAACGCCACATTTAAACACCTCCAGAACATCTGGACAGCTGTTTCCCAAGCCATCACCCTGGTGCAAGCAGCAGCAGGGCTTGTCCATGGGTAAACACAGCAGAAGCAACCCTGTGTGAGGTCCCAGTGTTCCATACAAGGAAGGTGGACCAGGGTAGTGTTGGCCACAGCCACCATCCCCATACCCACTCCAGATACAGGTCAGATGCTCCCAAATCCCTGGGGATGGGCTCCTCTGTTGACGTGGAATTAAAGTGAATTAAAACCCAACTGGAAAGTAGCTGCTGTCAGGACCTAATGCTGAATATTACTTGAATTAATAACCAGGGTCAGCACTGATAGACTTATTTCTTTATAGAAATGGAGCTCCATTCCCAAACTGTGCCTTCACTTCACTGCAGGAACCTGCCTGACTTGGCAGCTGCTACTTTCTTCCTAAATACCTTCACATCTTGTAAACTTAAATCACTTACAAAGACGTCTCATCACTAGAGAGCATCCCTGTAGCACCGAGCTTGCTTATCGCAGCGGTTGTCCCCTCCTGGAGGATTAAGCAGCGCTGCAGGAGTTCTGGACTGGGCTGGCAGAGGGAGGAAGGGAAGAGCAGGAATAACCCAAACACGGTTTATCCCGGGTTCTTTGTGCGCTGCCCCGCCACACAAGCTTCCAGATCCGATGTCCGAGGAGCTGGGAAGTTCTTGGAAGCTCCATCCCGGGAGCGGGGAGCGTTGGATGTGAACTCCAATAGTCCGGTACTTTCGAAACACGCGGTTTCTGCCCCGCAGCGGCCGGAGGCGAGGGGGGGCTGCGGCCCCACCGGACAAACTGTTGCGTTCCGAACGCGTTTTGCTCACCCGCCGATCCGCGGCAGCGCAACCGGCCGCGGGGCTCCCCCCCTCCCCATCGCTTCAGCTCCCCTCCGGGTTTTTCGGGGTGTCCCATCGGGGGAGGGGGGGGGGTCGGGTTCCCCCCCCCCCTCCTCCCGCCTCCCTCCCGCACAGCGCGGAGGGGGGGGGGGGCGCTTGCGCACTGCTGCGCGCCGCGCAGCGCAGAGCCTCGGCGAGGCTGCGCAGCGGGTAAGTGGTGTCTGAAAGCGCGCAGGGCACACGCACACCCCGCCGCCTTACCCCTCCCCCCTTTCCCCCCCCCCCCCCCCCCCCCGTCCTCAATAAACGCTCCCCTTTTCCCACGGAAAACCTCTCCCCGGCTTCATTAGCCGCGCAAGGTAAGCGCCAGCGTCCGCGGGGGGGGGGGTGGCGCGGAAGGAGCGCGGGCGGGTGGCGGAGCGCCCGCTTACCTGGGACGAGCCGTGCGCGCCGCACCGCGCGTCTGCGCGCCCCGCTGAGCACCCCGCACGGCTCCTACCTCGCAGTTCCTTGCCGACGGCGTGCAGGGAGCGCGGCGGGCGCTGCTCTACGCGGCGCTGCGCGGGGTCTCGGCGGCTATTCCCTCGGCAGAGCATGGAAGGGGAAGAGCCGGGCTTGTGCCGGAGCCGGCGCTGCGAGGTGCCCGGGCTGGAAGGCAGGAAGCAATTAAAACTCCTCCTTTCGGATTAACAACCAAAAATTGATCGATCTGTCAGGAATAGTGCTGATTTATGAAAGGTGCTTATTTCCTTGGTATGGGGAATTTTATGTTCTCTAGGTGAAACTGAGTTCACCCAGCTCCGGAGTAGATTGATGTTTTAATAAAAATAAATAAAGGGGGGGGGGGGGGAAAGCTCCCCGGGTCTTTGGGGACATCAACTCTCAAATCGCGGAGTTAGACTAACAAATCAAACCGCATTATCTCCCCGTTTCACCTCTTGCGTTCCCCCCCCCCCTTGAACCTCACGCCTCCAAACCGCATCTTTTGTCACCCGCAAAGTTTCCACGCGGCGTTCGAAAGTTCAAGGGGCGAGAAGCCCGGTGCTCCCCCGCGGGCGGTGCGCGGCCACCCGCGCAGTGTCCTGTAGATGGCACACGGCACCCGCGCAGAGCCGGGGACCCGCCGAGGGAACCATCCGTCCCCGCACTTGTTGTTCACCGGGATCACGGCGCGTTCCTCCGCCGGGCGCTCGGGAATTCAGTGGGAATTCTAAGGCGCGGGGTGAGCCCGAACAGCTCCAGCGCGGAATTTCCGCGCTTTGGAAGCGTTGGGCGGTTGCCGGTCTTTGCAATGTAAATAGCGGCGGGACAAATTGCTTATTAATAGTCTGGAAGGGGAGGCTGCGTCCTTCTTTCTTGTGTTCTTTGGCTGGTTTTATTTCGGCACGGCCCCCAGCTATGCCCAGGGCAGCTTCGCCGTCCGGCAGCTTTTCATTTCAATATCCTAAAGGAAATGCAAATGCAACGCGCCGCGGCCTTTTGGAAAGGGGGGAGAATGTATGAAAAAGTTAAATTAGCAACAGCTTTAAGTGCCTCCATTAGCATGGAAAACATACAGATGTGGAGCGAGGGAACCGCCGGCCCCGCCGGCCGCGGGGTGCTCAGAGCGGGGTCCCCCCCCGGTGAGGCTCGGCCGTGATTTGCGCCCGCTCCCACGGTCGAAAGGCCGCTTGCAGGGAAACGGCGGGGCAAGAGGGGGGTGTTCTGTGTGTGTCCCACCCGGAGGGAGGCGAACTCCGGGTGCCCCCCTCCCGCAGCACCGTGCCCGGAACCCCCCGCTGCCCTCCGCGGCCCTTGTTACAGCGGGAAGTTCCGCTCCGCGGTGCGGCTGCGGACCCCGTTCCGCGGTTCTCCGAGGTTCTCCGCCCCAGCTCTGGGGGTTTCCCCCCTTGTGCTGGCCGAGGATGCGAGCGAATCCCTGCAGGGCAGCGCCTCGGCCCCTGAAAGAGTTAAGGTGGATTTTATTCAGCGGAGGTCTTGTCAGGATGTAATCTGCATTTTCTAACTACGGCGTAATAAAAAGTGAGAAGTTTGGAGACACCTTTCTTGATTATACCTTTGGCGATACTTTAGGTTTTACATTTAATTTGCATTTTGTTCTTAGTGAATATTGAAGTCTTGAGTGGAGGATTGAATTTTATTAGGACATCTGGACTGACAATATCAAATCAGACACCGACGTCCCAAAGCATGCTAAAATTTCAGAGTTAATTAGAACGAAGTGTGTTTAATTAAAGCCAATTATAATATCTGAAATTATCTGATCGATCCTTGTTTGTTCAGTTGGACTCAGTTTATATTGTTCTTGCTGCACCATAGGACCCGTCCGGCCGTCAACTCCCCGGCTGCCCGCCCGCGCCCATTCCGCGCCTCACCGCGGGGCGGCCCGGGGCTGGTGGGGACCAGAGGCTTCCCCAGGTCCCTCCTCACGGGGCCCGGGGAGAGGGGAAGGGGCGGTCGAGGCAGCGGCCTCCCGGAGCCCCTTCGCGAGCGCAGCGCCGGGCCGCGCCGTCGGACAAGTGGGAGCCGGGTGCGGGGCCGCTGGGGGTTCTCCGTGCCGAGGGAAGGCTCTTGCCGGGGCTGGATGCGGGTCCGGGAACGTTTTAGCCTTTTTTTTTCTATATATATATATATATGTGTGTGTGTATATATATATACATATGTTTTAAAAGAGTACTAATTCTTGATTTAACAATATCGGGGCACCGGACGGTGAAATCCCGCCCGCAGCAGCGCAGGACCAATCTCCCGTTTGAGCAAAACACCCCTGCACCGACGCGCAGTTTCTCTACTCCGAGGCGCCTGCACCACCTCGCCGCGCAGCCTGGCCGCGGGCCGCGCAGGGCAGCGCAAAGTGCGCCTGCGGCCGACCTCGGGGCCTCAGGGCAGGGGAAGAGACACCCCCTTTCCACCCCCTCATCGCCCTGCTCCGCCCTCGAGGAGCCGCGGCGGGGCGCGGAGAGGGTGACCCGCCTGCCCTGCGCGGCCGCGGAGCTCCGCGGGGCGGGCAGTGTCCGTTCCGCACCGCTGTCCCCGTTCGTTTCCCTTCCCCGGGCCCGGGGTGCTCAGGAATTTGCGTTCGAGCACCGAACCGAGCCGGGGCTCAAGCACAGAAGGGCGGGCGGCGGGGGCCGGCGAGCGGGGCCGGAGCACACGGCGGGGGGGACTCGCCCGCACACCGGGCCCGTTGCGGAGCCCTTCGCTAGCGCAGGAGGGTGGCCGCGAGCCCCGAAACCTCTTCGGCAGCGCCTGAACCCCGCCGAGGGTTCGGCCTCGGCACGGCCGCCGCTCCGCCGTGCGCGCAGGCTGCGCGCCCCCCGCGCAAATCAGGGTCAGGCCTTCCATGGCTTTGCGCCTCTGCGGTAATGACCGCCCTCCCCCGTGGGTTTAACCCGCCTGCGGCCAAACCCCACCGGACAGCGCGGCCGCGGTCCTGAGCATCGCTGCACTGAAAATCCCCGAAAATACCGATTTTGTCCGCTCCGCAGCGCGGACGGTGGGAACCTGGCAGGGGAGGGTTGGTCCGGTCCAACCGGACACCAATGACCCCCCCCGGGACCGAGTGCGGCGGCAGTGCCGGTGCCTCTAAACGATAAAACTGGGCTATGAACCTCCGCGGGCTTGCGCAGCGGGCAGCGGAGGCTGGCGGAGGGCAGGACCGGGCCTTGCCCTGCGCAACTTTCCGCTAGGAAAGTTTGTGCTGCGGGAACCGCTCCTGGGGTTGAGGGGTGTGCGGGGCAAGGGAAACCCCGACCAGCGGCCCATGTGGATCGGTTAATGCGGGCTGGAAGTTCTGCGGTTTAAGGGTGAAATGGGAAATTAGAGGAATAAATAATAATAATAATAATTATTATTACGCTAATAGTCTCGGGGGCTGATATAAAATAATAAATAAAATAATAAAGTTTAGGAGACTCCCACGGCAGCGAGGGGACGAGGAGATCCGTTTAAATCTGCCCAGCGTGTCATTAGGTGTCATTGCGCGGCATGGAGGGAGGAAGGGGGAGGCGTGATTTACCGCGGGCGCGGAGGTCCCGCGGCCCGGGGGATAGTGTGTGTGTGTGGGGGGGGTAATGTCGCGGAGGGGGGGACGGGGACGGGGACGGGACAGCTGGGCTGCGGCCATCTGAGCGGCCTGGCCGCGACATCTGGGAGCCCAGTGGCGTGTGGCACGCGAGTCGCTTGATGTCGCTATTTAAATGCAAATTTGCGGGGGGATCACTGGAGCCTCACCCCGTAAATTCACACAAAAGGGAGACTTGGAGGAGGAGGAGGAGGAGGAGGGAGGAGAAGGGAGGAGGAGGAGGCCCCGGCTCTGCTGTGTGTGTCCCCCCCCTTCACCACCACCTCCGCCCGCCCGGCGCCGGCCCCGCTCCCGCCGGCTCCCGCGTAAGGTGCCGCGGCGGCGGCCGGGCCCCCTCGGAGCGCTCCGCGGCGGCCGCTTCCCGCTGTTGCGTCCACACCGGGCCCTGCTCCGCTCTCAGCCCCAGAAAAGGCGTTGGGGGGGGGCGGTTTTCCCTGCGGGACGGCCGGCGCGGAGAGATGCGGAAGGGGTGCGGAGCGGGCGGGCTGCCGGGAGCCAGGCGCGGAGTGACAGAAAGAAAAAAAGGGGGGGGGAAGGAAAAAAAACCCTAAAGTTGGTGAATGATAAAGACCGTATTTTCCACGCTTTGGGTGCAGGACCAGATGATGTAGAAAATGAGCTGCAATAGATTCAGCCTCTGAGCCTGTTGTGAAGAGCAGCTGATTCCCCCGTCCCCGGCCAGATGGCTTCTGAACACAGATTTGCATTCATTTTCGCTTAATATCGTCCAAAATAGCGGGGCAGCTGCATTTGTTGTCAAAAAGGTTTAAAACTCCCTTTCTTTCTGGGGCAGGATCGTTACCTTATGTGATGGGCTTATGGAACTTTCCTTTTTTCACCACCCACCCCCCCCCCCCTTCTCTTATATTTTTTTCCCTCCTTAGTCAACAGTATCAGATTTAAAAGGATTTGTTTTAAAACCTCCTAATTTGGTAATCAGATTTAAATCGCCTGGGCGCGTGTAATCTGAATTAAAGATACTGTAAATGATTTTAAGCATTCGTTAGCGGAGGGAAGCGCCGACTTCGGCACCGTTTTGGGGCTGTTGAGGGAAAATCTCTTCTCATTTCAACGTTTCGGGGCTGTTTTACCTCGGGTTTACGGGAGGCGGATGTTGCGCGGAGGGGTGCGCAGCGCCCGGCGGAGGTCCCGACATGTCTGCGCGCCTCCGAAAGCGTTGTGCGGGAACTTTGGTCTGCCCGTTCCTGCGCGGTGGAGGTGTTTGGGGCTGGAATCCGCAATCCTGGACCTCCAAAGCGGCGGGCTGGTTGTGAACAGGCGGAATTTGCTTTTAATTTATCACGACTAGTTTCCATACACTTTGATTTAAGGTTATTAACATTCTATAGACAGTGGCATCTTTAATATGTGGCGATCGCTTCTAAAGACTAATCTCATTACCCTCAAATAGTCATAAAATATGATTTTATTATACTTACGTATTTAATTAGACGGCCAGCAATGTAATGGATTTTGAGATCGGGTAGAGCAACAGCTTTGATAATTCACTTATCTTTGGCAATAGTCATTAACCCCCAACACCAGCAAAATAGATTGCTTTCTAACACATCTTTTTCCCTTTTTTTTTCCTTCCTTTCTCCTCCTTACCCCTTGGAGAAGGGATCGGGGGGTCTCCTCCTGGCACGGAGTTGGGCTTTCCAGGGCTTCATTACAACGGGAATGCACCGACCTTTGGCAGCTCCCAGATAATAATAATAATAATAATAATAATAACAATAGTAGTAGTAATAATCATAATAAAATAAGGGAATAAAAGCAGGGATTGAGCCACGCTGGGTGGAAAAAGTGCATCACTCGAGGCGGATATAGAGCGATATATCTAGATATATAGATTAATATCTATAGATAAGTATTTAGATATATAGGTTTCTATAGATATGTATTTAGATATAGATATATATGTACATATATCTAGATATATAGATAGGTAGGTAGTTAGATAAATATATACACATATATCTAGATGTATAGGTAGATAGACATATAGATATATAGGCATATAAATATATAGATATATTACATATATGGACAAGGCAGACTTATAGCTGTGCTATACCCGCACGAAGACTTCACCCACCCGTATCCACGTGCGTGGATATATATATGTAATAAATATATATATATTTATGTGTGTATATGTCTATACCTGCCCGTGAGGGGGTGCTGCGCGCCTCGCACCCTTTGTGTGTGCCCCCCAAAACTCAACTCCTCTGTCCCAGACACCCTTCCAGGGGGGTCACCTCTCCCCGCACATGGAGGGTGTGGGGGTCACTGATGGTCCAGGGCTTTGAAGAGGAGAACTGGGATACCGACAGCGCGCTCCCGACCGGACCCGGGTCGTCCCCCCCCAGCCCATTCAGGGATGTGGAAGAGGGGGGGGACACGACCCAAGTCCGGTCGGGAGCGCGCCGGCGCCCGCCTTCAAACCCCCCCTTTACTCCATATATGGCTCTAATCCCGCCCGCTGGCGACGTCATCAGTGACGCCACGTCTCCCGCGGCGGCGGGGGCCCGGCTCCCGGGGCAGGGCGCGCTCCTCGGGGAGGGAGGGCCGGGCTCTGCGCGCCTCCGTCCATTCCGCGTAGACGCCGCGGGCCCGCGCCCCTGTTCCTCCCGTGTGCCCGGGAACACCTCCGCGGTAATCAAGCGGGTGCGTTTTTTTCCGTGCCTCCCTCCCCGTTTATTTGTCTTTTGGAGCAGGAGCGCTTTGCCAGAAAGTGGTCGATTCAGCAGTGTCCTGAAGCGGTTTTTTTTTTTTTTTTTAAAAAATTATTCTTTTATTTTTTATTTATTTATTTTTCCTCCTCTCCGCGCTTTTCCTTAGGATGCCACCACGTTGAGAGCGCGTCTGCAAACAACAACAACAACATTTATCCCGTTTTTCTCCCCCCCTCCCCCCAAACCACCACCCCGGTGTCAGCGGCTGCACTTACTTTTTTTTCCTTTTTTTTTTTTTTTTCCCCCTTTCCCCCCCCCCTTTTCTTTTTTTTTGTGTTATTTTTCCGAACCCACCGCACTGGAACGCCGTCCAAGTCGCCGCACAGAAGTACTCAGTAAATTGTTTATGTCGTGCCAATACAGGACAGAGTGAAGAAGGAAGCAAGACTTGAACTGGGCTTTTCTCCTACTGCTCACAGGGAGTAAAGTCATCTCTTATACCCCCAAGTCGCCACGGAGAGAGAGAGAAAAATCAAGCAACAACCAACCCACCCCGTTTATCTGACATTTCCCTCCGTTTTAACCCCTTTTGGTTAGGAGCTGGGGTTTGCCCAAATTTGTTTTAATGTTTGGGATTCAGGAAAATATACCACGAGGCGGGACGACCATGAAGGAGGAGCCGCTGGGCAGCGGGATGAACCCGGTCCGCTCCTGGATGCACACCGCCGGGGTGGTGGACGCCAACACGGCCGCCCAAAGGTACGGCTGCCAACCCCTCTCCCGCCGCTTTTCTCCTCCCGTATTTCTCATCCCGGCCGTAAATTCCCCCCCTCAACCACCACCCCACCCCACCCCCGCCCGCCCCGTTAGCACTTACAGCCTCCCCGCTCCGCTCTCCGCGGGCGCGGAGCTTGCGCGCCCCTTCCCGCCGCTCTCACCCACGCCTTGTCTTGTTTTCTCCCGCAGCGGCGTGGGGCTGGCTCGGGCACATTTCGAGAAACAGCCGCCTTCCAATCTCAGAAAATCCAATTTTTTCCACTTCGTCTTAGCTCTGTACGACAGGCAGGGGCAGCCGGTGGAGATTGAGCGAACGGCTTTTGTGGACTTTGTGGAGAAAGAGAAAGTAAGTCCGCCTCTATCCCTATTTCTCCTTCAGTTTTCCCCCCTTCCAAAGCCTTTCAGCGCGGGTTAATTGATGCCTGTTCATTCCCGCTGCCCCCCCGGGTTATAGCGGCCGCTCCGAACAAACCCGGGTTCAGCAACTCCCCGGCTCGTTTTAACGCCGGGAAAACCCGGGTTTAAGCGTGACATATTCGCACCGAGCTCATGACATCATCACCGCTCCACCAAAAAAAGTGACCGTGGGCCGAATATTCTGCAACTCTCTTAATTCTGAGCCGCTTCAGGGATGAGAAAGCGAAATAAAACGCGCGGCAGGAGGAGGAGGAGGGGGATATTTTTCCATGCTAAATGTAATTATTTATCGTTGCTTGCAGGAGCCAAACAATGAAAAAACTAACAATGGGATTCATTATAAACTTCAGTTATTGTATAGCAACGGTAAGTGGCCGCTGTCTCCGTTTCGAACGTCCGCAGCAAAGTCTCACTTTTCTTATCCGAGGCCTTTTGGATGTAAAGCTGTCGAGATTAAAATTGCACGCGGGTAAACACGGCGCTTTACCGCGGCACCGAAGGAAAACAAACCAGAACCGATCGATAAGTCGATGGTACTTCACATGATGAACCGGCCGGGCTTGGAGTGGGAAGGAAAAGGGGATCGATGGGGGAGCTCCCGCCGAGCCGCACTTTTCGGGGACTTCTTATTTTGATTTTTCGTCCCACTTTTGGGCCATGAATGGGAACGACGGGGCTGGGAAGAGCGGGCAGAGCAGGCAGAGCCCGAGCTCGGCCCGCTGGGGTTACGCGACCGCGGCCCCCTGCGCCTATCCCCTGTGCCCCGCAGCGAGCCTGGCCCGGGGGGTGCTCCAGAGGGCCTCCGGAGGGGCCGGAACGCGGTCACCGGCCCATCGCTGGCCTTTGGGGTCCTTATTAAATGTATTTGTAATTTAGACTAGAGTAGCGCTTAATTCGGGGTGCCCCTGACCCTGCTGTGACTCGGGTGGGTGCTGCTGATCTCTGACGGCGTTTCTCTCCCCTCCTCAGGCGTCAGGACGGAGCAGGACCTCTACGTTCGCCTCATAGACTCCATGACCAAACAGGTGAGAAAGTTTCCGCTTCTCTTCCCTTC